>NC_050472.1:17415385-17749135 GCF_013373865.1 Monomorium pharaonis | reverse complement strand
GAGAAGTTTTTGGAGCTGACGGGCTCGTAAGCGATACCATTTCCTGAATAGCTAGTCTCAGCTTTAATCGATGCAAAGGATTGCTATAACAAAAAGATAAAAAACAATTATAAACATAATATTATAATATTATACCGTAACTATTATACTATCACCATTATATTATAATTTTATTTCAATTATTTTTTTAAATATAATTTTTCCATTTTTATAACATACCTTATACCAATCTCTCGCTGAATCTCAGTATCACTGAGAGCACTCATAATAGCACCGCTTTTAACGTTTGCTCGACATGCTGCGACATACCATGTAGGCATGCCTACCCAGAGCTCTAGCCAGGCGACTACCGTTGGTCCATTCCATAAAGCAAAGGGTGTTCCAGCCTTCATCGCTTCTGCTAACAGCTCGTGCCGTGAGGAATCCAACATGCTACCAAACATGCTTGGACTAAAATATTAAATATATATAGAAGATCGCAGAACTTATAAATTATTCATCTTCGTGCTCTCAATATAATGCAACATAAATATAAAAAGTATATTTATCACAGTTCATTAACAATATTATCAATATTTAAATAATAATTATTAAAAAGTCTTTAACCCTAGAACTAAAAGTCTTTAACCCTAGATGACTTTTCCAAACATACATGTTGTCATATTAGTGACCCATTCAGCCATTTTGAATAATAGTTTATTGTGGATATTTATACCACGCTTGGAATTTGAACCAGTCGAGTAATAACTCCGTAAAGATAAGGGTGTGATCCACTTCATGCTACAAACTCTTCAAAACATTCTATGATTGATTAATTTGTAAAATTCTTTGTTTTGATTAGTCATTCAAATGCTTCTTTGAAGTTCAAACCATTTGTAGCATCAAGTGAATCGCAACCTAAATCATCTATTTTGAGGATACCGCGTAAGATATTCGGAAATCTACAGCATAATATCGTACTTTATTTTTTAATCTCATCATGTTTCCATCGATTTTTAGGCTTCAGAAAAATATTTTTGCATTCTGCAGGGCACTAGCAATAATAATATATCTGAACTTTAGACACTGATTGATGAGCAAAAATCGCCACTTTTTACTGGCCCTTCTTACTACATTTGATATATTTTGTATTTTTTTTTATTAAAGTATTTAGATTAACTATTTACTGGAACATTTTTTATATTCAGAATTATAATTTTTTAACAAATCTCCAGCTAATATTCTTTTCATTTTGAGGTATATTATATAATGTAACTATAAAAAAAAGTAAAACGGTATTATTTGATATAATGGCCAAGTGCAGAATTAATATTTATACAATTACTGCAGTTTGTAATTAAAAAATAAAAAACAAAATTTTATATATACATATATACTAGCTTTTTCATCCACGCTTCGTGCGGGCTCAAAAGCTATTATTTCTTTTTCTGGCCTTTTTTTGAGGGTAGGAGGAAATGCATTTACGCATACCTGTCTTGTTTACTGTATGACTGGGTTGTGTGGGACTAAGATATTATTCATTTTTAAACATCTTTTTTTAATAAAAATTTGTTTAATTGGTTATTTAAAAAATAATTTCATTTTTTTAACATTTACTTTCCTTTTTAAAATTTTCACAATTTATTTATATTTTTAAAAATCTTCCTTAAAAAAAAAAAATACTTTTTAAAAAATAATTTTACCTTTTTTAAATTTCTCATGAATGACTGAAGTCTGTATGCTCGCGAACTACTCCGTCATTGGTCCGATCTTCTTGCAAATTGGTCTCAAAATTTAGCGTTCTTTCCGGGATGGCTACTATGGGCTTGAATTTTTTAAAAACAGGGTGTTACAAAAATAATAGCCAAAAATATGCGTACAAATGTACCTTTTTTTCTTTATGTTTTTTTTTTCAAAGATTCGTTAAAAAGATTCCCTAAATCTTTCTCACTTTCTAAAACTGTGCTTGATTTCCTCTCTTCTATTCTAAATATTTCTAACAATTCACTTTCTTAAATATCAAATTCAATTCTTTCCCAAATGATATTAAACATATGAAACAATTAAACTATGTCTATGTGTGTTTATTTGTGTATTTGTGTTTGTGTGTGCGTATGCTTTTTCTTGTATGCATCCATCCTCCTAAAACAACACTCCTTAAAAACTATATTGGTGTATGAGTTAAATCCTAATTTGTAACACCTTTTTTTGAAAAATTCGTGCCCATAGTCTTCCCTGAAAAAAATGCTAAATTTTGACACCAGTTGCAAGAGGATCGGACCACAAATGACGGAGTATTTCGCAGGCATACACACTTCAAACATTCATACGTATATTTTGGCCTATCATTCTTGAAACACCCTGTTTTTGAAAAATTCGAGCCCATGGTAGCAATCTCCGGAAAATTTGCTAAATTTTGACACCAGTGGCATTGAGATCGGACCACAAATGACGAAGTAGTCCGCGGAGATACGGACATACAGACATCGTGACTTATTATATATAGATATATATTAAACTTATGTTTTTTTATTTTGAGATATCTTATACAATGTAACTATAAAAAAGTAAAAAAGTATTATTTGATATAATGAGTCATTATAACCTTGGACAAATGTTAAATTCAATCAATTACGTCATTTAAAAGCCATTCAAGTTCTTTAAGTTATACTGAAATTAAAAAATTAATACCTGACATATTTCTCAAAATGACGTAAAGAATACACAACTATAAAATTTTTGGCAATATTAAGATATATCTTTTATGACAATACAATAAACGTTAATGACTAGTAACTATGTCATAACGTCTAAATAGCATATAAAGAAATTAAACACAAAGTATACAAAAAAGATATCATGAATTCCATAACCACCTCCTATCTTTAATATTTTTCAAATATAAAAATTTAGTTTATTAAGTAATATGGAACTTACTTACGTATCAACCCAATATGTATGTAAGTATATGTATAAGTGTGTGTGCATTACTATACATAATTTTTTGTGGTATTATATCATATAGATTCCATGAGTGTAAGCTTAATAAAATTTGTAACACTTATTAGAATAATAATGTTATAATTTTTATATAAATACCTCTTTTTTTTTCTGCGATCAAAATCGTTTTTACTTCCAAGTGTACCAGCTACACATACACTGTCGCCGTAGTCTGGATCGGCTGGTGTACTTGCACCTCCCATACCTGGTATATCCCCCGGCATTGGCGTATCTTTCCCTTTAATCTAATAAAAAAATAAGGATGATTGCATAGACAAAACGTTTTATAATTATGGTAAAATTTCTTTTATATATGTAGATCAAAAAATTATATAAACATGAAGAAAACCTCAATATACATACATAATATTAAATATTAAAAAAACAAAATTAATCTTAAAAATTTAATTTTAAACAAAATATATAAAAGTATGCATTTTTATATTACTTGCAAACTAAAAACAAAATTTTTAAAGCGCAAATTTCAGTAAAAATTTCCTTAAAAAATTATAAATTTTTTTTAAGCTTTTTAAAACATTTCAAATACAAATATTATCTATATTATTAAACTCAAAAACTTTTTGAAAAATTATTCAGGCATTTATTATATTTTATACAACACAGAACATTTCAGCAATACTGCAGCAACAATGCAACATATTTCAGCATATTTTAATAGTTATGCAACATCTTAGTAAACTTTTTTGCAATATTGTAACAATTTATAACATTTCAGCAACATTTCTGTAATATTGTAGTAGCATTACAACATTTTATTAATATTTTCAAGAGACACGGTAGTGGCTCGTGCCAAGTAAACGCGCAGCGCGAGACCGACCGTGTGTATTTACGCGAGTACGCGACTTGCGAGCACTCGAGATTATCGGATCTCAAAAACGGCTAAACCGATCGAGTTCTAACTAGGCTCAATCGAAAGCTTGCAGTCGATTTGTATTAGAAAACTGTGTTTGTTTTCCTCTACGTATCTTATGAGAGGAGATATCGCGACGCAAGTCCAAATGTTGAAATTTTTTATTAAGAAACGTTGACATTGTCGTCAACCTTGTAAGCACGTAAGAAACGAGAAGCAAGACGAAGAAATGTACGGTTCGTTGCTTTTGCGACACCAGCGGCGCTAATTTTCTATAATAAGGAAATAGTCGCAGTAGATAGAATCGCGATGCAAACGCCGCTCGCTAGTGAGGTCGTAGTAGGTCTGTTCGTGTTGGATGCATTTTTTGCATAGTGAATTTCTGAATGCAGCCCAAGTGTGTAGATATTCGCGACAGCACCGTGTATTTCTAGATGCGATCCACTTGATGCTTTGAAGCATTTGAGTGACCAATCGGAATAAAGACTTTTACGAATTGGCCAGTCATAGAATGTTGCGAAGCGTTCGTAGCATCAAGTAGATCACACCCATTATTGAGTTACGTGGGTGCCAGTGGCTCGCACAGTGACGTGCAATGTGAGGTTATAATACAAATTTCTATTGAAGATATGTGAAATATATAAAATTTTTATGCTAATTATTTTGTTATACAGATGTACTAAACATTTAACTGAGCTATGTTACTCTCTGATTGAATTTTACATTGGTATCGATGAGATAAAATGTTGTGTGCATCAGTTATGTTGTAATTGTCAATCAATATTAACAACTTTAAATTAGCTTAAAATAAAAACTTAAAATAAAAACTTTAAACAAATGTTTTTTATAATACTATTTTTTATTCTTTGCTTTATTAGTAATGTATACAATTGCCGGTACCTTGGTGACAAAAGATGGTTCTTATCCTTATAACTAGACTTCGGATTATATGCAAATTGCATATTTGTTATTTTTTGCATATTTTATTAGAGCACTAATAATATGTACAAATTATAATGTTTTTCGCCACTGGATGATTAAATATAACGTTCGGTTATTAAAAGACGACCAAACTGGCAATTTATATCAAACTCCTTTATTACAACGTTTCGGCCATGGGTTTTGGACCTTATCAAGCAAGATCTAAAATATTACAGTTTTGGGGAATTAATTAACATTGAAAGGAATAAAAGCATTGAAAGCCGTACAGACGGTAATATCATAACAACTTTTTCGCAGATTACATACGTTAACGTTTGGTGACAGTAGCTAAATTCCTACGCATCTGATCAGGCATGAAATTATGCCAGAAATGTCATGTGTCCAAAAAACTAATAGTAAAACTGGTAATAGTGTACTTGGTGACAAAAAATAATTCTTATCCTTACAACGTTATCAACATTCAATCAATGCACAACTTTACGTCACATTTCGTCTATTTAATCATCAACATCAATGTAAAATTAATTAATCGAAGAGTAACATAACTCAGATTTTATAGTGGTGTAGATGAGATAGATAAGCTGTTGTGTGATATATGTAGAATTGTGATCAGTTAAATGTTGCTGTAATTACACAGGCACACAAAAAAGTGTTGATCCGATGGATCAGACTAATCAATTCTTATGTATTTTGACTCGCTAAATCCAAATTCAAGATCAGAATTGCTAAATTAGCTTATTTTTTTCTAACCTCAAAAAACTTTTTTATGTTGGTCCGGCGCACCAGACTAGTCTATTTTTATGTATTTTGATCTGCTAAATCGAAATTCAAAGTCAGAATTGCTGAATTGGTTCATTTTTTCCTAATCTTAAAAAAACACTTTGTAAAAGCAGTTTGGGTCACAAATGCATAATCTAAACTCTAGATTCTAGAGTATGCAAGCTTGCATAACCACATTACCCGAGGAAAATTCAATAGGTACGACAAGTCTGAGCTTCTGTGAATAAATAGCGTAAAAAATTCACCCCCTTTTTCTATTATATACAATTCTTTTATTCTCAAAAGTTTGAATTAATGAACAAACTGAAACCTGGATGTTACAAGTCTGATGAGTGGAGACTATTCATCGATTCTTCTAAGAGAAGCTTGAAAGCAGTGTTGCTGCACAATACTAATGTATATGCCTCCATTCCTATAGCGCATTCGGTAGTGATAAAAGAAGAGTACACAAACCTAAAAACAATTCTTGATAAAATTAAATACACACAACATTTATGGCAAATTTGTGAGGATCTGAAAATTCTCACCATATTATTGGATCAACAATCAGGTTACACAAAAAATCTGTGCTTCCTATGTGAATGGGATAGTAGAAATCGAACGAACCATTACATAAGAAAAGAATGGCCGACAAGGACGTCTTTGCAACTTGGGTCTAAAAATATCCTAAATAAACTGTTAGTTAAATTTTCAAAGTTCTTCTTCCATCTCTTCATATCAAATTAGACCTCATAAAATAATGGATGAAAGCTCTGAATAAAAAAGGTGAATGCTACCAGCATTTACAAGAAAAACTTTCCAACATCTCTGATGCAAAATTGCGGGAGAGAATTTTCGATGGACTTCAAATATGTAAAATGTTGAGAGACAACAATTTTGTCGCCAAACTGAATGAAAGCGAAAAAGCAGCATGATTGTGTTTCAAAGGTGTCACAGAAAGTTTTCTAAGAAACCACAAAAGTCAAGATTACAGAGAAAGGGTGGCGGAAATGATAGAGAACTGTAGCAAACTACCCAGGTAGCAAGGTGACGTTAATACGACGTCAATAATTCGTCATTTAAGGTCGCAGACGTCATGTTACCAAATTAAGACGTAATAGTAATGTCATTTTTTGACCTATTAATTACGTCAGTCATTTATCTATCCTACAACGTATTTCCGACGTCATATTCTTGACTAATTAATAACGTCAGTTAATTGATCATTTTACGACGTATTAATAAGATTTTATTAGTGACTAATTACTGACGTTAACTATAATTCTTTGTAATAATTGACGATTTGACCTCAAATGACAAATTATTGAGGTCTAGTGGACGACATCTTGCTACCTATAACTATCATTATTCAAAGATTGGTTAATAAACAACATTATTAAAATTAATATAATATTTTATATAATTAATACTATCAATATTTTAGAATCATCCCAGGCAGCACATAATATTTATGATAAATATTTATTAATATTTATTAATATTTATTTTTTCAAAATATTATATAAATATTTTACACATATTTTATATATACGAAAAAAAAATCTTTATTCAACATATTAAAATATAAATTAAATATTTTATATAATATTTATGATAAATAAAAGATAAAGATTTGTATAAGTAATATTTTGTAAATATTTATAAATATTTCATAAATATTTTTATAATATTTATGATAAATCTTTATGATTTGTCAAATCTAAGACCACAAAAATATTTATAAAATATTTAGATAAATATTTATAAAATATTTAAATAAATATTATAAATATTTTATAAATATTTTATAAATATTGCGTTTTGTCTGAGGTATAATTTAGTTTTATCAAAAGAACAGAGCAAAAACATATTTCTATAAGTTATTCCACATGTTATTTTGCATATGTAAAAATCAGGAAAAAAACTGTAAATTTATATTTATTTATAAAAATATTAGTTAACTACAAGTTTCATGTTTCTCGCATCTATTGAACTGATCTATAACAAATATGTATTCATGATCATCAAGTGTTCATGGATCATCACAAAGGGTTAAGTAGCGTACGATCTTCGAAGTCAAGCAACGTCGACGGCGGTTCAGAGTTGGATGGGTGACCGCGGAAGTTAGGCAATTCCAAACGTGACTATGGTGTGGTAGGTCGTGATGCTTGTTGAGAAACAACGTAGATTTTTTTTTACATTATAATTATGTTATTTCGATATTTTCATAATGCAAGTACTGCATATATAGGACATGTACCCGAAATATTTTCTAAAACGTCAAAATAACGGCTTTTACTACCTGGGATAGTCATAAAAATGACGTTAAAATGTCGTCTTTATTAAATGTAACCTAAAAACCTGTTTTTTCGTAAAAATAACAATAAAATACCGTCAAATGTACGATACTAGCTTCTTGAAAATGACGTCAATAATATGAAAATAATGACGTATTTTTGATGTCAATATATGACGTCGTTAAGATGAGACAAATGTACGTCAGTTTTACGACATTTAGACGTCATTTTATCTCGACATTATGACGTCTGGTTCGTCATAAAATGACCAAAAAATGCCGTCAATTAGACGTCACCTTGCTACCTGGGTAGGTTGCTTAAGAGGTTACACCAACCTAGCGGGTAAAAAAAATCGATTTTTTAAAATTATATTTTCTTGAAGCTTCAAGTTTCGAGAATATATCCTGAAAGTTTTATGTTGATATCTGCAAAAATGCCGGAATTACAAAAAGTTGAGTAAAACGAGATCGAGCGTTCGAATGCTCGACTTGGAGCAATATCAACATAAATCGCCATTGGACGATGATGTAATTAAAGCCATTCGTCCAATATTTGAACAACTTTCTAGTGATAATTTACAGGAGAGATTTACGTCGGTAGATTTACGCAAAACATTAACGAAAGTTTGAACAATCTGATTTGGCGCATAGCACTAAAAGTGCAGCACAGCGGTGTACACGTTGTGCAAATCGCTGCCAATATTGCTGCATGCACATTTAATGAAGATGTTGCCGCATATTTATTAATGGTAATAAAAGAATTGTGCTGCATATTGCAAAAATCAAGACCGAGCGTGCATCGATGTGGCCGAAGTACGAGCGCAGAAGGCGATGCGCGAAGGAAAGATTGCTCGCCGTCAACAGAAGTCTTTACAGAGCGCTGCTGCTATTGATGTGGAAGGAATCTCATATGGCCCCGAAATTGCAGACTAGAGGTCAAGTGCAAAATTTAGCTGTTAACAATAGTAGAACTAAACTTGAAACTTTAAACGCGTTTTTTTCGAAACATGGTTTTCAAAGACGGTGACCACGAGATCTCAAAAACTAATCGATGAATCGTTTTCAAATTTTTACACAATACTCTCAAAAACATTTTTTTGTCGGTGACAATCTATTTTTTTTAATCGATTTTTATTAAAAATTAAAAAAAAATGAAAAGGACGAAAATTTTTCGTTATTTTTAAATTTTAACTTTAACTCATCGCCATTTTGTAACAAACGATAAAATCGACAATCGGCGTCACCGACAAACCACTACTGTTAGCTTAAAAATACCATTTTGTTTTTTTGTTTCAGATGGATCGTTTAGACAGGACAGTGGTCACCGCAAAATGCGTTTTTTCAAACCTCGATGTGTGTCGGCGGCCATATTTCTGCTTTCCGTCGCCATTGTTTAATAAAAAAATTTTTTTATATTGTCGAAATATAAGTCAATAATCACACAAAATTTCATTTAATTCCCACTACCCGTTTAGCAGGAATAAAATATCAAAGTTAGGCCTGTTTTTCGACCGTCTAAGTTGGTGCAACCCCTTAATGAATCTTAAGTTGTATTTCTTGGATTCTCATATCGAATTCCCAGAAAATCTAGGTGATTATAATGGAAAACAGACAGAAAGATTTCATCAGGACATCAACGAGAAGATAGAGCATCGATGTCAAGACAAGTGGGATGTGTACATGATAGCTGATTTCTGCTGGACGCTCAAACGAGATGTCTGTGAAAAGCGAGAAACGTAATAGAAAGCCATTGCATGGAACCTTTGAGAATGAAAAAGATAGACATAATAGAAAAAGGCAGTAAATTTTCTACGCTATTTATTCACAGAAGCTCAGACTTGTCATACGTATTGAATTTTCCCCGGGTAAAGTGGTTACGCAAGCTTGCACGCTCTAGATTATACATTTGTGACCCAAACTGCTTTTACAAGGTGTCTTTTGAGGTTAGGAAAAAATAAACAAATTCAGCAATTCTGATCTTGAATTTCGATTTAGCGGGTCAAAATCATAGACCTTATAGATATGAACCGGCAATTGCCTACAGTTTATGTATAGAAAACGGTGTCCAGAAGAGGTGCGAGAGAGAAACAGACTTTTTAGTACTTCTTTCTCTAAAGTTATCGGAAATAACTATCGCGCATGTCAGCGCAATATATGCATACATACATACATATGTATATACATATATATTCCATATATATACATACACACATAAGTTAAAACACGTGACCAAAACGTATCCAATCATTGGATTTCAATGTATAATATGTGCAAGAATGCGCGAAACATATTTCCAGACTCTTTGGAGAGAGAAGTATGGACACGGTTTCGCTTGATATTGCCCGTCCATATCTATAAGATCTATGGTCAAAATACATAAAAATAGACTAGTCGGGTCCGCCGGACCAATAAAAAAAAAATTTTTTTTTTAGGTTAAAAGAAATGAGTCAATTCAGCAATTCTGATTTTGGATTTGGATTCAGCGGGTCAAAATACATAAGGATTCACTAGTCTGGTCCGCCGGACCAATATTAAAAAAAAATTTTTTTTGAAGTTAGGAAATATGAGCTAACTTTTTAATTCTGATCTTGGATTCGGATTTAGTGGGTCAAAATACATTAGGATTGACTAGTCTGGTCCGCCGGACCAACTACTTTTTTTTGTGTGTGCCTGCGTTATCAATGACCCTGTCATAAATTTCAAAATTCTTTTGTTTATTGTTTCTCTGTAACAAATAACCCTGTCATAAATTTTCTTTGTTTATTGTCTCCCTATTTCAAAATTCTTTTGTTTATTGTTTTTCTAAGAAATGAGGAACTTGTCTCAACATGTTTTCGAAAGTTCTTTGTGCTCAGGGGTCGCCGCCGCCGCTCACGTACATAGGTAAAGAGACTTTATTATTATTTCATATATATGTATAATGTAATTTTTATTTGATTATTTATAATTTAAGTTAGATTATATATTTATATGTATTCTAATTTAAATTATAAGTAATTAAATAATAAAAATTATATTACGTATATTCCACCTCAGTTACAGTTTGCTCTCTCTCTCTCCCACTATACTAATCGTATAAGCAGCGCCCTTATCTTGGCTGCCAGCGAGCGCCGATATCAGGCTGCTTGATTTTATAAACATTAAAGATATTTAAAAAAATATATAACATGCAGATACCGTAGTCTAGTTTAATATTATATTTGAAAAATTTCTTTCAATTGAACGTCTCGCAATATGTTAAATCTCAGCTTTCCCTTCTTCTAAAATTCTTTTCAAGAGTCACATGACTTTACAAATAGCATAAGTATATATAGGTGAAACTTTTAGAGCACCCCTTAGACATTTTCAAGTCCGTTTTTCGAGTAAGTTTGCCCGAAAGTCTGTGTGTGTGTGCAGTTAGTTTTTTAAAGTTAAGTAAAAGATTCAGTTTTTCCGCAAAAATGTAAAATTTCGAACAAGCGGAAGATAATATTGAAATTATTGACATCGCGGACGATGATGGAGAAGTCGAAATAATATATGTGTATAATGTAAATAATGTACATAATGTAAATAATAATAATGAAAATGTAAATAATATTGTCAATAATGAACACGTTGATGAATACAATAATCATCAAAAAGTCGCCGATATTTTCCTCCATATGGATGAAGAAAATGTTAAGGGCATCGTCGACAAATTTTTTGAACACATAGACGATGGAAATATGGATGATCTCGGAGAACAGGATCGCGAGAGCGTGGTGTCCGAAGACAGCCAATACATGAGCGACTGCAGTGAGGATTTCAACGAAACTCAAGAAAAAAACATCTCAATCGCACAACTGCGAGCGCTAAACTCGCAGACGAAACACTGTGCAATATATTGTTTTTATAAAACTGAAGATACATATAGTACAGGCACATACATATCATGTGCCGAATGTATGATCGAAGTGGCGTACATGGATGCCTATAAAATGTTTGCCGTCCGTCAACATTTAACGAACACGATTGAGGCAATTAGCGGCAAGTCTGTTCAAATTGCCGAAAACCAGTATTATTTATTTTGATTCCATGCAACATTTGCCTTATTTGCACACACTAAAAATCAATCTACCTATCAAGTCATAGTCGTAGTTACAACAGTAGTCACAGTTACAACCATAGTCACCATGCTCACTACTACTTCCACTATTAATACATGGAGGGGCGCACCATATGAGAAGAGCTCCAACATCGCCATGCATCAGTCCCTCATTACAAACATCCTCACTACAGTCGCTTACCGGACGGACAACAAAGGACAACGTTGACTGCTGGAGTCGATCGGAAAAAACGTACAAGATGAATTATTACGTTCCAATCCACGAAAACGAAGTTCGTGATAAACCGTAAGTATTTCTTAATTAAAGCAAAATTTATTACATATTAATTTGGATTTTATTTCTAACTCGCATTATTTATTTTTTCTTTACAGAACAGTATCACAGCCACGCCATACTCCCCGTATTTTGAGGAGATTTCCCCGGCTACCTCATACAAATATTTGGACATGGGAATCAGCGTGGGGTCTAAGCTTTTTGTGGAGATGATTCTTGGCGACAACAAGGGCAACGAGATACAACTTTCACGTGATACCTGGGTAATGATGAATCAGAAACGTACGGATATCGAGCGGCTCCTGCAGTCAACCATCACTACATCGTGCATCGCTATGAGTTGATAATCTTCATATAGAAGTCGTCAAATTACGTAACGAGAGTGTTATAAAGTTCACCTCAAATAATAAAATTATATATATGAAACCATCCACAGTACAATTTTTACTTTTTGAAAATGTTATTAATAATGTATACTTTAAGTTGTGGCATGATATGTATATAGTTAAAGAAAAATATAATAAATGTGTAAACTGCTTGCAACGAGATAATATTTGTAACGAGTGTGACGCAGTCAAATTATTAAATGAAATATGCGATAAAACTTGTATAATAGATTGCGAACTGTGACTTTTGCATCTAACAATATATGATGCTTTGTGCGATAAATAAATAAATATGTATTTGTGTAAAAATAAAAAAAATTATTTAAGAATTATTCCTGTCTCCTACCAATTAACCTAATTTATATATATATATATATATATATATATATATATATATATATATAAATTTATTTAATTTATTAAATGTAGATTTTATTTAAGGGAAAAAAAGAAGAAATATGATAGGGTAAAATAGAGTAAAAAAAAAAAATTTGTATATATTTTATTTTTATTTTTTATTGTTAGACCACCAATTAAATAGTTTAAATACATTTTGTAGAGCGCAATTGTTTACATGTTTTTGACAACAAAAAGTATGCGTAACATCCATTTTGTTTAAAGATTTAATGTTTTCATAATGCGTCACGATGTTTTCAACATAGACTTCTTGTATCTTTCTTTCGCTGTTACACCTTTTCCGTATTTGTATGGAGCAAGGTACAGTCCCTTTCCACCTGTGTACGGACCAAGATACACCCCGCGACCTTCCATCGTGGATCGATCCCCGATCGGGACGTTGTAACTCCTCGACACAGTATAAGTATATACAGTAGCGACAGTGAGCGTCGACATCTTTGATGTAAGTGATAACCGATCACGTGACCGTCAGCCATGTCCCTGGTTGTACGAGAGCGCTTTATTTGAACAATATTAAGAGACGACGTAGTAGTATCTCGCGCAAAGTATTTTTAAATCAGATTAATTTTAATTTAATTTTTATATAACTATATTACAATTTTTATGTAAGTATATGTAGATTAATTTTGTATTCCTAATGTCATTATATTTTAGTAACGTATCAATAGAATTATAAAATCAAAAAATATTAAAGTGAATAAAAACGACTGTAGTCTCATTTTATATATATATATATATATATGTGTGTGTGTGTGTGTGTGTGTGTGTGTGTGTGTGTGTGTGTGTGTGTTATATAATACAAATTCTTAAACTATTAAAACCAATATATTCAAAGAAAAATAACATATTTTATTGACAATTACAATATATTACAAATTGAGCTTTTTATTGTGTAGCAGCATAGTTGAAAATCCATTAATACTCATTTTTTAACATTACAACAAATTTTACTTTAGCTATATTTAGCTTATTTTTTTCACTATTGCCACAAAATCGCTAGGACAACTGATGACAGCTCGCCATGGGCGCCATATTCTTGATTGTACAACCAACGCATGTGCAGAAGAAAATCAGACCCTCAATTTCTCTCTATTGTCGCTACTGTATATACTTATACTGTGTCCTCGAGCTGACTTCGCGCGACTCTACTATCCTTCACTGCTTTCGCCACGCTAGCCGCTTCATCAATCATGGATCTAAGTGCGCCTAATATCGATAGAATCGGTAGCATACCACCTCGCTGTTGGAAATATTCGTTCCTTTTTCGTTGTCTTTTTCTTCATCGACGTCTTCTTCATGCCCATACCAATCTTCGTTTCATAGCTGTCCAAACGGCTGCAGCAGCAACTTTCTCTTTTAGAGCCGAATCTTTTGCGATTACGCGTCCAACGTTTTCGTGGCTCGTGGCGAGTACCTTATCCGCCGCGTCGTTTAGCGAGATTGTTGTTTTAAGAATAAGCAATGTCGTGTTCGCGTCCAATGGATTTACACCCTGATCGCCTCTGGCTAATCGCTTTTCCAAGTGTGTTCCCGGACCGCAAAACTGATATCCAGGGATATGTAGTTCGAAAGGAAGCACGCGATTTTATCAAGCGATTTAACAAACCACAGTCCGATGGCATTCGCTACAATTCTTTATCAACGGTGCGAGACCGTCGAACAGCGCTTAAATCAGAAATATCGGAGGAATGTGTAACAGCGCGAATATCTTTGCTACTGAACGATTCGCGGTTTTGCAAACATATAAATAGGCGTTCGATTCTACCCTTTTACTTAGTAGAAAATGAGGTTCGTGCGACAACCGTTGGCGATACGCATTACGAATTACGATGACAAATTGTCACTGATGGGTGGTAGTGGTGAGAAGCGTAAGCATGGTGAAATGCTGCCGAGTACTATACGTGCGATTATTAGACCCTCGAATTATGGTAAAACCAACGTTATCATAAGTTTGTTGGAAAGTCCGCATGGCGTACGTTTCGAGAACGTATACGTGTACTCGAAATCATTGCAACAGCCGAAATATCGATATTTGGAGAATTTGTTAACATCGATCGATGAAATTGGTTACTTTACATTCTCTAATAATAGTGACGTCATTCCTCCGAGTGAGGCGCGTCCAAACTCAATCTTCATCTTTGATGACGTGGCGTGTGACAAGCAAGATACGATAAGATAATATTTTTCAATGGGTAGACTCAAACGTTGATAGTTTTTATCTCTGTCAGATGTATGCTAGAGTATCTGAACATCTTATACGTGACAACGCGAATCTACTGATCCTGTTCAAGCAGGATAATATCAACCTGTATACAACTGAAGGATGTATACAACGATGACGTGAATACCGATACGACGTATGATGATTTTTGTACATTATGCCGCGATTGTTGGCAGCGTGATTATGGATTTCTAGTGATAGACAAGGACAGTGAGTTTACTAACGGACGATATAGAAGAGGATTTAACGAGTTTGCGATATCACGGAACGATTAGTCGTTATCGATACGTCAACGCTAAACAAACATGGCTGAAAACAAACAAATACGCGAGCGTGAAAAAATCGCAAGGAAAATTGAGAAAACAAGTGAATCAATCCGAAAAAAACATCGCGCCTTGAAGATCGGTAAGATCGAAGAGGATATCGCGACCAAGAGACACTTTGAACCTCTCATTGAACCGCTGTAAAAGATCGTTGACAATTCTAGAACACATGCAATAAAACAGGAGCCTCGTCACGATGACGTTGAAACATCCTTTGTCCAGAAAAATGCGATACAGAGTAAGATAAAGAGGAAACGGAAAAACACTTCGATGGATCAGGCCTTAAACGAATCGTACAAACTGATGCGGCATACGTTAAACGACGCGGTAGATTTACCATCCATACAGCAAGAGCAGCAGCTCACGTCAAACGATGCAATGGCTTCACCAGCGATGGATTCGCCAGCGATAGCGTTCACGCCGCGTACGGTAGTTGTACAACCGAAAATACCCAAGTCGCTCGAGAATGAAGATGTTTTCGAAACCGCAAACGATTCGTTTGCAGCAATCGTTCGAAATCGTTTGCAAACGCCAGAGGATCGAAAAGCGTTATCGTAGCACTTTGGTCCGCTAGGTCAAGAATACATCGGAGATTTCTTCAGCGGTCATGGTAAAAAAGGGAAAATTATAGATATCGTTTACGGTGTTTATCTGGGCAAAAATAGAATGATGCTTGGTAGTAAAAAGTTTGACGTGGACAGCGAAGATAACATAATTGTCGACGGTATGCGATACGTTGGCACTCCGGGTCTTTACGAGCTGATCTTTAAGAGATATCCCGAAGATTCCCTCTACACGGAAAAACGATAAACGAAAATATAAAAACATATTGTTGGTTACAAACGCACATAAACGAAATCACATTTCACACGGTCGATTATTGAGCAACAAGGGAGTATAAGTAAAAATATATAATTGCACCGTTATTAAATGATAAATTTACGATTAGAAAAGGATTACCTAACGTTGTGACACTAAATAATAACGCGATCGATTACGTGCACTGGGATGATCCCAACGAGCTAGTGGATCACTTACGTTTGCTTGAAGCTTCGCGTCAAGCTGATCACAATGCACATGATGAGATGCTGTCAATAATTGAAGAACTTCGCGAGGCTGGTCTTATTATAAATTAATGTAAAACGAACATGAAACAAACATAAAACAAACGTGAAACAAACATGAAACGAACGTGAAAGAACGTGAAACAAACGTGAAAGAACGTGAAAGAAAACGTGAAAGAACATGAAACAAACACGAAAGAACGTGAAAGAACATAAAAGAACGTGAAACAAACGTAAAAAAACGTGAATGAATGAAATAAATTGTAGTGTAATTTCATCGCACTTGTTATTACTTGATCAAGTTTGCAAAACATGAAATCATCGAAATTCAACAAACGCGTTAGTTCTGAGAGGCTGCGACTCGTCGAGGAACTGCACGCTCCAGCAAGAAGAAATTTTCCACGAAGACGTATTATAGTTCGAGGATACGACAACTTATGGCAGGCGGATATCGTCGAGATGCATCCGTATTTGCGTTTCAACAAAGGCTATCACTACATACTCACTGTCATCGATGTGTTGAGCAAGTATGTGTGGGCTGTACCACTCAAGAGCAAGGGCGGAAGCGAGACGGCTAACGCTATTGCAAAAATAATTCCAGAAAGCAGTAGACATCCGAAAAACTTGCAAATCGATATGGGGAAAGAGTTTTACAACGCTGACGTACAGAAACTCTTGAAAAAACATGATATCAATCATTATTCTACGTACTCTGTAATGAAAGCATCAGTTGTCGAATTCAATCGCACGCTGAAAAACGACATGTGGAAGCAATTTACGTTCCACGGCAATTACAAATGGATCGACTTGTTACCACGTCTCGTGTCGAATCACAATACCCGAAAGCATCGAACAATTGGCATGCGATCCGTTGACGTAACGCCTGCAGTAGCTGAAAGACTCTTGGCTACAGTATACAACGCTATAAAGATTGTTGGTCCAGCGAAATTTAAAATGGGTGACTCTG
Source organism: Monomorium pharaonis (assembly GCF_013373865.1). Taxonomy (NCBI): domain Eukaryota; kingdom Metazoa; phylum Arthropoda; class Insecta; order Hymenoptera; family Formicidae; genus Monomorium; species Monomorium pharaonis. The sequence continues at coordinate 17,731,549 of NC_050472.1, read as the reverse complement.
TACGCGTAAGTACAAAACTGTCTTTGAGAAGGGTTATACACTAAATTGGACGACTGACGTATTTAAGATCATTAAAGTCCAGCACACCAATCCCGTAACCTATCTACTCAAGGATTATCGCGGAAAGTTTATATCTGGAGCGTTCTACGACGAACACGAATTGTATCGCGCGACTCATCCGGATGTATTTCTTGTGGAGAAGGTATTACGCAGGAACGGTGACGAGGTCTATGTAAAGTGGTTGAGATTCGATGGATCACACATTCATGGATACACAAAGACAATGTCATTTGATTCATAAAGAAAAAACAAATTTAATTATTACAAACATATATAAGTACAATGAATAAAATATGCAAATAAATGGGTATGCCTCCCACTGTTCTTTCGACAACGCATTCATGGGAACATTATCGGATAAACGAATCTTAACGTTATGCGTCAATTCTTTCAATTGTTTCGTAAATCAGGATATGCAGTCGGGACCGCGATGAAATCTGTACACAGATAACGTGTCATCAAATGAGCATCGCACGTAGTATCCGATGCTGAATACCTGATGATGTTAGTATTTGTACGATCCTTGCTCCGTGTCAAGTTGAGTCTTGTGCAGTACACACTTCAAATCAGCGTATACGACAAATGGAAGTCGCTCCTTGTTGTTTGGATTACGGAACTTCAACCACTTGTCCTTTTCACTGGGTAGTAGAATGGCGCAGTTATTCATCCGATTACAGTCCATAGCGTGTGATTGTAACTTTTCCTCTATAGAAGTAATGTAAGCATCTGTGAATAACAAAAGAAAAAAAATAATTTATTATTTGATAAGAAAAAATTTATAAACATGTTTATAAAAAAAATATTACTTACCGATCGCAAATGTATTTTTTGCATTTATTTTTGCTCAATTTTGAGTTTATGAGCCGGGAGAGATTTTTTATCAGTACAAAGTGTCCACGTTGCCTTCGTTTTCTTGCATGTATAATAAATTTATATGCTTCTCCTTCTTTTCATTTGAGAGTCGCAGGGGGACAAATCTATCCTCTTCGATGCCGTACACATTAATGGAAATATTGTTATTAAGTCGTTCAAATTTTTTAATGTTTTTCAGCGCGACCGAAAAATCAATATCTCCGAAATTCAAAATCGTACTATACGACGATACTCTATCGTCTTTCTGCAGGATGTAAAGCGGCGACCATCGACCAGCATGCATTGTCTTCAGATTGCACGTTGATTATCGCTTTTTTCAGCATAATAGGTCGTGGTAATGTAAAACGACATCCCGCACACATAGAATTGTACTTATTTATATTAACAGTTAAATTTGAAATACGTGATAACGCCCACCCACTATCGCGTTCTTGAAATTCTTCGACGATAACGTGGACTCGATAACATACAGCTCGTACCATTCGTTCAAATCTGATAATTGAAAGAGTACGTAATTTTTTGTATTCACATACTTTTTTTGGCACGTATATCCCCCGCTACAAATTCACCATTAAACACGGTGTTCACTTTTACATTGCCGTGTTTGTCTATTACTTCCCGCACTCGCTCGAGCACAATGTCTTTCGCATCTTCTAAGAAATGACGAGGTTCGATGTGAAGCACGTTAATCACTGCACCGGTTAAGATACGGCTCTCGAATGTATCTATTTCACGCCACTCAAGTCTTGCGTTATTGCTATCGTCAGTGCTAGCGTAATTGCCACCGACGTGCATAAAACATCTTTTCAGTCGCGTTTTTTCACCCGCAAGTCGAGCGATTCTCGCTACCAAAGATTGTCTCTGTCCAATGGCAAGTCGAGGACGCTTGGTACGATTACGTTCCTCGAGTTGTTCGATGCACTCCTCATATTGTTGTAACCAAGTAAAAAATTCACCTAATGTAGCGATTCCGTTTTCTTGTTCTAAGAGTTCGCGTTCCACTTGTTCGAAATTTGCCATTTTGCGGAAAAACTGAATTGTTTACTAAATCGCACTTGACAAAATTTAGTATACACAAGCTTGGGGGCAAACTTACTCAAAAACAGACTTAAAAACGTCTAAGGGATGCTCTAAGAGTTTCACCTATATATACTTATGCAATTTTAAAGTCACGTCACTTTTGAAAAGAATTTTAGAAGAAGGGAAAACTGAGATTTAACATGTTGCGTGACGTTCAATTGAAATAAATTTTTCAGGTATAATATTAAACGTAGACTACAGTATCCGTATGTTATATTTTTAATTTAAAAAAATATTTTTTAATGTTTATAAAATCAAGCAGCCTGATATCGGCGCTCGCTGACAGCCAAGATAAGGGCGCTGCTTATACGATTAATGTAGTGGGAGAGAGAAAGCAAACTGTAACTGAGGTGGAATATACGTAATATAATTTTTATTATTTAATTACTTATAATTTAAATTAGAGTACATATAAATATATAATCTAACTTAAATTATAAATAATCACATAAAAATTACATTACATATATGAAATAATAATAAAGTCTCTTTACTTGTGTACTTGAGCGGCGGCGGCGACCCCTGAGCACAAAAAACTTTCAAAAACATGTTGAGACAAGTTTCTCATTTCTTAGAAAAACAATAAACAAAAGAACTTTGAAAGGGTATAGCGGAATAAGCAGGTGAAATCTGCCCCCGCACTAATCGAGCTCAAATTGATATCATTAGTTGGCACCCTTGAGATGTAAAACTTCCTCAAATATTAGTTACAAAATTGCATTTTTGGGGGAGTTATAGAGGGGGAAAGAAAAATAAAGAAAGTGGTTTTTTTTGAAAATGAACCGATTTTAATGAAAAAAATATATGTTGTAAACATCATTTAGACAAGTTTGAGAAAATTTTAAGTAATTTTTGTGGTAAAAAAAAACCCGATAAAAAAATTGTTGAATTTTTTATGAATTTTTTTTGGGGTGATAGTTCTGAGATACCACTTTTATATTTTCACAAAAACATCTCTAGATCTTCTTCTTTAACACTTTTTTTTTTAAATCAATCGGAGTGGTGAAACATGGTTAAAAATAATAATTCACACCGCGCCGCCGTGCCGCGCCGCGGCGGCTGGGCGACCGGGCCGCGGCGCACGGCGATTGTTGTCATGTTGAACTTACATACTAGTTGCAGTGTTGCAATGTTTAGTTGCCAAGAAAAATTATAATATAATAATATAAAATATAATAACACATATAATATTTCCAGGACGTCTGCAATGGGAGCGTCCTAGATGCGCACAGTAATAAATGGACACAGCAGGCTGAGTGAAACGGACACAGACCAAATGCGCACGGACCAAATGCGCACAGACTAAACGGACACAGTAACCTACAAACTTATTACATGGGTTGCGACTTTTCGGGCATCTCTATCGACGGGGTGGATGCGGGAGGAGGGCGAAGCCCCTACTTGCACCCCCCCGCCGTGTGTGTGTGTGTGTGCAAAGCATTCTCTGCACCACATAGGTTTGCGACTGTGCGCATTTGGTCCGTGCGCATTTGGCCCGTGTGCATCTGGTCCGTGTGCATTTGGTCTGTGCACATTTGGTCTGTGTCCGTTTCACTCAGCCTTCTGTGTCCGTTTATTACTGTGCGCATCTGGGACTCAGTCTCTGCAATTAAGCTATAAAACTTATCGTTTCGGCAGTTCATCACGAGGAGATTGCAGTACGTTTTTAAATTCCATATGTTTGGTGTGCTTTTTTAATGTGAGTCCCCTTGCCTCTTACATTATTTATCATCGGTGTGTTTTTTTAAAGTGAGTCCTCTCGCCTCTCACATTATCTATCATCGAGGTACTTTTTTAATGTGAGTTCTTTTGCCTCTCACATTATCTATTATCGGGGTGCTTTTTTAAAGTGAGTCCCCTTGCCTCTTACATTATTTATTATCGGGGTGCTTTTTTAATGTGAGTTTTTTCGCCTCTCACATTATCTATTATCGGCGTGCTTTTTTAAAGTGAGTCCCCTCGCCTCTTACATTATTTATTATCGGGGTGCTTTTTTAATGTCAGTTTTCTCGCCTCTCACATTATCTATCATCGAGGTGCTTTTTTAATGTGAGTCCATTCGCCAAAAAGATAATGTGAGAGGCAAAGGGACTCACATTAAAAAAGCACCCCGATGATAAATAATGTGAGAGGCGAGGGGACTCACTTTAAAAAAGCACCCCGATAATAGATAATGTGGGAGGCAAGGGAACTTACATTAAAAAAGCACCTCGATGATAGATAATGTGAGAGGCGATTTCCTCGTGGTAAACTGCCGAAACGATAAGTTTTATAGGCTAATTGCAGACGTCCTGGAAATATTATGTGTTATTATATTTTATATTATTATATTATAATTTTTCTTGGCAACTAAACATTGTAACACTGCAACTAGTATGTAAGTTCAACATGACAACAATCGCCGTGCGCCGCGGCCCGATCGCCCAGCCAGCGCGGCGCGACACGGCGGCGCGGTGTAAATTATTATTTTTAACCATGTTCCACCACTCCGATTCATTTAAAAAAAAAAAGTGTTAAAGAAGAAGATCTAGAGATGTTTTTGTGAAAATATAAAAGTGGTATCTCAGAACTATCACCCCCCAAAAAATTCATAAAAAATTCAAAAATTTTTTTATCGGGTTTTTTTTACCACAAAAATTACTTAAAATTTTCTCAAACTTGTCTAAATAATGTTTACAACATATATTTTTTTCATTAAAATCGGTCCAACCATTTTCGAAAAAAACCACTTTCTTTATTTTTCTTTCCCTCTCTATAATTCCCCCAAAAATGCAATTTTATAACTAATATTTGAGGAAGTTTTACATCTCAAAGGTGCCAACTAATGATATCAATTTGAGCTCGATTAGTGCGGGGGCAGATTTCACCTGCTTATTCCGCTATGCCTTTTATGACGGGTCATTTGTTACAGAGAAACAATAAACAAAGGAATTTTAAAATTTATGACAGAGTCCTTTGTTATAAAGAACAATAAACAAAGAAATTTTGAAAATTATGATAAGTTCATTTGTTATAAAGAACAATAAACAAAAAGAAATTTGGAAATTTATGACAGGGTCAATTGTTATAAAGAACAATAAGAACAAATGAATTTTGCAATTTATGTAATTGCAGGTAATTACCCCCACCCCTTCCCCCTCCCGCTTCTCCCCATTCTATTGTTTGGGTAAGAATCCCCATAATATAACTACTTATATTATTCAGTAATATTTAAAAAATATTTATCAAACGTTATGTTATAACGTTTAAAAACATTTAAATAACATCTAATAAATGTTTTAAAAATATTTTAATAATATTAAGACAACAATATTATTAAGTAACATTTTAAAAATATTTATAAAACGTTAAGTTATAATGTTAAGAAATTTCTCTAAAACTGACGTTTCAAAAACGTTGATTAATGTTTCTTGCTTAATAGGAAAAAGCCTTTCTGTCAAATTAGTTAAAACTCTGGGAATAGGTAGTCCCTAATATGCCAATAAAAAAAGTTTATGGGCACAAAGCTTAAAAATAAACAGTTTTTGAGATGAAGGGTCAAAGATTACTTTGATATATCCGTTCTTAGCATTATCTAGAATCTATATCGAAATAATTAACTTTTTTAAAAATTGTTTCGGATAGTAATAAGGCATTGCAAAATCCACATACATTTACAACACACATTCGCAGACGCACACACACTCAAACTGTTGAACATATTGAGCAATTTTTACAAATCTATGTATCTAATTTATATATTCTATGACTTTATGACTGTAATGGTTAAATACTTTATTGTTTTATAGTTGATAGGATTGAAGGTTCCAAATTACTTTTATGTTTTTATGTTTATTCAGGTTACATCTATCATCTCTCTCTCTCTCTCTCTCTCTTCTCATGTTTTCTGACCTTTTGTACTTCTCAATCTCTGACTCTTGTTGTAATAAATCAGAGAAGTATAATACAATTTTTGCTCGCATTATTTCTCACGAAATATTCCTACAAACAACCGACTTCTAACACAAATGCATACACATACATAGGTATACATAACATGCACACACAAGTACTCCAAGTACGTGCGCGCGCGCATCCCTCCCCTCACACACAAAGATTCTACATCCATCACGTCCACACCGTAGATCTTGTGTAATGCTATGAACAAACATATCAAAATAATCTTTGATTTTTCATATCTCAAAAACTGTCCATTTTCAAGCTTTGTGCCCATAGAGATTTTTAATCAGCATGCCAAGCATTGTTTTATATTATCTAAAAGTACCCCTACAGCATGAAATATTGCTGCAACGTTGCAGAAATATTATTTTGCAAGATTGGAATATTGCAGAAAATATTACTGCAATATTGCAGCAATATTTCTATGTCCGCTCCAAAACAATATTGTGCAATATTTCTGCAATATTTCAGCAATATTCCCCGTAAGATTTCTGTAATATTTCAGCAATATTGCTGCAATATTTCTTGTAAGATTGCTGTAATATTTCTGAAACGTTAATGCGCAATATGAAGGAAATGTTGCAGGTGGTTAAATTAATCAATTAATATGTAAGATGTGTATTATACAAAAAACGGGAAATGAATTTATTGTCATACCGTTACGGCACAATAATTTGAAAAATTAATAATTAAAAAAGTAATTAATTAAATTAACATACACCAACGGATATCGAATATCGTTCCATTCTAGATTTAGGTAAGCATTAAAATGAAGCAAGTCCAGAAAATACCCATCCTGATCAATTTATACGCTAGAATTACACATGCATGTATGGTTCACACATGTTTAATTAATGTATTATATATATATAAGTCAGAGTGAACATCTTTTGGACTTGCTTCACTCAATCTAGTATGGAACGCAACGCTGTCGTGATTACAGAATTTGTTGTACATCTATGTATCTTTGAGCTCTAATCTTACATAAAAATTTAAAATAAAAATATCCTGCTCTATTTTTTTATTTGTCCCTTAAAACTATGTAAAATATTACTTATTGTTAGTTTTAGATTAAGAAATACGGATTATAGGGAAATAAATTTTGCAAGGTTGCAATATAATATTGCCACAATATTGTGCAATATCTGTTAGGAAATATTACATTTGTAATATTGCTACAATATTGCACAACATCTGCTAAGAAATATTACATTTGTAATATTGCTGCAATATTGTGCAACATTTGCTAGAGAATATTATATTTGTAATATTGCTACAATATTTCTGCAATATTAGTTATATTATGCACTATTGCAATATTTCTGCAACGTTGCAGCAATATTTCATGCTGTAGGGGTACTGTATTTATTCGTTAAAATACTATAAAATGCAATGCAAATTTCAAATTCGTTTATAATCAACAAAAAAAACATCGTATCAACATGTTTTTTAAATTGTTTAGAAAAGAATGGGCTAAGAATTTGGATAAATATAGCAACACATATACATAAACATACACATATACATACATAAAAAATAAAAATTCAAAAAGACCACGCATAAAATAATAGAAAAAAAAGAACAATAAAATGATTATTTATTCGCCAGTAATTAAAAAAAAAAAAAAAAAAAAAAAAAAAAAAAAAAAAAACCAATGTAACTATTATGTTTGACCTGACTAGCCCCAAATATATTCAACAAATAGCGCATAACGTTTCGACCGTTGGTTTCGATCCTTATCAAGTGCTTAGATACGTAAAAAATATGTGGTACACATTTTGAGTTATAATATATGCCTAGATATCATCTAAAAGGCAATATAAATAAAGTAAATTACAGAAGAGTTGTCCTAAAAATATAAATCAATAATAACGTTACAAATCAAAAATGTGATCAAGTTTGTGTAATAAAAAATAATAAATGATTGAATACATTGAAGTCTAATGGGTGTGTTTTTTTCGAGATCTGAGGCTCGACTAAACGGCGGTGCGGAGTCTAACGATAAAAATATTTAAATAAACAAACAGAGATGATACTTAACATCAGATACAATCGATATCTTTGAACGCCTATGTCGATTTAATTATTTTGTCATAAATTCCAGTTAAGTTTTCAGTATCTTTTTCTAAATTAATGGTATGCTCATGTTTTTTGATAAAAAATGTTTCAGCTATTTTACGCTTCCTTGTAACGCATTCTTTAGAATAGAAAAAGCCTTTCTGTCGTATTGGTTGAAACTCTGGGAATAGATAGTTTCTAGCATGCCAATCAAGTCTCTATGGGCACAAAGCTTAAAAATAGACAGTTTATGAGATATAACCCACATAGAAATTGGCACCCAGTGGACATCCAATGGACGTCTACTAAACCTCTATAGATCCATGGGACGTCCATGTACATGGCGGAAGTCAGACAGACGTTCATTGGAGATCCAGTAAACTTCCATGGCTCCATTGGATGTTTACTTCCATGATAGAAGTCAGATGGACGTCCATCAGAAATCCGGTAAACTTCCATGGCTTCGTTGAATGTTTACTTCCACGATGGAAGTCAGATGAACGTTTATTAGAGATCCAGTAAACTTCCATGGCTCCATTGGATGTTTACTTCCATGATGGAAGTTAAATAGACGTCCATTAGAGATCCACTAAACTTCCATAGCTCTATGGAATATTTACTTCCATGATGACAGTCAGATAGATGATTCATCTTACCTCTATAATAATTTCTGTCAAACATTTTAAAAGATATTCATTATGTACGTTACGCGGATAATTAATAGAGGTTTGACGAAGTTTGATGGATGTTTCATCATTGATAAAAGGTTCACGGAGCCTTGATGATGACTGATAGACGTTTCGTGGAATCGAGGCTCCTCTACTAATGATTCACAAAACGTCCGTCAATTATCCACCAAGATTCCGTAAAACTTTCACTACCCATCGCTACGTGGCGTGTGTTTCTTGTGAATAAAATTTTTAGGTGAATAAAAACAGTTTTTAGGTGAATAAAAGGGGCTCATCAAGAGCGCAGAAGGAAGTAAGATTTCGCCATCGACATATAGTACAAGACTGATGAACTATATCAGTCTGTAAAAAAAAAATGATAAAAATGAGAAGGACAAAATACACTGGCGCAAAAAAAAGAAACAAAAATTTTGACTGATTTTTAGGCAATCTTTAAAGTGATGCAATTTTGCGAAAAATCATCCAAATTACATGTATTTCCTTTTCAAATTAAAGGGTAAAGACTCTACTTTGAGAATCCCTAGGCGAAAGTTTAATTTGTTAAGTGCGAACCTTTGTATCGCATAAAAACCAAACATGTTTTTTTTAATTGAAAAAAGTAAAGTTTTTACCGTTTTTCATAAGTTTCTCGTTAAAATCTAACTAATATTAATCCAGATTCTTAAAGTTTGTTTTTTTCTAAGCAATTTAAAAAAAATACATGTCATTACGATGTTAATTGCACACGAGTTTGAAATTTTCACTGCATTTTAGGGTATTTTAACGAATAAATACGGTATTTTTTGAATATCATGAATTTTGAGTATCAATATGATATTGCACATTGATTCTATTCGTGTTTAACTCAATCATACCGCCGTCATCAAAGTGACCCGATGTGCACCACGTGGAGAATGACGATCGGATTTTGTACATCATGTGGCCCTGAAAAGGCTAATTTTTTAAAATAAAATTTGATCTTTTATTTTTTGTGTATGAGTATGTGTATATGTATGTTTACGTGTATGTGTGGGTTTATGAGTATAGATGAATGTGATCTTTTGTTGACTTCAGTGAAATTGGTGCGTCAGCTATCCGTTATATTCAGATCAGTAAGTAGAAATTTCCACCGATGAATTTCAGAGCCACATGATGTACAAAATCCGACCGTCATTCTCCACGTGGTGCACATCGAGTCATTTTAATGACAGCGGTATGATTGAGTTAAACACGAATAAAACAATGTGCAATATCATATTGATATTCAAAATTCATGATATTCAAAAAATACCGTATTTATTCGCTAAAATACCCTAAAATGCAGTAAAATTTCAAACTCGTGTGCAATCAACATCGTATTGACATGTATTTTTTTTTAATTGCTTAGAAAAGAATAAACTTTAAGAATCTGGATTAATATTAGTTAGATTTTAACGAGAAACTTGTGAAAAATGATAACAAACTTTTACTTTTTTCAATTAAAAAAACACGTTTGGTTTTTATGCGATACAAAATGTTCGCACTTAACAAATCAAACTTTCGCCTAGGGATTCTCAAAGTAGAGTCTTTACCTTTTAATTTGAAAAGGAAATACATGTAATTTAAATAATTTTTCGCAAAGTTGCATCACTTTGAAGATTGCCTAAAAATCGGTCAAAATTTTTGTCTCGCTTTTTTTTACGTCAGTGTAAAAACTTTTATTAAAAAAAAATAATATGTTCAAAAAAATATTTATTAGAAACATAATAATACATTTAATCAAAAATATTTATACTCAACGCTATTTTAAGTATAAAATAGCGTATTTTAAGTATAAAATATTCTTGAGTAAAAATACATTTTGTTAAAAATATATTTTTTTATACGTAATGATCCACGTAATGAAACATCCGTCAGACGTCCATCGAGGTTTCATGAAGCTTCTATCAACATTCCACACAACGTCCAGTAGACATCCTTAACGACGTCCAATGGAGGTACAATGGACGTACGCAATGCGGAACTATGAATTTCCAATGGCTCTGTATTGGACGTCCATTGGAAGTTTCAAACTTCCATGACAAACGTCCAATGGACGTCTACTGGAGGTTTTGTTTCTATGTGGGAAAAGGTCAAAGGTTACTTTGATATGTCCATTCTTAGCATTACCCAGAATCGATGTGGACGTGACGGATATTGAATCTGTGTGTGTGCGTGTGCGCGTGTGTGTGTGCGTACGTGCGTGTGATATCTGTTATATGTGCATGTTTATGTATTCCCATGTGTGTAAATGCGTTTGAGTGTGTGTGCGTCTGTGATGTATGTTGTAAATGTAATTTTTTGCAATGCCTTATTTCTTGCAATATCATCCAAAATAATTTTAAAAAAAGTTTATTATTTTAATGTAGATCTTGCGTAATGTTAAGAATAGATATATCAAAATAACATTTGATCATTTACATCTGGAAAACTTCATTTTCAAACTTTCCCTTACAAAAAGAAACTACAGCGAATTACAGAAAATTATATTACAGGTATATAAAGGTATTACACGAAATTACAGGCTAAAGTATTGTAATATTCTGTAATATTTTTGCACTAAACGCTCGAATTACAAGAAAATAACTTGTAATATCTTACCTGTAATATCAGAGCTTAATAAGAATAATAGTAAAGCTCTAATATCACAGCGGGATTATAGGAAAATAATCTGTAAAGTATAATTATACATGGAAAAAATATATATAACGTAAAATAATGGAAAAAATCATTTATTTAAAAATTACGTGCATGAAATTTGTACATTGTTCATGGCCGGTACATCCAATGTGGTTAAAAAGTGATACAATAAATCTAATAAATTTCAAACAATATTTATAGAAATAATTTATATGATAAGACTCGCTATCTCAAATTTTATAGATTGCTGGTAGCATTACACGTTTAATGCATTATACGCGTGTAGTAGTGTATTACATATTTTGTAGATTACACATGTAGTATATTACACATGTAGTGGATTACACGTGTAGTGGATTACACACTTCATGGGCTAGACGTGTATTCCGTATTGCAAAGATTTCACGCACTGTAGTAATAACAGCGTATAATAACTACAGATTACTGTGATCCTTTCTGTGATAACTACAGAGAATCCTGTAATGACTACACAACCGTAATATTTATTGGCTGTAGTTTCTTTCCATAAGGGTGCCCATAAACTTTTAATCGACATGCTAGGAACCTATTCCCAGAGTTTCATCTAATTTGACAGAAAGGCTTTTTTCTATGATGCGGGGTCCTTTTATTTAAAAAATCAGCCTTTTCATAGCCATATAATGTGCAAAATCCGACCGTTAACCTCCACGTAGTGCACATTGGGTCACTCTCATGACGGCGATATAATGGAGTTAAGTACGAAAAAAATCAATGTGCAATATATTGATACCGTTATATTTATTCATATTTAATCGCTAAAATATCCTAAAATGCAGTGCTAATTCCAAATAATAAAAAAAACACCGTATCAATATGTTTTTTTAATTGCTTAGAAAAGAATGAGTTTTAAGAATCTGGATAAATGTTAACAAGATTTTAACAAAAAAACTTATAAAAAATAATAAACAAACTTTTGTTTTTTTCAATAAAAAAGAAAACATGTTTGGTTTTCATGTGATATAAAAAGGTCATACTTAACAAGTCAAATTTTTGCCCAGGAATTCTTAAAGTAGAATCTTTAGCCTTTAATTAAAAAAAATACATGTAATTTGGATGATTTTTCGCAAAGTTATGCCACTTTCAAGATTGTCTAAAAATTTAGTTAAAATTTTTGTTCCGTTTTTTTTTTGCACGAGTCTATTACCAGATTTTAGCATTAGTTCTGCAATTTTTCTCTAATATTATAAAAATGTTATAATGTTGCTGAAAATTATTGAAATGTTCCGTGCTGTATGGGGTGTAATGTTCGAAAAAACTAAACGGTGTCGAAGTCTCTTTATTAAATATTTTTGTAGGAAACATTTTATAGAAACTTAGATTTCCATATTTGAGATAATAAAAGGGAATAAATAAATATAAAAAAGAAAAAATCTTTTACCTTTTCTTTTTTGCTGAAAAATCTACCCAGGCTACTTTTAATGCCCTTCTTTTTCTGCGCAGCCGCAACAGCGGCCGCTGTGGCGGGGCTCATGGTCGATTGTATGTGCAGATGTGACGTCGACAGTTGTCCTATGGGCAATCCGACGCTGGAGAAGTTATTCTTGTGCAGACTGTCCTGGCTGCTGTGGCGTGAAGACAATGGGGAAGGAGGAGTTCCAGAATTGAGTGCGCCGTTGTTATGCTGTCCATGCCTGCTGCATGGAGCGCTACTCTAGTTTCTATTTCTACTCTAATCAATGCTACATTCTAGCTCGCGTAAGAATATTGTTTTTTTCTGCATACAGCACAAAATCCTTAGCTATATTGCAGCAACATTGCAATCTTGCATGTTGCAATTCAATGTTTCAAAAACATCAATAAAATAGATACGTGATATATATTTAAATAATGTAGCAATATTTTAAATGTATTGTAAAAATAAACTACGTAAAATTTTATGTATAAATATTTGTGGTAATTATTTAGTTTAGGGAAGGCAGCTTCGATGACCTTGACTTTGACATATGTTATCAAGGTCACCCTCCTGAGTGACCTTCGAAAGATTTTAGTCGTCGCTCGTGATTTGTTAAAAAATTATTAACAAAAAAAGTTTCATAAATACGACACATAATTATTCAGTATAGGAGTACATCATATGGTTTTGCGACTTTCCACGCGTAGCGAGGTCCATTTCTCCTGCTTACAGAGCGAAACGACGTCCACGCCTGTACTTTACCACAAGGGTTTGCGATTTTAGATTTAAAATTGTGGCCAAATAGCGAATTAAAAATGTTTGGGTTAGGTTATAAAAAAATACGGAAGGGGTTGCAGGGGGAGGGGCTCCGCCCCACCCCCGCCCACACGTTCTTTGCACCACACTTTGCAGTAGACGTTCAATATTTTCAGTATGTACTCCTGTACTTAATTTCCAAAAAATATATATTTTATACCATTTAACAATATATGAAATGCGTGATTTGCATATTTGCTAATCCATATACAAAGTGTGGTGCAGAGAACGTGTGGACGTGGGAATGACTCCGCCCCTCCCCCTGCACCCCCTCCCCCTGCACTTCCACCCCGTATTTTTCCTAACCTAACCTAACCCAAACATTTTTAATTCGCTATTTGACCACAATTTTCAATATAAAGTCGCAGCCCTTGTGGTAAAGTACAGACGTGGACGTCGTTTCGCCCTGTAAGCGGGAGGATTGGACCTCGCTACGCGTGGAAAGTCGCAAAACCATATGATGTACTCCTATACTGAATAATTATGTGTCGTATTTATGAAACTTTTTTGTTAATAATTTTTTAACAAATCACGAGCGACGGTTAAAATCTTTCGAAGGTCACTCAGGAGGGTGACCTTGATAACATATGTCAAGGTCAAGGTCATCGAAGTTGCCTCCCCTAAACTGAAAATTACCATATTTGTAAATACATGCACATTTTTTAATTTTTCATTAAGCTTATAAACAATTTTATACAAATTTTGTATAATATTTAAGCATAAATCTATTACGATTAGTCATAAAATTATTGTTGAATAAAAGCAAATAAAAATACTTGACAATAACAATTTCTACAATCAGATAAGATTTTCAAATAAAAATAAAATTCAATTTTATAATTTTGTATTTACATATCAGTTTTAATATTAAATTTTAATGAAATTTTTAGACATTAAAAAATTCAATATTTACATGATTTAAATAACATCATTTACATCATGGACAGTATGTCGAATATGTACAAAAACTAACGAACGTTATGATAACATTTTGTACTTGTTTACTATATTGCAATAATTTATGCAATGTTTCTGCAATCTTTTTTATTATATGGGTCATGTATAGCACTGAAAGGTTGCTTCCACGTTGCAACAATATTTTATCGCATAATATTGCAATTACACTGCAAAATGTTGATATTTACGTTATTTCGAGCTAATACCAATTTTCACAATATAATATAATTTATGCTCTGTCTCTGACTATCGAATGTTACAGTCGTTTTTAATGCTTTGCAGAAACTGTTGACTTTTTTGCTTGTATTAATATTGTCTGAAATCGATATATGTAGTTTATAGTTTTTTTTACAATTGTTGTGAGCGAAGCACTCACAACCAATAAAATAATATGATATAATATAGAATATAGAATATTAAAGTTGAATTAAGAAAGGATATCACATAGCTCGCCGAGAGACTCGCTATCACGAGGTGTCAAGTGACATATGCCTCGTGCGCTGCCGACCGGTTAACGCGCCAACCACCTTAAGGAATTTAGCAAAGCCCAGCTTAGCAACAATCATGCCACCGGAAATGCATATTTGCGTTTTGGCAATTGTTGCTAAGCTCGCGAATATTTCCCACGCGCCGGACGCGCACAGGAATGACCATGTATGGTCATGCGGAGGGCCCGTTGCCCCACTATTATACCAAATCCGCGGCACTATATAAGCCGCTGCCGAATAGCGAACCGCGGGATCTGACATTAGATAATCAAGCCGACGTGCGGCCCGCACGATTAAAATACGAAAGGAACTTAGCCACGGCAAGATCTCGAGCGAGCAAAGATACGACGCGCTATCTTCGAGTCACGCGCCGTATCTAATCAACTCTGTGCTACACGACGCGGCACCTTCGCCGATCGCAACTATTGTGTATCGCAAGAAGAATAAACCTTTTATTAAATTATCATAAAATCAGTGAGTCAGTGATTTGTGGACCCTGCCAACAAAAGCCGCCTTCCGCGAGTTCCTACTCCTTGGGCAGCAACGATTCGCTAAGGATCTTTTGTTGCACCACAAGGTACAACACAATACGCATATCGATTTATATTGTTTATAAATTACACGTTTTCCATCGGTTTTGATCTTTTACATTTCTCGACAAGATTTTTAATCATAATTTTGGACTGTTTTTGATTGTATTATTTATTCGTTCACGCTTTAATTATTATGACACATTTTTAGACAATATACATTGTTTTTATGGATATTCAATCTGCATCATTTTCTAAATGGTTAATTATATTTTCGTTTGCGTTATTTTACTCATGTTTAATTTCATAAACATTGGTAATTTGGCACGACTGAAGAGGACTATGTATAGTCGAAACGTTTTGAAATTTGTTTAACAATTTCAACACATTTATTTTTAATAGCGTTTATAATAATATATTGTTGATTTAAAAAATTATATTATATTGTGAAAATTGGTATTAACTCGACATATTGGCCTGTTTATCTTATTATTATGCTAGCATTAACGAGCTCTTTATATTTTGTTTATTTTTTGATTTGCGTTATTGCTGTTGGATTACAATAAAATGTCCACTTTTTAAAAGACTGCAATAAAATATTAAAACAACATTGCAATGCAATAAATTTGCAATAATAAAATATGCTACTTATTCATTAAATAAAGTTGCATATAAAAATACTTTTGTTTTATAGATATTAATGTATCATACTATATTTTAGCTAAATATTTTTATCTGTAATTATTTTATACAATTGCCAAATACAATTCAAATCAATTATCCTTAAGGTCAATTTACATACAGTAATGTATTAATGCCGTATCCGTTCAGTTCATGATTTTCACGGTATGTGCCGGATATGTGTGAACACATTCATTTAAAAACAGTTAAAGAACAATTTTGTCATCACTGACATTGACGGAAAATCACGAACTGAGCGAACACGGCACTGACATGTTACGGATATGTGAAAATCGACTTTAATATCTTTCAAGGATTGGAAAAAAATATTTTATTATTAAAATATGTTATTATATTAAATTTGGGAATTTTGATTTTGCAACGTTTTCGAAACATTGTCGTATTGCAATATCTTTGTAACGTTGTACTGCAATTTGCAACATTGCAACATTAATGCAATGTAGCTGAAATTGATACTGTGCTATATGAATATTTCTTGGAGAGGGTCTTTATTTTTTCTTTCTGTAACACTTTGTAGTTGTCTACATCATCTTTTGTATCATACTCTAATAATTATTTTATGTAATTTGATATTAATATTTAAATTAATACTTTCATGAATAAGTTGATACAAACATACATGTTTTTTGTAATGTTTCGTATTTTTTATATTTGTATAAAGCAGAAAATGTGCGAACAAGACTGAAGTGGGCATATTTGATAATTACGATTTGGTAATTATGAAAATAATAAAAGTCAGTAAATTTTGATTCCTAGATAAATCAAGTTTAAATTAATTGTTCTGTAAGAATATCAGAGCATGACGACTTAATCAGTCAAAGGACTCTGCACTTTCTTATGAAAAAAATGGGTTTCATACAAATTGGTTCAAACTCTGGCAAAAGATAGCTGAAGTTATGCTGATTAAAAGTTGTCATTGCTAAGTGAATCCTACGAGTCATTTTCGACTTGTTAGCGGCGCTTGAAAATAAAACGTGTCATGTATTTCGAATAATACGTGTGTGTGTGTGTGTGTGTGTGGGGGCGTGGGGGGGGGTGTAAGCGCATGTGTTCTAACCTAAGCAAAACTGGTTTCGCAAGCAAAAGTTGTAATTATTTCTGCCGTTACACACCACACACACACGCACGCACGCACGCATTATTTGAAATATACGACGCAAATTCAAGCACCGCTAACAAATCGAAAATCACTCATAGAATTAACTTAGCAATGACAACTTTTAAATGACGTGCTTTCAGCTATCTTTTGCCAAAGTTTGAGCCAATTTGTATAAAACCTATTTTTCCATAAGAAAAGTGATATCCTTTGCATCAGAAGAAGGAATAAATAACAAAGTATATTAAGAAGACTAACTAAGATTGTTGATTACGGAATATTAAAAGTTTACGAGAACGACTCAAGAAGATGAATCTGAAAATCATTCAATGAATGAAAAAATTGAATAAAATACTAGATAATACTATATTAGATAAACCATAAAATCGACAAACAAAAAAGCGACAAATACAAATGTACCTTCTATAAAATATGTATATAAAGCGTGAATCCAATTCAAAAACTAGAATCAGACTCAAGATTCTAGAACTATCGTTATTGTGAACGGAAGCTAGTAGAACACTGTCGTCAAAAATAAAATCTTTCAATGACCATCAAGTATGACAATTGACTGATCTCCATTTGGGCAAAAAACTAAGCACGTAAGCGGTTCTTTAAGATTATATTAAACAGTGAGGATTGAATGCATATTTGCAAGATATAGTAGCTAAAAGACTTATAGAGAGGTTCTAAAACATTCGCGCCAGTAATTAAGCACTAAACTATTCGCACTTTGGTTCTTGTAGAAATTCAAAAAAAATCACACATACATTATTTAGATATAAAGTACGCATTTAAGGGGTTACACCAACCTAGCGGGTAAAAAAAATCAATTTTTTTTATTACATTTTCTTGAAGCTTCAAGTTTCGAGAATATATCCTGAAAGTTTTATGTTGATATCTGCAAAAATGTCGGAATTACAAAGAGTTGAGTAAAACGGGATCGAGCGTTCGAGTGCTCGATTTGGAACAACATAAATCGCCACTGGACAATGATGTGATTAAAGCCATTCGTCCAATATTTAAACAACTTTCTAGTGATAATTTACTGGAGAGATTTACGTCGGTAGATTTACACAAAACGTTAACAAGTTTGAACATTCTGATTTGGCGCATAGCGCCAAAAGTGCAGCACAGCGATGCACACGTTGTGCAAATTGTTGCCAATATTGCTGCATGCACATTTAATGAAGGTGCTGCCGCATATTTATTAATGATAATAAAAGAATTGTGCTGCATATTGCGAAAATCAAGACCGAGCGCGCATCGATGTGACCGAAGTACGAGCGCAGAAGGTGACGCGCGAAGGAAGGATTGCTCGCCGTCAACAGAGGTTTTCACAGAGCGCTGCTGCTATTGATGTGGAAGGAATCTCATATGGCCTCGGAATTGCAGATTAGAGATAAAGTGCAAAATTCAGTTGTTAACAATAGTAACTTGAAACTTTAAACGCGTTTTTCTCGAAACATGGTTTTCAAAGACGGTGACCACTAGATCTCAAAAACTAATCGATGGATCGTTTTCAAATTTTTACACAATACTCTCAAAAACATTCTTTTGTCGGTGACGATCTATTTTTTTTAAATCGATCTTCATTAAAAATTAAAAAAAAAAATAAAAAGGACGAAAATTTTTCGTTATTTTTAAATTTTAACTTTAACTCATCGCCATTTTGTAACAAACGATAAAATCGACAATCGGCGATCGTCACCGACAAACCACTACTGTTAGCTTAAAAACACCTTTTTTTTTTTGTTTTAGATGGATCGTTTAGACGGAACACCGCAAAATGCGTTTTTCTAAACCTCGATGTGTGTCGACGGCCATATTTCTGCTTTCCGTCGCCATTGTTTAATAAAAAAATTTTTTTATATTGTTGAAACATAAGTCAATAATCACACAAAATTTCATTTAATTCCCACTACCCATTTAGTAGGAATAAAATATCAAAGTTAGGCCTGTTTTTCGACCGTCTAGGTTGGTGTAACCCCTTAAATGGCAAATTTGAAGAAAAAAGCTTCATAGAGTAGCTAAGAGTATCAAGTCTTCAAAAACAAGAGTCTAAAGTTTTAAGATTATGAAAGAATTCACGAACTCAAACAATCAGTATGCGTATAGAATAGATGAGTTATCAAGACACTTGTTCAGATAAGTTTCTAGTCAAGAAAAGTTGATCTGTATATCAGAAAAGAGAAAAACAGAGTTATACAACTTACATACTTTATCAATAATATATAAAATTAATCATGTTGTCGCCAATAAATAGAAACAAGAACTAGGTAAGATTATTTGGTCGATAAATTGGCAAAAAATATTAATTAAATAAGAAGTTCACAACGTTTTACCATCAATTTAGATCTTTCTCAAATAAAAAATTCATTTTGGTTTTTTAAAAAAATTGTTGCAGAAACACGGAATTAAATGTTCATGTCAGCGAATTCATAAGTTTTAAAAGATGAGATGAAAAATGACGATAAAATACAGCAAAAAACTAATAATAATGCAATAAACTATTAATATGTCTCGCTTACGTGTCTTCATTACTTTGATAAGAGTTAAACACGATCAATCTACAGAAAAACACGAAAAATCTGAATCCTGTTTTCAATAAAATAATCAAAGCCTCTCATTACACGATCGCCATTCCTTGGTATTTATATTAGTCTCTCTGTTGCTTCTTATTTATTTTAGCGCATTTTTTATTAAATCCATGACAACTTAAATTTTACGGACCTGATTATAGTTATTATAATTCTAATTTATTGCAAACAATAAATTATAATTTTTGGTATTACTAATTTTTGGTTTTAGCTTTGGACTTAGTTTTTTTTTGCTTAACTTCATGAATTTTTTTCACCGTTTTAAAATTTAAATTACTCCAAAATAACTTTTGGACATTAGTTTTAGAAGTTTGAAAAATTTTAAAATTTTTTTTGAGCCAAAATGTTTGATAATATACGAGTAATAACCATTTAAAGAGACTGAGGTGCATTACATCCCTTGTGTAAAATACCGAGTTATTTGATAGTGTGTAGGATTAAAGTTAAAGAATAAAAGTTTTTTCAATAATATAATAATTATGCCTTCGGTACACGATATGATTATTCATGCTAACACGCATACGAGGTGTCTTACGATTGGATTACGATTGGTAATATAATCATTCGAGCCAATCCGGGCATGTAATAAGATGTTTCGTATGCGATCTAGCATGAAAAATCGTATCGTGTGCCGAAGGCTTAACTTCATCACATAATCATTAATATTTCATTAAATTTCATGAAACCTCAGGTCATTAAAGTTTTCTTAAAACTTTTTTATTACAAATCGAGCCAGCAGTACATACCCAGATAGCACACGGATGTCCCTAGGACGTCCTCAGGATGGCCAGGACGGACTTCGTGGATATCCTGAGGATATCCTGATTTTATCCCGGGACATTCTGAGGACATCCTGAGAAATAGCAAACGAGCGCCACTTTTTAGTCCTCAGGACATCCTGAGGACAGTCCATCGGACGTCCTAAGGATACCATAGGATTTCTTCAGGACATCCTCAGGAATAGCAAACAATGACCACTTTTTGTCAGATTTTTTAGATTTTTTTTAGGATTTATGATAAATGTATCGATTTTTTATAAGAATTGAAACGTTTCTCGAAAAAAATTTAAAAAATAAAAAATTCCGATTAATTTAGAAAATTTTTTAATATTTCTAAGTATTTTTAACAGTTTTTGAGAATTGAAAAAAAACTAACAAAAAATTAAAAGTTCAAATTATTTCTACAATAATTTTCTAAGAGAAAGAAGACTATATATAGTATACATGTTTCAGCGACAATTGTATTTGTTAAAGCATATTTAATCTCTCTACCCGAGAAAACGGTCACTCATCCAAGTATCAACTATCGCCGACGTTGCTTGACTTCGAAGACCATACGCATCTTAACGCTTCGTGATGATCCATGAGTACTTCTTGTTTATGCGTACATATTTGTTATAGATCATTACAATAGATGTTGTCAGAAAGATGAAACATATATAGTTAACTTATATTTTTACTAATAAATATAAAGTTTTACAGTTTTTTAAAATCATTTTTACATATGAGCGCGAAATAGCATGTGGAATAACTTATTTAAAAAACTGTTTTTGCGCCCTGTTTTGTTTTCATATAAAATAAAATAAGAAAATTATTTAATGTCATTTTTTAATAATTTTTTAATATTGCTAATATGCCATATTGTTTCAATAAGTGTAGACATTCAATCTGATTTTGAAGTCAACATTTTTACACATTTGATTTTGCAATACATTCTAGAAATACGTACGATATTCAAAGATTTCTCACTTACTATATTAATTTACCTGTCTTTTTCAAAAATTACTATACGTCCAGGATGTCCCTGAATACTACTTTAGGATGTCCTGAGGACTTTCGTAGGATGTCCTGAGGAATCTCTTAGGATGTCCTGAGGACTGTCTTAGGATGTCTTGAGGACTTTCAGGATATCATATTCTTAGAACATTCCGTAGTATTTAAAATATCTGGTATTTATACAGTCATTATATTTAAATTTATCTTCAGACATTTTGTAGCTAATGAAACTCTTTATACAATATTTTAAGGATAACGTTTTCAACTAGAATACATATATCCTCAGGACATCCCAAGGATGTCCTCAAGCATGAGTAAAATTTTAATTTATATTAATACTATTACAGAATCTAACATTCTAAACTTACTTTAGAAGTCAAATTTATACATAAAATATTTATATAAAATATTTACAATAATACAACTATTATATCCTGGCAAGATCCCAGGACATCCCGGGACATATTCAGGATGATCCTGAGAACGTCCTGTGCTATCTGGGTAATACCGCTGTCAGATGGATTTGGCAGAGTTCTATTTTTCATAAAGTGTCGTTCTATTTCTCATAAAGAAATCCAAGCTAAAATAAAAGGCATAAAATTATAAAATTCCTAACTATTAAGTATAAAAACAATTTTGATGCCTTTATATTGAACATTTTCTATATTACATTTGACCTCTGGTCCGAATTAAAAATTTTTCCCATCTTATAATAATTTGAAAGTGCCAACTTCAAGTTTTAGAAACATTATAATATTTAGCGACTGCTAACATAATTAAAAAAACAGTAATAACTGCAATATCTTTCGAAAGAGATATTTGAAGCACGGCATTATTTTTATATAATTTTCTTAATTAAAGAAAAACTCTGCTGACTGTTGAAATAATTGGTTGCGCTTTGAGTAAAGATGCTGTAACCCATAAAACTTATAAAAAGTGATTTCAAAGATTCTGGGAAAGCATTTTCATCCTGATTAAAAACGTAGTAAAAAAAAAGATGAATTGAGGGCAATTACTAAAAATCGATGTTGCTATTATCTCTGAATATTATCAATAACTCATTTATTTAAGTAATAAAAATCGCCTATAGAAAACTATTTATCCCCAATATAACCAGACAGGCATTGATTCTGTTGCACAATAACGAAACTACACATGGCAAAAACGACTTTGAGACTTATTTCTTCTCTGAGCTGGGAAATTCTCTTCAACTGATCATTCAGACCTGTACCTACAAATTATTATCAATTTCGATCTCTTCAGTATCACAATAGATTTCAATTTTGAATTTTTCGAAAAAATTAAAAAATATCAATGACTTCATTGTTTCAAAACTATCCTTTTATCAAGGCGGGATTTGTCAGCCCAAAAAATGGCAGAAATGTGTAAAAAATGATGAAAACTATTTCAAGGACAGGTAATTCGTTTTTTTTGTAAATAAATATTAAAATTATGCTAAGGAAGCATTAAATTTATTTATACACTTAATATATTTTAACAAAATAATAATAGAATAATGTTAAAAAAGTAACCCCCCCCAAATTGCATTCTCAAATAAATATAAATAAAGTGTTGTAAGAATAGCATATTAAATACTATACTAGAGTAAATATCTGTATCCAATAGTTTAGTAACCTAAATAACCTATATTTAGATACTTTAGATATTGTATTAATTTTAAGAAATCAAACAAATATTTTAATTAAAAAAAATTATATTCTTAGTTCCTTTGAGGTATTACAATACATACAAAAAATTGTCCCCCCCCCTCTCTCTCTCTCCCTCTCTCCCCCTCTCCCTCACCCTCTCTCTCTCTCTCTCTCTCTCTCTCTCTCTCTCTCTCTCTCTCTCTCTCTCTCTCTCTCTCTCTCTCTCTTTCTCTCGTCTGGTGAGTACAGCGTACAGACGTGCTTTTTTTTGCTCCGCACTTTTCGATCTTTTGCTGCTTGTTCTTGCCCTTCGGGGCTTTCCTTTTGCAGCTCACTGTCAAGGGCGCACTTTTTTGACACCTCCCTCCAGTGGACGGTGTCCATTTGGCTTTGTTTGGCGTGTTTCCGGCATTTTCCGGTTGAACTTCTCGGCGGATTTTGGAGTACTCCTAAGCTTTACGCCATCGGCCGTTTTTCTCTTGCGCGTGCGCTGCCTCTGCCTGCTTCTCTCGTCGTGATCGTCTGGGTGATGTGCTCCGGCTTCGTCTCTGCGGTGTGCGCTTCACGTGAACCTGTATCTACTGGGTGTCCAGAGTGAATTTTGCTTACTATCTGCTAAGTGTCAACGGTTTTGACAGGGTGTGCCTTCCGCCTACGATTTGCGTGTTGAACATTAGTGCCGCTGTGTGATGTTGTTGTATTCTATCTGATTCGAATACACTCACTCTGACCATTTCTTATAAACCTTACCATGCCTCCTGTCTGTATGCGATGCAAGAAGGCGATTGCGACTGCGACGGTCGAGTGTGTATGCAAGAGGATATTCCACCCGGGATGCGTTCTCTCTTACTAAGGGTGCGTTCGGGGAGACGCTATTAGCGCTACCAGCATCAGTCCATCTTCATTACTCATTAAAAGTAGAACAAGGATAAACTGATGCTGATAGCGCTAATAGCGTCCCCCTGAACGTCCACCCTAAGTATGCTGATTCGTGCTGTAGATCTCTTTCGTCTTCTCTGAATGTCCCCCTTGCTCCAGTGGATGAGGATCATGCGCGTACTTCTGACCTCAAGCTTGTCAGCGAAGCTTCTCCTGCGAGCTCTGCCTCTCGATCTGGGACTCAGCCTTGCGTCGACATGGACATTAATGCCATCACTAACGGACTACTACTCAAACTTATCGACCAGATCAAGGAATCTGATGCGAGATTCTCGGCTTTTACTGACGAGCAGCGGCGCACCAACAACGAACTTAGTGAGAAGCTCAACAAATTGAATTGCATTGCGGATAATGTCGAACGGAATAATCACCGTATCTCTTTCTTGGAGCAACAGTGCTCCACTCTTGAGCGTGCGATTCACGACTTAAAAAATGATTGTACACCTCCTTCTCCCATCTTGCAGAGTCAATCGGAAAATTCTCTGATGTTATCTGGTGTGCCGACCAGTATGCCTATTTCCCCGTTGGAATGTGCGCGCAACGTGTTTACCGCCTTGGAAATATCTGACCTCTCTTATCACATACTTGAAGTCAGGCCTGTTGTTCGTAAGCTTTCGCCTGGGACTACGGGCAATCATATTCCCCTGGCTTCGTCAATGAATTCATTTATTGTTGCGTTAACCTCGCGTGCGGTCCGAGACATTGTAATTGCTAAAAAACGAGCAAAGCGCACGCTTGTTCAGCGGGAAGTCTGTGGCATTAATTCAGGCAGGAGTGTGTTCGTCAATGAGCTGCTCTCTAAAAAAATCTATGAGCTACTTCAACTTACCAAGCAAACAGCCAGTGCTAAATCCTATTCTTATGTCTGGGTTAAGGGTGGTCGCATTCACGTTAGACAATCAGATGGTAAGCCCATCATTAATATTGATTCTAAGAGCGATCTTGATCAGCTCATCTGACGGGCGACTTCTGTTCGGGCGGTGTCTCCTGTGGATGGTGTTGGTTTCTCTGGCGTGACTCAATATCGAATAGCGCAATTTAATTCTAATTCTTTACGTGGTCATATTGATTTCTTAAGCTACACTTCCACCCTGCGTATTATCATGTTATTTCTGTCTCTGAAACCTGGCTCCATGCCGGTGTCTCTGATGGTGGTTCTCGAGGATTATTTTTTGATCCGCAATGACAGGATTTGTTGTCGCGGTGGTGGCGTTGCCTGCTATATTCATAAATCGCTCAGAGCCACCGTTATAGCCATGTCCTCAGGTGGTCACGTCAACGAACCTGAGTACTTAATCTTAGACATACGCACATAATGAATCGGTCTTGTTCGCGTCGGTCTGCAGGAGGCCCAAAGGTTGTCTCCTGCATGATTTTGTCGCGTCCCTTACCAAAGTGTCTCACTTATATAAAAATGTAATTATTGGCGGCGATCTGAACTGTGATTTATTATCTAACCATTTCGAAGCTGCGTATTTGCGACAACTTATGTATAGCCTCTCCTTGCACATTATTCCTTCGGATGCCACCTTTCACACCGCCACTTCTGACACGTGTCTTGACCTCTTGATAATAGATGACTGCGATAAAATTTCATCCTTCAACAAATCCTCCTGTCCGTTCATTGCTGGACACGATCTCCTTACTCTTTCTTTGTCTTTTAAGTTTCCGGTAAATACTTGTCATTCGATTCAGCGACGCTGTTTCAAAGGATTGAATGAGTCGGAGTTCTGTGATTTCCTTTCTGCCAGCTTGATCAATGTAGATTGTTCCTCTAACAATTTCCCTCTACTCACTGATGTACATAGATTACTGTTCCGCATTAACCAGCACCCTTCATGATGCCCTTGATGTTTTTGCCCCTGCTCGTTTGTTGGTCCCCGGGAGGCCTCATGCACAATGGCTCACTGATGATTTGAGGTCCCGTCTTCGTACACGCAATTTTTTGTTTAAGCAAGCTAAGCGCTCGAATAGCCTGCTTGGCCATCTCAGGTATAGACACTTCAGGAGTCAGTTGAACCTTGATATCAAGCGGGCCAAGTCTAATTTCCTGCTTGCGTCCTTAACCAATATAACCGACCCAGCGAAATTATGGAGCCCGGTTAAGACTTGTCAAGTCTTCCTTTGCATCTCTTCATTTCTTCTCTGTGTCCCAGCTTAATTCACATTACGCAGTGGTCTCCTCTGGCCCTCCCTTGAGTTATGCTAACTTCATTTCCACTATTCGCACCTTAACCGTTCCATCTGGCCATCCCGAGTTCGTCTTCTCCTCTGTTTCTTCCAACTTGATCCATAGGCTCATTGTGGCTCGCCCTCCTCACTCCCTGGCTTCTGGTGTCAATGGCATTCCTCTTCTGGTCCTACGCGTTGCGTGGCCTTGTATTGCGTCCTGGCTCACTAATCTTTTCAACCTTTCTCTTGAGCGGTTGGTGTTTCCCCCTGATTGGAAGCGTGCCCTAATTCGCCCTCTTTCCAAGATTCGCACTCCCTTGTCTCCATCTGATACACGACCGATAGCTAATCTGCCTGAAATGTCTAAGATTCTTGAGAGGATTGTCGTGGATCAACTGGTTGCTTATTTACATGAACACAATCTCCTTGATACTAGACAGTCAGCATATCGCTCGGGTCGCAGCACTCAATCTGCTCTCCTTCGTGTGTGCAATGACATTAGGGCGGGAGTCGAGGAGAGGCGGGTTACTCTCATGGTTATGTTTGATTTCAGCAAGGCGTTTGACACTGTTCCACATCTCGCGCTTCTTTCTAAGCTTAAGCTACTTGGCTTCTCTGATTCCGTACTTAATTGGGTGTACTCCTACCTTACTGGTCGCTCTCAAGCTGTCGCCGATGATCTTGGTATAGATAACCATTCTGAATGGCTCCCTGTCCCCCGCGGCGTTCCTCAGAGTTCTGTACTCGGCCCACTCTTATTCTCATTATTCATCAATGACATCAGTAGCGTCTTATCCTTCTCTAATTACATGCTCTTTGCTGACGACTTACAGATTTATCTCTCTTGCTCTCCGATTGATGTTCCTCGTGCCCTTGAGTCTATCTCCCTAGATGCTAATGCGGTATCTCGGTACGCTGTAGCTAATGGTCTTAATCTTAATCTATCCAAGTCAAATGCTATTTTATTTGCAAGTCAATATCACGTTAATAACATCAATATCTCTATCTTGCCTCCTATAATGATTGATGGCTTTCCATTGCCGTTTGTGAATGAGGTGAGAAACCTAGGCGTGATTTTCACTTCCAACCTTACATGGAATAAGCATATTCTTCAAGTCTCGAAAAGTGTATATCATGCTCTTTACAAACTTAAGTTTAACAAAAATTCTCTCTCCACCGAGCTTAAAATCAAGTTAGTTAAGACCTTAGTTTTGCCTCTCATTGATTATTGTTGTCTCGTTTACCATGGTCTGAGCAATGAACTGAACACCAAGCTTCAAAGACATGTGAATTGTGGTATTAGATTTATCTTTAATCTAAGGCGAGACGAACATATCACACCTTTTCGACGGCGTCTGAGGTTGCTGTCCGTAGAGAATAGAAGACTGTATTTCCTTGGCTGTCTTACTTATCGCATTCTCCTCACCCAATCTCCTTCTTACCTTTATGAACTCTTTTCACCCCTTGACCCTTTGGCCAGGAGATTGGCACGTACTGCTTCGTCTTCGTTAACATTCCATATTCCACTCCATAAAACTTCTACCTATAGAAATTCATTTCATCTCTCTGCTATCTACTTTTGGCACTCCATCCCTGACAACATTGTTTCAGCTCCTACGTTTGGTACCTTTAAATCTCTCCTCCGTGCGTTTCTCCTGGCTTCTGAGTCTGTTTGAGGCTCCTCTCCCATGCTTAGTCACTCACTTATTGTCACTTAATGTCATTCCTTTCCATTTCTTGTATATGTTAATTCAGTTCACTGATAGCGGGCATCAGTTTTCTGTATAGTTTACATCTTGACTCACTGTCATGCCTTTTGTATATGATAAATTTTGTTTTGTTATCTTTTTAAGTTATTGTACAGTTAGCATTAGTTGTTAAGTCAGCTCACCGATTTGTTGCGATTTGCTATTTCCTTCTCTTTCGTTTCTGACGTTGTATCTTTACCTTTGTTATCACACTTTGCCCTTCAGCCTTAGCTTGGGCATATTAAATAAATAAATCAATCAATCAATCTCTCTCTAACAAAGTTATAAAAATTATTATTGTAAAAAGACTAAAAAATTATATAAAGAATTCAGAAAAAAATGTTTACCCCGTTTCACACGCATACATATGGATGCATTTGCGCAGGGTACCACAGTTTTTTACACTATACCATGATTTTTGTTTGTATCTTTGTAATTTTTATGCGCGAGACAAATCGACGAGTTTCGTATAAAAAGTCTAACTTTCTTGGTTCCTTTATCTGCATAAGGTCAGTTATAAATTGAGTAGACTCAAAAATACACTTCTCGCAAAAATTAAAGGAACAAAAAAATTTTCTAAATTTTTTGCCAATTTTCAACAGGCTGTATTTTAGTGAAAAATGGTCGTACAGGAAATAAAAAAACATAGCTTTTGAAGCTTGAAGACTCTAGTTTTAGAATTTTTTGGTTAAAAATTTTTCTGAGCATTGGTAGCCATGCAATTCTTGGATAAAGCACAAAGAAAAAATTTTCAAAATTTTTTACATTTTTTTTCGCTCTACGGGCATGAAAAAAATTTTTCGAGTTAAACCAATGCATAGGTCGCATAGCCTGTTCATTCAGCTTCAATTTGCTTTTTTCGGAAGTCAGATACGACTATTTGTCTTCGAGATATCGAATTTTGAATGCAAAAGGACCCTTTTTCACTCAACTGCCGATATCTCTGAAACTACTGGTCGCCTAGCGAGCTGACGAGCGGTTTCGTTTTCTGCAGAAAATTTCCTACAAAAATCTGTCATGGTTGATTGAAAAAAAAATTTTGTCCCACCTGAAACGGTAACGTGAAAAAAGAGCAAAAAAGTGCCATTTTTCCCTTTTTTGGTAAATCGACTGTGTCTTCGACAATATTGGGGCAAAAGCTTAGGTTAGAAGAAAATTTTACAGTCTAATGTACCCCAAAGACCCCCCTAAATTTTTAGATCGATCGGTTCAGCGGTTTCCCCGGACCGATTGATTGAAATTTTGAAAAAATTAAGGAAACAAGACTTTGTTCCTTAAATTTGACCTAATCTTTTTAAAATTCAATAATTTCATTTTTTTTACTTTTTACTCAATTTTGAGTTTTTTGAAGATTGAGTAACAAAAAAAATCCAAAAAAATTTTTTCAAAAATTTCGAAAATTTCCAAAAATTTTTTTTTGAAAATTTAAAAAAAAATTTGAAAAAAAATTTCTTTTTTTTCATTTTTAAGAAAATCAAACTTTCTGACGAAAATTTTGATTGATGATTGATTTACCGCCGGCATTAGCGTTATCCAAAGCATACCACGTGGAGGTTGCACGGTCGGATTTACGCTTCTTTTGTGCTTACGCACGTGTGTTAATGATTCTTCGAAAAAAATGAGACCCCGTGGTTCGTCAGCTCCACAGTATTTTGCGACTCCAAACTCATTTTCTAAAGTGTGTGTGTGTGTGTGTGTGTGTGTGTGTGTGTAAAGTGTGTGTGTCTCGTGTTCAGTATCGAGAGTTCCCGCCTCTACTCCTAATCACAGCTTGCAATCTTTGTCGCATATTCGAAATGCAATTTCGGATCATCTGTTGAGGGATCTGACGCCAAATTCTTATCAAAGCGTTCTCTAATGCTGCCAAATTATTCAGATTCGGATAATTTTGACGCAATCGGCGGCCCAATATGTCCCAGACGTGCTCTATCGGATTCAGGTCAGGACTCATTGCAGGATGCCTCAACAATGTAATGTTTTTGAATAAAAATTTTTGAAAAAATTTTTTTGGATTTTTTTTTGTTACTCAATCTTCAAAAAACTCAAAATTGAGTAAAAAGTAAAAAAAAATAAAATTATTGAATTTTAAAAAGATTAGGTCAAATTTAAGGAACAAAGTCTTGTTCCCTTAATTTTTTCAAAATTTCAATCAATCGGTCCGGGGAAACCGCTGAACCGATCGATCTAAAAATTTAGGGGGGTCTTTGGGGTACATTAGACTGTAAAATTTTCTTCTAACCTAAGCTTTTGCCCCAATATTGTCGAAGACACAGTCGATTTACCAAAAAAGGGGAAAATGGCATTTTTTTGCTCTTTTTTCACGTTACCGTTTCAGGTGGGACAAAATTTTTTTTTCAATCAACCATGACAGATTTTTGTAGGAAATTTTCTGCAGAAAACGAAACCGCTCGTCAGCTCGCTAGGCGACCAGTAGTTTCAGAGATATCGGCAGTTGAGTGAAAAAGGGTCCTTTTGCATTCAAAATTCGATATCTCGAAGACAAATAGTCGTATCTGACTTCCGAAAAAAGCAAATTGAAGCTGAATGAACAGGCTATGCGACCTATGCATTGGTTTAGCTCGAAAAATTTTTTTCATGCCCGTAGAGCGAAAAAAAAATGTAAAAAATTTTGAAAATTTTTTCTTTGTGCTTTATCCAAGAATTGCATGGCTACCGGTGCTCAGAAAAATTTTTAACCAAAAAATTCTAAAACTAGAGTCTTCAAGCTTCAAAAGCTATGTTTTTTTATTTCCTGTACGACCATTTTTCACTAAAATACAGCCTGTTGAAAGTTGGCAAAAAATTTAGAAAATTTTTTTGTTCCTTTAATTTTTGCGAGAAGTGTATGACAGATGCAAAAACAAACTAGTGTTGGTAAAATTTTCGGGTGCTTATTGAAATTATTGAGCGTTTCTGGGCTACTGTGCTCGAGAATCACTATTGCGGGCATGTAAATAATACTTTGGATATTACACACATCTTTATATCTCTTAAGAAGATTTTTTAATAAACGATGTAATTGCTTAAACATATTATCATTAATATAACTTAAGTTAACTTGAAAGTTACTCGTCTCATGCCTACAAGAGTCATTCAAATACGCGTACAGCGTATTAATAAAATTTACATGCAGTACTAGTATCATTAATTAACCTGTGCGTGGGGAAACCACCGCTCAGAAATCCGCTCTGTCCAGTACGTCTGATAGCACAAACAATAAAAAGTACTAACTTAAAAGATAATAATAACCTTGGCCAATCTTATCTCCATGATATATGATATAATTACATGATATAATTAAAAATAACATGATATAATTAAAATAAGAAATCCTACATAGCATGTAATATGTCAGTAATGTTACAATATTATAGTAATATTATAAATAATTATACAATTTACGGAAATCTTACAAAAATATATTGCGGCATAGTATAATATTTCAGTTGTATCACTAAAATGTTACAACGCAATATATCACCATGTAATTTTTTTGTAATATTTGTGTTATGAAACATAATTTTAAAATATTACAATATGTCATCATATATTATCTAGATAGTATAATGTCACAGTAATATTATAATACACTACAACAATATTACAATATTACAGTAATATTTCAAATCAAGCGCACAAAGTCTTTTAAATTGATATGACCTTAGAATCCCCGTGTACCTGTTTTATTATTAATATTCCCAAAATTATGATAAAAATAAAAAATCTTATAAAAATGTTATATTATCATATATCACAACGTAATATTTTGACAACATTGATATTATAATACGATATAATTATAATATTACTGCAGTACATTTATATAAACATATATTATATTGCAATATTATTTACACAATATAATATTGTAATTTCTAATACATTATATAATACTACAAATTACAATAAAATATTATAAAAATCTGAAAAAAATATTACATATGTTGCAATATAATAATGTATTAATTGTATGTAATAATTGTATTAATAAAATATCAAGGAATGCAATATGTCACAATGTTACATTTCTGTAATATTTGTATCATATTGCAATATAACATACAATTTTACTGCTGTATCATATATGTAGTATTAATCCCGAACTAACAAGAGGAGGACGCGGACTTCGGATCGATTTGAA
The DNA here is from genome assembly GCF_013373865.1 of Monomorium pharaonis. NCBI lineage: Eukaryota > Metazoa > Arthropoda > Insecta > Hymenoptera > Formicidae > Monomorium > Monomorium pharaonis. Next base: position 17,699,168 of record NC_050472.1, on the reverse strand, counting down.
AAAGATTTTTATGTAGTATAATATTCTACCAGACGAGTACTTGAAAAAAGGGATAGGATGCAACGCTCAGCCATTTCCGAGAAAACTTTATTTAAAAATTGTGGCGTTTCTTATATCTCGCTCTTTTAAATCGGTTTCCGAGAAGGCAGCGTAGCTCAAGTATTAAGTCCGTGGCTACCAAAATGCGGACCAGGTTTCGATTCCCGTCCCTCAAATGTTTTTTTAATTTAATCAACAATTTTATTTTCTTTCTTTAAAATGTGCACTTTTAAAAGGTGATTTTTAAAAATTTATTTATAAAACTGGACATAATTTTTATTCAATTTACAACAACTTATCTTATACATTCTACTTGATGTAAATGAAATAAATGCAACGCCACTATTTGAAAGTGCACATTTTAAAGAAAGAAAACAAAATTATTGATTAAATTAAGTTATTAAAAAATTCCAAGAAACGAGAATCGAATCCTGGTCCGCAACTTGGTAGCCATAGACTTGATACATGAGTACTTGATACATTACGCGGCCTTTTCAAAAACCGATCTAACAGAGCCGAATATAAGGAACGCTTTTAATAACTTTTAAATAAATTTTTCTCGGAAATGGTTGAACGTTGCATCCTATCCCTTGCTCAAGTACTCTTCTGGTAGAGTATTATACTACATATAAACCTTTTTCAAACCGGTGACCCAAAGTCCGCGTCCTCCCCTTGTAAGTTGCATTAACAAAAAGCCGCAAAAGTAGAATAAGAAGTATTGCGCATATTGTTATCGCTGAAGTCGTACAACGATAGACCCTCGCTTATGTTTTCACCGCAATTGATTTCTTTATAATATAAAAATACAAGATATAATTTGCACATAATGGCAGCAACAAAGTAAGGCAATCAATCAAAAATTACTCATAATTAAATTTTAAACGTAAAATTTAAAACGACACGTGCTATACGTGTACAGCTGCTATACACAAACAAAAAAAAATTAATTTTTTCGTACATGTACAATTTATGAAATTTGCACAATTTTATATTATACATGTCAATATGCTGAATATGCTCTTCTTCTTCATCAAATTTGGACTTTTTACTTTCGATCGTAGAAACTAATTAACGATCATTGTTAGCAGTTATATTACTTTTTAGCATTTGTAACTGATTAATTACAAAAAGCAATCATTATCATGAATAAGTGCATGAGAATCCTTAAAGAAGAATGTTCCAATGAGCTTCCGAATGAAGCGTTGCGCCGACGTTTTGCAAATGTTGGAGTTTGCATCATCAGGGCTAAGAGCTGATACTGAGCTCTTTTTAGATTGTGACTGTCCTTATATACCCCTTATTCTGGTGATGGAAGGGTTAACGGTTTGTCCAATGTTTTAATTGATCAATTAAAAAGGAAAGTTATCAATACTGGCATTTCAAAAATTATTTTTGGATAGATTTCTTAAACAAAAGCTAAAAATAAAACTCATAAAGAAACAAAAACAGCTTAAACTTGCAATTAGACACAAAATCATTACATCATTCTTATATCTCTATTTAAACAAATAAATAATATCAATTCCCTATTGTTTTCGTTCGATGTGTGGCTATGAGACATTATCAACAATCATTTCAAATGTGACTGTTATAATAATAACTTGCATTTTAAATTAGTAACTATTCATTCTCTATCGGTTATATATGTCTTATATATGTCAGTTCATACACTTATTTATTCATCTTAATCTTTCGATTCATGTTCGTGTGACTCCAGGCAATAAGTTTTAAATATATTAATACATAATTTTGTATATTAAAAGGATACTGGAGACAGATTTAATTAAATACAATAATTTTTGTCACACGCAGACTACATTTTACACTTTTTAAATTTAAAAATCCTCTTCTAAAATAAAAAAAAATGTTATATTACTACTAGTCTAGATTGTAAACATTATACCATAAACAGAAAACATTTTATAATTTACAATATTTTTACCATTTCTTACTCAAATATGGCGTGTAGAGCTGTCATAAAAATATTTACTTATAATATAAGAGACATAAAAGATCTGCAAATTGTACTCACAAAATTTGAAATTCCAGACACGTAAACAACAGGAACAAACAATACCGAGTTCTTAAAGTTAGACTTCTCTAACCAAGACAAAATTGTTTAATCAAAATAAAAGCATACCCGTAAAAAGTTGATAAATAGAATGTAAAACTTTTTTTGTTTTCGGCATAAAATCTAATTCACAAATTGATATATTAATACGTATATTTTAATTTAAAAAAAGGATTTTCAAATTTGTATATAATACATATACAATAGTGTTGTGTACAGATAAGTCAGAATCTTTTTCATAAAAATGTATTTTTCTGTATAATTTAAACGTATTTTGAATATTTTTGTTATTAAAACAAAATTTGACATTGCCCCGAGATACATAATGTCACAAATGGCGGCAGAAAAAGTTTTGAACAGCTTTTTTCTCAAAAATAATTTTGAGAATACAAATTCGTTTTTGTTATTTAGAAAATTTTTTCTGGCAACCTAAAATGTCTATTGTATCATTCAAAAATTACCAAATTTAAAACCACGAAATTAAGTATTTCTATCGCAAGACACGGTAGTGTTTCGCGCCAAAAGAATATGAGACCAACTGTGTATTTTACATGCAATTTGCGAACACCCAAAATTATCTAAGAAACGGCTAAACCAATCGAGTTCTAACTAAGCTCAATCAAAAGCTTGGGGTCAATTTATGTAAGAAAAAATTTTATTTTTCCTCTATATGCCCTATGAATCGCGACGCAAAGTCCAAAATGTCAAAATTTCATTTAAGATACGTCGTTGTCATCGTCGTTAACCTTATAGGCATTTCTACGGCATAAAGGTCACAAATCCATCTCGCGTATCAGCTACTACCCAGATAACCAAGCGCGATGTAGCATTTTGAGTAAACTAATGCATTGCATGTGTTATAGATTTGCTATACATTTGTTGACATCGAAATAAAACACATTACGAATTCAGTAACATAATTATTTATATATGCAATCAGTTAGGGATATTATAAAAAAGGTAATGATACATTATATTGTTTGCGATATAGCACCAACATGGCAACAACAAATGATTAATAACAAGTGATGCGGATACGTTGCTATCAATTTGCCATTGTTAAAAATAAAATTCACATGAGTTCAATCTAGCAGACATAATGCTGTTTCACCATGTTCCGAGTTTGTCTAAATTAGTTGCTGCAACGATTGTTGGCAACATGATTGCAACATCAAAACATTTGGCTATCTGGGCACGTGGCATTTGCATCGTCATTATAGCATCATATATAATGGGTCGCGTGGATCGCCAGTAGCTCGCTCGCGCCCATAGATTTTAAAATTAGACGGCTAACCTATGCCAAATACATGCATGCTTCTGGAAAGTATGTACACGACATTTTTGCGCATGCGTGACCCCAGCAAGAAGGCTAATTCGATTCGACATCTGATCAATATCGAAGAGATCTGAACTACGTCTATCTAAATGTATGTCTAGAAATATGGCAATTTAAATGTCTCATGCTCTGAGGATGTCATTTTTAGAATTCATTTGTTATATATTGATCACTGGAATAGAATTTTCTATAAAATTTCGAGATTTTGGTTTGTGGACTGCTAAGAGCTTTTTTCTACGTATAATATTCAATGTCGAGTTGACGTCTAATATATTAGATATCGACTTAAGAGGCACGGTAGTGCCTCACGGCAAGTGTACGCGCGCGAGACACTGCCATGCCTCTATTACGCAGACGGCGTTTGCGAGATTCCGTAGTTATCAAATTCTCAATAGCTGAATTGATTTATATAACAAAAGTGTTTTTATTTTTTCGCTATGTGACTTACAAGCAAAGATATCGCGATTTAATGTTTCGCATCAAGAGTAAAAATATTTTTAAAAAACGTCGTTATTATCATTGTCATCGTCGTCGTCGGAACAGATGGTGGGGACTTGTACTTTTGCTTTTCGCGCAAGAGAGGGCTTACGATTTTATATATTTATTTATGATACGAGTGACACGGACACGAGAAATTACGTGTCATGATTGGCGGTTGCATTCGCACCGTCCGCGTGTCGAGGTAATGTGCGGCGAGTTTCACGTCTAAGATGTGACATTTTTCATATTTCATATTCAATATTCAAGTTCGACGTTCGTGACGTGTTGACATGCGCAAGGTGAGTTAGTTTTTAGTTTTATGTACAATTTGCATATTACATTGTGAATTATATCGTGCAGGGAAATACAGCTGTGCCTAATTTAAACATTAGTATAACACTATGCATTGTATAATCAGTTACACAAAATTTTTATTTTTTGTATGGAATAAGTATTCTGAGATAAGATTATTACTTTGTGTTATGTTTCATTTTTAGTGATATTAAAAGAAAGAGAGGAAGAAACACTTTATTAAAAATTAAAGTAAAAGAAGAATAGATAAAAGAAAAAAGTGAGTGGTAAGGAGAAAAATGTAATTAACTACAAAGCTCGGAATTTACAGAGTGCCCGACAGAACAAACCTTGAAGGTATCAAATAACATAATTTTCCCTCCAAAAAGGATAGGATAAAGTGAACAATTAATTTTCTGTATTAGAAGTTATTCGTATTACAAGATCTAACTTGTTCCGAGAAAATCTTTGCAAAAGATTTTAGAAAAAACAAACTATTTGATGAAATAATCATATTATTATTATTATTATTATATTTATTATTTAAATTTTCAGAAAAAACAATAAGAAATTTTATTATGAAAAATTGTTGGCTGTTACAAAATTCTCTTTCATCTAAGGTGTATGTTGCTGTTGAAGTTCACTGAGGTTTATCATTATATGGATAAGAGACATAAATATACCGATAAGGCTCTTAGTCAAATCAAAAACTAAGTAAGTATTTAAATATTTCGTTGTTCCCAAAACAATTTATTATAATTAATACAATTCTCTTCATACATTCATAAAAATCATATTCGAAATTTTTATTTATATCTTTCATTCCGTATTTTTTTGAGGCATACATGAGACGAAAGACTACAAAATGACTACGAGTTGATTTCTCAAATATGGAACGATACGTCATCCCATATTTTACTTTTCATCTCTTGTTATCAATTTAATATAGCATATTTAATTATATTTATTACTATTTTGCAGTTAAATTTGTAGTTAAACTGTAATTGTACATTTATTATTATACTTATTGTTCTTTTACAGTTATTGATAATAAACCTATTTTATCCTTGTTTTAATTAATGCTCTTGGAATATATAATCATGTGGCAGCTTGTAATGGGAAACAAAAGCATCGCTCTTACGGAAATTTCTCAAGCATGTCAACTTTGCAAGTGACAGTTTAAGTTACTTAAAGGCTATAGACCACATTCACAGCTGACAATGAGTGACATAGTCTGTATACTTTGTTGTAAATGTATCAGACAAGATTTCATGTTTTTTATCTCTTTCAATACATTGTAAAACCGTTCACTTCATCATATTATTTTTTTATGAAACTGTTATATTTGGTATTGCCAAATAGACATATTCTGTTGGCCACACTGTTAATTTTAAGTTAATTGTACTAAATAATATTTGGGGGAAAGAATTACTTACACGGACAGAGAGGGGGGGAGGAAGGGCGGGAGGGAGGGAGGGAGGGAGGGAGAGAGGAAGAGAGGGAGGGAAGGAGGGAGGAAAAGAGGGAGGAAGAGAGGGAGGAAGAGAGGGAGGGGGGAGAGGGGGAGAGAGAGGGGGGGAGAGATTGATTGATTGATTGATTGATTGATTGAAGTTTATTTAGCTTTCTCAGCTATTATGTTTTACATAGATTTACATACATGCTTCTTTAACATCCGTTTAAATACATCAATTCTTTCACTTCTAATTTCTGCTGGCAAGGTATTGTATAATTTTACGCCCACGTGACACACGCTTTTTTGCGCACTTTTAGTTCTAACGAATTTTATTGCGATAGTCCCTTCCTCTCTTGTTTTCCTTCTATCTTCATTACTAATTACTTCTAGTCTATCCCTTAAGTAATTTGGCGCCAAGTTATGTAGAATCTTAAATATAAATATGCATACATTATAGTGTAGTCTCTGTTTTATAGACATAAATTGCAACATTTGTAACATATGTTCTATTTTGGTGTATCTATTACATTGTAATATTACTCACATAGCCCGATTCTGTGCTACTTGCAATTTATTCAATTGCGTTTCTCCCATATCTACCAGTAATGCTGCACAATATTCAAAATAGGGTGCTATTATCGACTTATATATAATACACCTCGTGTATGCCGATATGTAATTTCCTATCGTATTTAAGAAACCCATTTTTTTCCCAATTTTCTTTAACATATAATCACAGTGGTCCTTAAATCTAAGCCTATCATCAATAATTATACCTAAATACTTTATTACGTCTACATGCTCTATTTCCGTTCGTCTAGGCATTTCAGTACAATATTTCCCTTTAATTCCTTTCTTATACTTCTCAAAACCATAAATTTTGTTTTGCTGGCATTCATTCTTAGCACATTCATCTTCATCCACTCTTCTACTATATTAAATGTTAGATTCATTTTCCCTTCTATTTCTGCACTACCTTCTTCAGTTACATATATTAGTGTATCATCTGTGAACATTTTTATACTATAGCCTTCTGGGTAAATTTTTATTATATCATTAATATATATAATAAACAACAAGGGCCCCAACACAGATCCCTGTGGCACACCGTGCTCAGACCGCATTAATTTTGAACAATTATTACCAATACGAACTTGTTGCAATCAATCTTTAAGATGTTTTTACGCATTCTAAAACATTTCCTCTAATACCATATTGATATAATTTTTCTATTAATCTATTTCTATCTATTGTTTCAAATACTCTTTTGAGATCCATAAATATTACTCCTATTACTTTCCCCTCACTAATTAATATTTTCCAGTCATTAATAACAGTTTGAATTGCCGTTTCACACAAATAATGTTTCCTGAAACCTGATTGATGCTCTGTTATATACTCATTAGATTCAAAGTAATCCTCAATTTGTTTCTTAACTACTAATTCTAAGACTTTCTCGTATATCGGTAGAATATTAAACGGTCTAAATTCGCTTGCCTTCCTAGCTTTTTCAATCTTTGGTATCGGTATTATTGTCGATATCTTCCAATTCTGTGAGCAACATTAACAAATTCTTCTTTAATAACTGGCAATATCCCTTTTAATATATCGCTAGTTATTTCCTCTTCTGTACCTTTTTTCCGCAGTAGCTGCATAATAATTACTTTTGAGTCCTTTGTATTTATTAGTTTAAAGTCTTCAAAATATCTTTTATCTTCAATAACATAAATACTTCTTCTTCTGTTTACATTTTTATTTGTACTTTCTATTGAATCTACTATATTCTGATTACTTTGTATATAATACATATTAAATTTATCAGCTAAATTATATTCAATTGTCTTATCTAATATTTCAAAGTCTATATTATTTATTTCTTTTGCCCCTGTTGATTCCCCTTTAACTAATTCTTTCAATACTTTCCACATGTTCGCAGGATCATCCCTATTGTCATCTATCATAGCCTCATAATACTCCTTTTTCTTTTCCCTAATTAATTTTACTACTGCATCCTCTCTGTTTTATATTGTACCCAGCTGTACTCCGTATTTTCAGTTATAGCTCTCCTGTATGCCTTATCTCTACTAGTTGCTGCTTCCCTAATCTCATCTGAAAACCACACTTTTTCTCCCCAGACTTTCGGAATTCGAAATTCTTTTCTTGGCGCTGTAATATCCAGCGCATCGACTATACTATTTACAAACCTACAAGCTCGTTCGTTGATTTCTTAAGCTAGATTTTGCTCATTTATATTTTTCTCTACTAGTAAATTAAATTCCTCAATGCTAAATTTTTTATAATTTCTCGCAGTAAATACTCTATATTTATTAACATCTTTTTTCTTTTCTAATACAGTTTTTATCCACGCATTGGTTATTTTCGGCTCATGGACCACATATACCTGTGCCACATTATTGGCAAAGACTAGGTCTATCATTGTCTGACTGTCTTTCATAATTCTCGTCAGACTATTAACTAGTTGTTTCATACCTAGACTAGACATTATTGTTCGTAATTTATTTGTGTAAAATAAATCTATCTTAAAATCTATGTTAAAGTTTCCTACTATCATACATTCTCCTTTTATCACCAAATCCTCTGCAGCTTCTTTCAAGAATCTTAAAAAATCGAGGCACTCGGTGAGTGATATACTCATCATCAGCGCGCCTTTATATAATTTTTCTCTTACATCTATCGCAACGCACCAACAATTCGCACTTATAGATTTAATTCATATCAATTCATATTTAATGTCTTCTCTTAGATATAATATTAGACCTCCTGTATTTCTGTTCTCTCCATCACATCTGATTATATTATAACCCGGCACATTCACTTCACTATCTTCTATTTCCGATGTCAGCGTTTCAGACAATGCTATAATTGCTGGATGAATCTTCTTTATAACTTGATTATGTATTTCATCTTTATGCGCTATCAAACTTTGCACATTTGTATACAGTATCAGTTCTTCTTCCTTCTGTGATTGCTATTTTGCATTTTCCCAGCCGGCCCTTCTCTTCTCCTCTTGTAGAACCCTCTTGAACGTCGGACATTCCGGGCTCAGTGCATCATGGTCATCTTTTATCTTCAGATTGTACATTTAGTTTTTATACATACAATTTACACATTTCTTCTTATTTGTTGTACACTCATTTGATTTGTGATTACCTACACATTTATGGCACACCTCATTTCGCGTACAGTATTTCGCAAAATGGTGATAGCCTCAGCATCTCTTGACACTAATATGTTGTAAGCCGATTACAACTATATCTATTAAAATTGCGACACGCATCTTTCGAAAGACGTTGCAAGAAGCACCTCTTTCGAAAGACGCACAAGAATCCGCTGCGCTCACAGAAGTCCCAATTAACTTCCGTGAGATTACAACAGCGCACTCGGAAGCAGTTCGTATCGCCCTAGAAATAGGCCCTACGCTGCAAAATTAAACTGCAAGGCTACCGCGTTCCGATGTCGAAACGCTTAGCCTCGCGGAAGCTACCGACGCCCGGTCACTGGCCCCCGAAATTGCGCCAGATATCATAATATATAAACGCGACCACGCCGTGACCGAGCGGAGAGTATCATAACAGCGACCGAGCATCGTCGCATACTGTAAACCTTATCGCGAGTGTTACGTGACATCAACACAGCTGATTGTAAGCGCAAGAAAGAAATAAAAGACAACGAACAAGAAAGTAAGAAGCGTCTTCTTTTCTCTCATACACCGAGCCGAACCTTCACCCTTTGGGTCCTAACCCTTCAGGCAGAACGATCCCAACTACTAACGGGAAAGAATTCCCAAAACGAGCAAACGCTCACAACAAATATGATTAAATACAGGACATCTTTTCCATCCTATATTTACTTTTCCTTGGCTCAACATTAATTTATGTGTTTTTTCATCTAGTTCAATTATTATGGCGCCTTCTGTTTTACCTCTTTTATTAGATTGAGACTTTAATCTTTTCACTAGTCTCATATTATTTTCTTCTTGTGTTTATTTTACTTTTTAATTGGATCAATTAAGGGGGCATAGCAGTTTGTCGGGTTAAAAAAATCGATATTTTTTTTATTGCATTTTTCGACAGTTTAAACCTTCAAGAATGTCGTCCAAAAACTGTTTTTTTAAATTCCAATAAGTAAAAAAGTTACACAATATATTTTATCGGGCCGTGCACAGGCGTGCGCTTGCCCTTTTTGACATCCGGGCACAGCACGCGACACGGAAGGCTCGTATAAGTCACCGTCTCTCTAAAAATGAACAAATAGAGACAGATCTTGAACAGGAGGGTTCCCTGTATGGCCCAGGAATTGACGATAATAAGTTTAATGAATTCAGTTTTACAATAGAGTAACATCGTTCGAAAATTTTAAACGCGTTTTTCTCAAAACCATGTTTTTAAAGTCGGTAACCATGATAACTTAAAAACGGATCAACCGATCTACCTTTTTTTTAAACTAAAAGCTTATGAAATTTGCTTGTCTTTGTCGTATCCGATTTTTAAAATTCAAATTTTTTCTATTTTTTTTTAACAATCAAAAATAAAATTTTTGGCCAAAAATCGGCATTCTAATTTTAAAGATCCGCCATTTTGTTTAAAATTTGAATTTTAAAAATCGGATACGACATAGACAAGGGAATTTACTCTTCTTTAAGATCCCGTTTGGTTTTTGTGTTTCGGATGAACGGGCAAGGAGATATTATGGTTACCGCAGAATCATGCGTGGCGCGCACGGGTAACTACACGACGGTGAAAGGGGGGGGATTTTTTTAACTAAACTAGTACAATAAAATTTGTACGAGAATTACAAAAGGTGTACTTTATTATGCAAAAAGTATCATTTTTATAGTTAGTCTCTTGGCTGTGAAAAAAATTCATGAAGAATGCCTTTTTTTGGTAGCGTCAAACTGCTATGCTCCCTTAATTCTTTATCACTCAAGTTCCATTCTTCTTTGTCAATATAAACAATTTTTATTTTCGGCTTCATCTGTAGTGACTCAGTAACTTTAAAGTCATCACCCAGCTTGCTTTGCACTGTAGTTTTCAATTTTGCTATTTCTTTTCCATTCTCATAGCCCAAGATGAATGTACTATTGTTTCCTCTCCTTATTTTCGTTATTCCCATTTCCATATTCTTTATATCTACTTTCTTTTTTATTAACATAGCCGTATCAATATTTTCTTGCAGGACCTTAGGTTTAACAATTATAACATTTTCTTTTCTTTAACTATCTCACTATAATTCTTCTATGCTCCTCTTGAATTACTAGGTCCAGTGGACAGCATCCTTCTTACTTCTTCTAGCTCTTCTTTGATATTCTTTAACTTATACTGGATAATTTCCTTTATTATCACATTAATTTCTTTCTTACATATAGTCTCGTTTTTTATTTCTTTTGTTCTCATGAGCCGATCAATTTTTAGGTCCACATTTGCCGATCCACTCGTACTTGTGCTTAGTCTTCCAGATGCTCCCGTCGATCCGAGCCTATCTCTGTTGCTACTTGCCGTTTTCTTTACTTCTCCAATTTCACTCTCTATCCCAAATTTTGCAAAGGGACCCTGGCACTAGTTCATTATTTCTATCATAAATTTTGTGTTTACTAACACAGCGTGGATGGTAAAACAGTTTAACGCATGATTTGCATTGTACTACTTCAGTTTTATTAGCCTTCTTGCATGCCAAACATCGATATTCGGTGTCCTCTTTCATAATTTATCGATCGTTGACACCTGTGTTCCGCCGCTGTCGAATTTGCTACACGTCAGCAGATTTCAACCACGTCAGTGCTTGCTTGTCATAACGTCGTTGATACACATGATTATAGAAATCTACTTCAGCTATTCACAGATCTGTATTTCCCAGCTAGATAACAATTCCTGTTATCACCCATCTATAGAACTATCGCCACACTAATTTTGTACTTCTCTACTGCTCTCTTTTCTTCTCAAAACACACTATAAAGACAGAGCGATGTTCGACACGTCAACTGTCATCAACATTCCATAGAGAGAGGAAGAGAGAGAGAGAGAGAGGGAGAGGGAGGGAGGGAGGGAGGGAGGGAGGGAGAGAGGGGTAGAGAGAGAGGGGGAGGGAGGGAGAGAGGAGAGAGGAGAGAGAGAGAGAGAGAGAGAGAGAGAGAGAGAGAGAGAGAGAGAGAGAGAGAGAGAGAGAGAGAGAGAGATAAAATACACACACATGTATATATGTAAATACATGCTATATATGCATATACGTATATGTATACACATTACACAATGTTATTTTTCTCCCTCCGTCTCTCTCTCTCTCTCTCTCTCGCGCGCGCGCATGCAGTGCAACGCCGTTTCGGGGAGGGGGGGGGGGGGACAAAAAAAACATTTATTGTTATGTATTTATAATAATACATTTAGTAGTAATAATATATTGATTTATTTGCTTTATGCTATTATTCTTTTTTATTTCATCCTTGTTCTTCTGCAAAGCAGCAAGTATTTCAATATCACAGATTTGTATTTATAATCTAATCTTATACTCAAGATTGTCTTAAGTTCAATTTCAAATGCTCCGTAGTAAACGAAATAATAATGTAGTATTTTTAAGATAAACTTAAAACAATTATTACAAATTCAAGTTATAAATACTAGCCAAAGAATAGTAGTAAATTTGATGTTTTAGTTTTTATAATTAACCGGTCTTACAGTTGGCGCAAAATATTTTGATATCATTATTTTCGTAGAAAATGTTAATGTGTGTGTGTATAGGGGATAAGTATAATTCTTTATTTAAAATAATTGTTAATTTATTAAATAAAAATACAAATGATAAATATACGGTGTGAACACAGAAATCAGAGAGTAAATAACAAATTTTTTATTAAATTTTAAATTTAATACAACGTAAAAAATATTAATTCAATGTAAACATTAAAAACAATGCTTGGCATATAAAAGATGACAGATAACGCTTTACACATAAAAATCGTACGCATTTTGACTTACTTTAAAGTCATTTTCAAAGGTATATAAAAACATTTAAATTGACGGAGCAGTAAATTAGTCATGATTTGACCATGTGTCACGAAAATCGTTGAAAAGAAAGGAGCGCAAAATAACAGTAGCCAATGGGCTCAAGTCACGTTGTGAAACATCAATTCCAAATTGTCCATCCAAGTTAACATACTGAATAGAATTACAATTGGTGCTGTGAACCGCAACGTGTTTTTTTATTTAACTTTTCAAATTTAACAATGTATTTAAACTACCGCAAAACCTTTTGAGTTACCCACCCACAGATACTCCTTACCTCGTACTTTCACAAAACAAGTAATTACGCAGGTACACAAAAAAAAATGGTTCAAAAAATCCGGCGGACCAGATTAGTCAATCCTTACGTATTTTGACCCGCTAAATCGAAATGCAAGGTGAAAATTGCTGAATTGGCTCATTTCCTAACCTCAAAAAAAACCTTGTAAAAACTGTTCGAGTAACAAATATGTAATCCAAAGCGTACAAGCTTGCGTAACCACATTACCCGAAAATACGGGAAAATTTAATACGTATGACAAGTCTGAACTTCTATGAATAAATAACGTAGAAAATTTACTCCCTTTTTCTATTATATGTAACTCTTTTATTCTCGAAGATTCTATGCAATGCCTTTCTCTTACGTTTTTTCCCTTTCACAGAGAGACATCTCGTTTAAGCGTCCGGCAGAAATCAGCCATTATGTTCACATCCCACTTGCTTTGATATCGATGCTCCATCTCCTTGATATTCTGATAAAATTTTTCTCCCTGTTCTGCACTATAATCACCTAGATTTTCTGGAAAGTAGTCAATATGAGAATCCAAAAAATGCAACTTAAGATTCATTCAGTAACCTAGTTTTCTATAGTTCTCCACCATTTCCGCTATTCTTACTCTGTAATCTTGACTTTTGTGGTTTCCTAAAATTTTCTGTAACACCTTTAAAACATGCTGCTCTTCCGTTTTTATTCATTTTGGTGACAAAATTATCGTGTCTCAACATTTTACATATTTGAAGTTCATCAAAAATTTCTTCCCGCAATTTTGCATCAGAAATATTCGGAAATTTTTTGTGTAAATACTGGTAGCATTTTTATTCAGAATTTTTCATCCATTGTTTCATAAGTCCTTCTTTGATATGAAAAAATGGGAGAAAAACTTTTAAAGGCTCAACTAACGGTTTATTTATGATGTATTTAGACCCAAGTTGCAAAGACGTCCTTGTCGGCCTTTCTTTTCTTATGTAATGGTTCGTTCGATCTCTACTATTTCATTCACATAGAAAACACGGATTATTTGTGTAACCTGATTGTTGGTCCAATAATATAATGAGAATTTTCAGATCCTCACAAATTCACCATCTATGTTCTGTATATTTAATTTTTTCAAGAATTGTTTTCAGATTTGTGTACTTTTCTTTTATCACTACCGAGTGCGCTACAGGAATAGAGGCATTTACATTAGTATTGTGCAGCAACACTGCTTTCAAGCTTCTCTTAGAAGAATCGATGAATAGTCTATGGATTATACATTTGTGACCCAAACTGTTTTTACAAGGTGTTTTTTGAGGTTAAAAAAAAGCCAATTTAGCAATTCTGACCTTGAATTCGGATTCAACGGGTCAAAATACATAAGGATTGACTAGTCTGAATTGCCAGACAAACATTAAAAAAATTTTTTAAGGTTAGAAAAAAATGAGCCAATTCAGCAATTCTGACCTTGAATCCGGATTCAGCAAGTCAAAATACATAAGAACAGACTAGTTTGACCTGCCGGATCAACTTTTAAAAAAACTTTTTGAGGTTAAAGAATAAGCTAACTTTGCAATTCTGACGTTGGATTCGGATTCAGCGGGTCAAAGTACGTAAGAATTGACGGCTGTAGTTTCGAAAACAAACAATGTCCGATTTAATTCGAATTTTGGAAATAGGTTTCATTTAGCGAAAAAAAACATATGCAAGAAGGATTTTTGGCGACTCGAAAATTTTTTTTTAATGTCGATAAGTAGGGAATCCATAATTTGTAAGCAAAAATTTAAATGTGTGTATTTGTGTGTGACCGCAGCGAAGAAATGTCTTTGTTTACATTTTTTATGGGTACTTGTAAAATGAGTAAGTGTTAATACCGTTACTATACATTGTATTGGAAAATTGCAAACACATGTGAACTTTACTTTGTTTGCAATGTGTACATGGTACATGGGTTAGCGACTTGAACGGGGTGGGTGTAGAAGGGGGGCCAAAGGCCCCCCTTGCACCCCCCGTGTGTGTGCGCGCGCGCGCAAAGCATTCTCTGCAGCACCACATAAGTTTGCGACTTTATAAATGGAAAAAACTATAATTTTTATGGTTTTTTTCTGTCATTTTCATGATTTATGCATATATAGATATGTGTATGGTAACGGTGTTAACACTTACTCATTTTACATGTACACCCATAAAAAATGTAAACAAAAACATTTTTTCGCTGTGGTCATACACAAATACACACACATTTAAATTTTTGCCTACAAATTATGGATTCCCTACTTACCGACATTAAAAAAAAATTTTTCGAGTCGCCAAAAATCTTTCTTGCATATGTTTTTTTTCGCTAAAAGAAACTTATTTCCAAAATTTGAACTAAATCAGACATTGTTCGTTTTCGGAACTATCGCCGAATTGACTAGTCTGGTCCGCCGCACCAACCGCTTTTTGTGTGTATGTGTTACCAAAGTCAAAACGTAATAAGGTGGGCAAGTACGGCCTCGGGATAAGTACGTGTAACGTTGCAGAGAAAATAACATAGAGTGTGCTTTAGCCGTACGTTAAATACATGCAATCGTGCAAATTTTCACCGCTAAAGCACCATTGTTAATCAGTACAGTACAGTAGTAAATAATCGACACTAAAAAAAAACTTTAATGTTAAGTTGTAAAAGTTATGTTGTTAACATTCGTCATCAGTTAACGTGGAAAGAATAAAACTCGTAAGTACTTTTTCTAATTAGCATTTTATCTGTAATTAAAAATCCTATTTGTGTTCTTTCACTGCATGGTGGTCAATGTTGCATAAAAATTTGAAAGCTTGTGGGAGAGAAGTAAACAAAAACTTTTCATTTTCGGGTATGCACTTGTTCCAGCATCTTTCAATAAGTTAATAAATGGATAAATATAACAGAAATGAATAAATGAATAAGATAATGTTGAAATGTGTCAAATACATAAAGTCAAAGAAACAGTAAAAAGAACGATCTTAACAGTCCCACAATCAAATAACGAATAAAACAAATCGTCAGAATTTTCAGAAGTCAACAAGTGAAAGTGTCAGTAAATATTACAAATTTCATATAATTGAAATATATAAGTCTAAGAAATCGGTATCCGTCTACAAATTTAAACCTTGTTTTTGCAACTTAATAAACAGCATCTCTGAAATATTAATCTTTTGCAAATATTCATCTCCGCATCAAGAATCTCACATTATACTAATCGAAATCATGTCCATGTTATATCCTATGATCCGTAATTAGTGAGATTATAGTGGAATTTCTACTTATGTGATTTCTGAAATACGCATTTTCAATTGTCACCCCGTTTGGCCTACATATAAAGCCTCGCAATCCTTACAAAAAATCATATAAATCATGTTTCTCGTGGACACGGTTTCGAGAGGATTTTTGTGTACTTTAATAAATTTCCGTAATTTATTTATGCTGTATAACGCCAATCTTAAATTAAAATTTCTTGTAATGTTCTTAAATTTATCTAAAACACC
Organism: Monomorium pharaonis; assembly: GCF_013373865.1. NCBI lineage: Eukaryota > Metazoa > Arthropoda > Insecta > Hymenoptera > Formicidae > Monomorium > Monomorium pharaonis. Next base: position 17,682,725 of record NC_050472.1, on the reverse strand, counting down.
ATTAATAAAAGGAATCGTAATGTGTTTTTTCATCTTCAGAAACTACATTGCTGTCATTAGTGTTTAAAATATTTTCATTGGTTACTTTTTTAATCCTTTCATTAATTGTGTTAAAAATAAAATCAATCGGGTAATTATTATTTAGCAATGTTTCTATTACGAAATAAAAATTTTTTTTTGGAATTCAGGATGCGACAGATGAAATACCCTATCTATCATGCCTGTACACCTTTCTTTTGAGAAAGAGGGTGCTGAGACAAATAATTTAAATACCTTCCCAAAAAGATTAGTTTATAAAACCAGTCAAAACTTGTAATCGCCTTCTTCTAAATTGGATTCGAACAGTTTTTGATTATGCGCTGTGTGGACCGCGTTTAATTCCGACATCTTGATTTTTAGAAACTGGAACACCACGATCTTCTCTTTATTTATGCAGTCGCTCTCCATCTTTGCTGTAAAGGCATTCAATGCCTTCGTGAAGGCCGTCCGGAGGGCTTTCCTTTGTTTTTTGACGGCCTCCATGTCCGCACTCGTTCGCACAACGTCGAATCCGCAAAATTGTTTTCGATCTTCCCAGGACAAAAATTAACATTTTTGCCCTGAAAAAGTACAGGAGACAAGGCCGAGCTCGCAATCGTCGTATGCTTAGCTGAGATTGGCTCAGTGGAGCGGGGAGAAGCGGGGGCAGTCGCTCAAAAGCCACGGTAGCGAATGGATGGGCTTGCTCCCTTGTTGATCTTCAAAAAAGTTCAGCAATAAAGACATTTATTCTAGTATTTAGTCTATCAATAACGAAAACAAGATGCAGTACTTGCAGCAGGCAATGGTCGCGGACTCGCTCGCACACGAGCTTGTAAAAAGTTTCCCGCCTACGGGAGAAAACTACGATAAGGCGATCATAAGTTTGAAGAATCGTTTTGGGCGAGACGACATCATCGTAGAATTTTATGTACGTGAGCTGTTTAGTCTTGTGCTGCAAAACGCCGTAAGAGGAAACAAAAAATTATCTCTCGCAAGCATCTATGATAAGATCGAGTGTTACATTCGTGCATTAGAGACGCTGGGCGTGACAACGGATAAATGCGCAGCTATGCTCTATCCTCTTGTCGAGTCGTCTCTTCCGGAAGAGGTTCTTCGAGCGTGGCAACGCAGCGGACAACGGGAAGTACTGGGGCCAACGGACAGTGAAACCACCGATCGACTCGAGAAACTTCTTAAATTCCTACAGCTGGAAGTGGAAAACGAGGAGCGCATCGACATGGCATCGACCGGTTTTGGGTTACCAACGGATCAGGAAAGAACGAAGAAAGCGAAAGGTAAAACAGAGCCGTCAAAGGAAGCATCCAGCGCGAGCGTTCTTTTAGTAGCAAAAGATTCAAAGAAACCGGACTGCATTTTTTGTAAGTCGAGTCACGATAGTCAAAGCTGCGAATCCGCGTATAAACTAACGTTAGACAAACGAAGAGAGACTGTTAAAAGAGAGGGCTGTTGTTTTAATTGTCTGAAACGCGGACACGTCTAACAAAAATGTAGAGTGAAGACGAAATGCGACTGGTGTTCGAAACGACACGTTTTATTAATGTGCCCGGGCATATTTCGCAATAAGAACGTTGTAAATAAACCAAACAATACCAGTGAAAAAAAGGCCGTTGACGAGTATAACTTAGCTTCGTTTTGCGTGACACATGATGTTTGTTTGCAGACGTTTCGAATAAAACTGTACTCTGCGACGCGAGAAAAAATTGTAAGAGCGATTATTGACATAGCGTCACAACGTTCGTATATCTGTACTGACATCGCGCGGGAATTAGACTACGTTTCTCTCGGAGAAATAGAAGTTTCGCACGCACTTTTCGGCGGAATTAAATTGGGAAAGGAAATTCATAACAAAAATGTATAAGATACGCGTTAAAAGTTTAAATAATTCGTATGCCTGTAATTTCTCAGCGATGAATCAGAACATCATCTGCGGTCCTATCTCGAGCATTAAATGTGATTCCTGGGTGGACGAATTACAAACCAAAAATATTAATTTGACAGATATCGGAAATCAAAGCGATTCTATAGATGTTGTAATTGGCGCGGACATGGCTGGTAAGTTGCTAACCGGTCGGAAACATGATATAAAAAACAGATTAACGGCCCTGGAAACACATTTAGGCTGGACTGTAATAGGGAAACTCCCAAAAGAATGTGAGAGAACTGACGCAGCGATGATAATCACGACAATGTTTGTGCAAGAGACCGATCTATGCGATTTGTGGCGTCTGGACACTATCGGTATTACAGATCCGATTGCGAAAACGGACAAGGCGGTAAGGGACAAACGGACGCGAGAATTTCTAATAAAGACCGCTAGACTAAACACAGACGGTCGGTACGAGGTCAGATTGCCGTGAGCAGAGGATTGAGTACCCGTTTCCAGCAATTACGATATCGCGCGTAACAGATTGAAAAAATGCCTTGACAAGCTTGCTACAAATAACTTGTTAGAAGCATACGATAACGTTTTCAAGGAATGGCTGGCGGAAGGAATTATCGAAAGAGTGCCCGACGCGAAAATCGATAAACAGAGCCATTATTTACCTCATCGGCCGGTGGTGAAGATGAATAGTACGACAAAAATAAGACTCGTATTTGACGCTTCGGCTTGTAAAAAAGATCATCCGTCCTTAAATCAGTGTTTAGAAAGGGGTCCTAATTTAATTGAATTAGTACCGTCGGCCTTAAATAAATTTCGAGAAAAAGAAATCGGAATAGTATCCGATATAAGAAAAGCGTTTTTACAAATAATTATAAACAAAATAGATCAAAACTATCTGCGTTTTTTCTGGATCATGAACGGAAAAATCGTAGTCCTGCGTCACTGTCGAGTAGTTTTCGGTCTAGCCTGTAGCCCTTTTTTATTGGCAGCGATTATTGAGCTCTATTTATCGACATATTTAAAGGATGGAAATAGATATCGTAGATCCGCAGATAAATTGAAAAAATCATTTTACGTCGACAATTGCGTCACGAGCGTAAATTCGAAAGAAGAGGAAGAGACATTCGTGTTGGAAAAGCCACGGCGATTATGAGGGCGGGCGGTTTCGAGCTTCGCGGCTGAGAGAGTTCACATGACTCGTTAGAAAACAATCTTTGTCCTCGGAATTCTATGGAATAAAAGAAAAGATACCCTATCGATCAATTCGACAGTGTTGAATTTCAATAGTTTGGATGTTATAACAAAAAGGGTAATTTTGTCCGCGGCTCACAAAATCTTCGATCCTATTGGTTTCACAAGCCCCACGTCTTTATTACCGAAGCTATTGCTTAAAGAATTATGGGCGGAAAAAATCGATTGGGACACCAGGGAGAATCAAGCTAACAGGTTCGTTAACTGGTTGAACGATCTGCCTATACTGAATCAAATTAAAATCCCGCGGAAACTCGGCAAAGGTAATTTGATGTTACACACGTTTTGCGACGCGAGCGGGTCGGCGTACGCTGCCGCAGTTTTTGCGCGGATCGAATGTGAAGGCAAGATAAACGTTGCACTCTTGAGTGCGAGATCTCGTATAGCGCCCGAAAATGCGACAATTCCGCGTCTCGAATTATTGGCGGTCACAATAGCCGTCAGACTTACGAATTCAGCTATTGAGTCTCTAACGCATAAAGTTTCTGAGAAAACGTTTTGGTCTGACTCCACTACGGTTTTAGCATGGATCAAACGCGACATGCAGTGGGGAACATTCGTCCGAAACCGAATTAAAGAAATACGCGCACATAGCAAACCGAATGAATGGAGACACGTGCCCGGTGACTTAAACCCCGCGGATCTCCCGTCGCGAGGTTGTACCCCCACGCAACTAGTGCAATCAAATTGGTGGTTAGGTCCTACGTGGCTCCACAAGTTAGAAACAGATTGGCCCGCGACAGAGGGTGAGTTTAACGAAGAGGAAATAAAAGGTGAAAGTAAAAAGTCGGTCTTAATACACACGGTTACCACGGAAACTTCTACTTTTAAAGTCAGCAGTTACTTTTCCTCTTATAATAAGTTAATACGATTCTTGACGTGGATGCATAAATTTTTCACAAATTGTAAAAGGGAAAACGATAACGTCAAGCATGAATTGTCTAAAAAACCGTATTTATCCGATACGGAATGAAAAAAGTTACGCCTGACCCTGGCAGAAATAGTAGCGGCAGAAATTAGATTACTCAAATACCTGCAAGATTAAATGTTTACGAACAAAGAAAGGCTATCTTCTTTCAGATTAATAAGAAGCGAGAACGGTTTATATGTCTTAAAGACTAAGATCTTTAATCGAATAGATAATCACAATTTCGTATGTCCAGTTCATTTAGATAGTAATCACGAGGTAGTTTACATGTTAGTAAGAGAAATTTATGAAGCTATGGATCACGCGGGAACGCAAATTGTCATGAACCACATACGCGAAGGATTTTGGATTATCTCCCTTCGAAAAACAATAAAATCGATCATAGTCAATTGCATGACATGCAAGAGACAGAGAACGAAACGGATGGAGAGTGAAACCCCCCCCCCCTTTACCCCCTCATCGAGTCCGAGACGCAACAGTTTTTGAAATTACTGGCATAGATTTCGCAGGGCCTTTAATTTTGCGGGGTGGGGGGAAGGCATAAATTTGCATTTTTACATGTGCCGTCTATCGCGCTGTACATTTCGAGCTAGCGTCGACATTATCTACTCAAAGTTTTTTAGAATGCCTACGCAGATTTATAGCCAGACGTGGATACCCACGCATTATACATAGTGACAACGGGACTAATTTCACCGGAGCGGCTAATGCATTGAATAGATTAGACTGGCAAAGAATCGCGAAGCATAGTTCGGCAGCACAGATTGAATGGTATTTCAACCCGCCAGCAGCACCGCGGTGGGGTGGTTGGTGGGAGAGATTCGTGGGGATCCTGAAAGCGTTACTACGGAAAATATTAGAAAAGGCAAGCTTGTCATATGAGAGTCTGAACACGATTTTGTGCGATGCGGAAGCAATAATTAACATGCGACCCTTGACATACATTTCAGAAGATCCCGATGATCTCAGGCCATTGTCACCGTCAATGTTTCTACAAGAGAACCAAGAGTACGGTGTTCCAGACTGCAACATGTTATACCGCGTAAAGTTAGACAAAAAATTTAAACACAGGCAAAAGATTCTCCAAAATCTCCGGAAAAGATTTCGTACTGAATATTTAGGTCAATTATTGCTAAAAAACGGGAAAAACAAAAAGACGCGAAAGATAAGAATCGGCGACGTCGTTTTGATTGGTGACATTACACACAAACGTATAGATTAGCCGCTTGCACGTGTAGTAGACGTAATTCCGAGCCGCGACGGTCAAGAAAGAGTATTCGTTTTAAAAACAAAAAATGGTCTGTTTAAGAGAGCTGTACAAAGAATATATCCGTTAGAAATTACGCAGGAAGAATCGAGAGATTTCAGTAAGGACTTATGTAAGCAAAAAGGATTCAAGAAAACTAGCAATAGAGCAAACTGTACTTTTAGCGAGCCACCTGCTTGTGAGCAAAAGGACCATGGTTCACAGATTGTAACCATGCGAAGTGGACATATTAGTAAAAAACTGGTGCGATTCGAGTACTAGTTAAGAATTAGTTCTAAGAAGAATGTTAGTCGGCACATAGTTTTAGTTTGCGCCCGCGTTCAAGGTTTGTGTTTATTTTACGTATTATTCTAATAATTTGTTTATCAATCTAAGAAGCGATTGTAAGTTAAAGTATCTAATTTATTGAAACATATTTTAAGACAAGAGTTCTGTAAAATTATAGAATTTGTGTACTTCGTTCCACAAAAGGGGGGGGGGAGAATGTCCTGGAAAAGTAAAATGGAAGATTAAGAGGATGCTAGAGTGACAGTCAAATTTGATTTGAATATAAAATCATTAGTGCACATTATGAACAAGATTCTGTGCGCGTGTGCGTGTATGCGTGCGTGCGCGCGTGTTGGAGGCAAGACCGAGCTCGCGATCGTCCTATGTTTAGCTGAGATCGGCCCAGTGGAGCGGGGAGAAGCGGGGACAGTCGCTCGAAAGCCACGGTAGCGAACGGACGGGTTTGCTCCCTTGTCGATCTTCAAAAGAGTTCAGCAATAAAGACATTTATTCTAGTATTCAGCGCGGACCGTATTAATTATTGCGATATCCCTATCTTTCTGTGCGAGGTGAATTTATAACAATTTTGTTTCTAAAAATAATCTTATCTCCACCTCCATAATAAATTTTAATCACGGAGGGAAGAAACTAAAAAAAGTATCTAGCATCGAAGACGAAAAAAAATAAAGGACTGCTGTTAAAATATTGTCTACATACCGGAAGTAAAAAACAAACGGGAAATTGTCTCCAACACGCGCGCACGCACGCATACACGCACACACGCACAAAATCTTGTTCATAATGTGCACTAATGATTTTATATTCAAATCAAATTTGACTGTCACTTTAGCATCCTCTTAATCTTCCATTTGTATTACTTTTTTGCCTTTACTATTTTTGGACTGTATCAGTGGGACTGTATAAGTTTGTCGCTATTTTCTTTATTTTTTAAAATAAAGAAAAAATCTGAAAAAATTCACAAAATATCTGTCAACATTATAAATAACAATGCCATGTTATTTCGTCCAAATTTTTTATTGAATAAATAAGTAAAAAAATATAAATGTTAAATGAAATATAAATAATAAGTAAAAAAATGTGTTTTCAATAAGTTTTTTATTTTCAAATGTAGCGTTTAAGAAAAAAAGTATTAATCAATAATCTGCAAGAAAATTGAATTATTAAGTAAAATTAAAATGTCTATTTTAAATGTCTTGTTTCTAACAAGGAAACCTCACAAACGCAAAAATTTCAATTTTATTAACACTTGGCATAAATGTAGAGGGGGTACTACATAAATTAAAAAATTTTCCATTTGAGTTTGAAAACGATTTGAAGAGGTAAAACCACCCTTCAAAGGTTGAGACATTTTTGTCTTTTTTCAATATATCAAAAACCAAAAATGTCTCAACCTTTTAGGGGTGGTTTTACTCCTTCAAATCGTTTTTTAGTCCAAACAAAAAATTTTTAAATTTATTTATTATATATATATACCCCCTCTATATTTATGCCAAGCTTCATTAAAATTGGAATTTTCGGGTCCGCAAAGTTCCCTTGTAAGTAAGAAGAAATGTTAATAAATTAGAATTAAAAAATATCAAATAATATACAGATTTATTGTTAGACATATTTAATATTAACGAAATTTTATATGGATGTATAAACTACATAAAAAAATAGAATAATAAACTTTCTGTTGTACAAAGTTCCATTTTTGAATCAATAACTGGGGAAAAAAAAACCCATAATTTGTCGCAACTTTTTATAAAGAAAAAAACTAGCAAACATAAATAACTTACAGTCTTACTTTCTCCTGGAAGGAATGAGTTTCGTGCGTCCACGTACGATTTTGCCTTTTCGGCATTCGGCGATGACTTTACGATGACAAATTTGCTCAATCGCTTTTTTTAGGAGGAAATAATCATGCAGATCTGCTAGTCACGAGTAAATATTATTTTGACTTCGATGTCTCAGATCCATAGATACAGTTAGAGAGTTAAAATAGAATATATAATTATGGTCAATTACAGTATACTTTCTTCTGTCACTGCTACTTGACAATCAAAGTACAATCACATAACATCCCTTGCTTGGAATTCTGAATGGAATTTATTAATTTCTGCTCATGAAAAATACATTCATGCTATCTATACTGTTGAAAATGACTCAAAATGAATAAAAATACCTGCTGTTATTTAAAATTATATAATGTTTTAATATTTAAATAATTAAACTTTTCTGTACCACAAACAGCGCCTGACTCTCATTTGCTACTTTTTTTGTACTGTAATTTTTAATTTAATTAGCCCTCACAATATACTATTCCAAAAAATACACTGGCGCAAAAAAAAAACGAGACAAAAATTTTGACCGATTTTTAAGTAATTTTCAAAGTAATGCAACTTTGTGAAAAATCATTCAAATTACATGTACTTTTTTTTAAATTAAAGAGCAAAGACTCTACTTTAAGAATCCCTAGGCGAAAGTTTGATTTGTTAAGTGCGAACCCTTTGTATCGCATAAAAACCAAACATGTGTTTTTTAATTGAAAAAAGTAAAAGTTTATCATTTTTCACAAGTTTCTCGTTAAAATTTGGCTAATATTAATCAAGATTCTTAAAGTTTATTCTTTTCTAAGCAATTAAAAAAAAATACATGTCGATACAATGTTTTTTGTTGATTGCACACGAGTTTGAAATTTGCACTGCATTTTAGGGTATTTTAGCAAATAAATACAGTATTTTTTGAATATCATGAATTTTGAGTATCAATATAATATTGCACATTGACTTTATTCGTGTTGAACTCAATTATATCGCTGTCATCAAAGTGACCTGATCTGCACAACGTGGAGAATGACGATCGGATTTTGTACATCATGTGGCCCTGAAAAGACTGATTTGTTAAAATAAAATTTGAACTTTTATTTTTTATGTATGAGTATGGGTATATGTATGTTTACGTGTATGTGTGGGTTTATGAGTATAGATGAATGTGATCTTCTGTTGACTTCAGTGAAATTGGTGCGTCAGCTATCCGTTACATTCAGATCAGTAAGTACAAATTTCCACCGATGAATTTCAGAGCCACACGATGTACCAAATCCTCGTCAACAAAAGATCGTCATTCACCACGTGGTGCAGATCAGGTCACTTTGATGACAGCGGTATGATTAAGTTCAACACAAATAAAATCAATGTGCAATATCATATTGATATTCAAAATTCATGATATTAAAAAAATATCGTATTTATTTGCTAAACTACTCTAAAATGTAGTGCAAATTTCAAACTCGTATGCAATCAACAAGAAACATCGTATCGACATGTTTTTTTTTTAAATTGCTTAGAAAAGAATGAACTTTAAGAATCTTGATTAATATTAGCCAAATTTTAACGAGAAACTTGTGAAAAATGATAACAAACTTTTACTTTTTTCAATTAAAAAAAACATGTTTGGTTTTCATGCGATACAAAGGGTTCGCACTTAACAAATCAAACTTTCGCCTTGGGATTCTTAAAGTAGAGTCTTTGCCCTTTAATTTAAAAAAAGTACATGTAATTTGGATGATTTTTCGCAAAGTTGCATCACTTTGAAAATTGCCTAAAAATCGGTCAAAATTTTTGTCTTGTTTTTTTTGCGCCAGTGTATAACATTTAAAAACAAATGTAAACTAGAAAATGTTTTCTATCTATAATATAGCAGGTTTCATAATAATGTATACTTTGTATTAATTAATGTGCAATATAATAAGAAATAGAGAAATTGGACACAAAACTAACATAATAAATTACATTTTCCTTTTTTTTTTATCATAAATCATGTACAAAATTTTTACATGTTAATGCATATAAAAATTCTTAAAAGCTCTTCACTTCAATGTGTGTATGATATATTTTGAAGTTAGTCGAGAATTCTAACGTTAGAAATATATTCGGAATCAAAATTGGCCCTTTTAAGGGCCGAAGATCTTGAAAGCTACATCGAAAAAAATAGGTGCTTCTGTTTAAAGCAGCCCTATCAACAGAACAATGTGGAAACAAACGATTGTAGCGACTTATACCTCAGTCTGGTGCAGCAGAGAACGCGTGGGGCTCAGCCCCTCCCCCTGCACCCCCTCCCTGTAATTTTTCCTGACCTAATCCAAACATTTTAAAGTCACTTTTTGGTTAATGCAAAAGCATTGGAAACGTTCAGCGTGGAAAGTCGCAAACCTATGTGGTATTGTATAAGCGTGGATGTCGTTTACTTTACATAAGGCACTGATACCATGTATCATATTTATGAAACGTAAAGTAAACAACGTTCACACTTGTACAGTACCACATAGGTTTGCGACTTTCCACGCTGTTCGTTTCCAACGTTTTTGCATTAACCAAATAGCGACTTTAAAATGGGTTAGGTTAAGAAAAGTTAGGGGGAGGGAGTGCAATCCTTCCCCCGCCCACGCGTTCTCTACATAACCCTTTGCGAATTTTCATGTTTTAAATTTTAAAAATAATATTTATTAAACTTTTTCGTCAACTTTAACTGTTAATATCTCCCTTTGCGGGGCAGAATGCTTTTTTCTGTCAGATTCGTTCGTTTTGTGCGGTGAGGAATGAGCTCTCCTGAAGTATTAGCAAAACGTTCTAGTGCAAATTAAAAAAGTATGGTATTTATTAAACTTTTGTGTCAATAATTTTTTTTGTATAACTCAAAAACTAAGGCCGAGCGGCGGTAACATGTATAGAGAAAAGTTGTTCTCAGAATGATGACCTTAACAATATATTTGAAGGTCATCAAAATCGATGAGGGCTCGCCAATGTAAATACAATAATTACCAAATTATTTCGAAAAAATGGCCAAAAAAGTTAGTAGGTTACATATTTTTTGGGCTCCCCCGATTATCGTTGTCGGAGTCACAACAAAGTTGTTTACCAAAAAAGTTATGAAAAAATATCAAAATTCGGAAAAGTACCTATTGTAATTAATTACCCTTTTGAGCGTTATTGTACGATAAAAACAAGTTGCTCTCAAAACTGTACTTCTTTGTCATATCGCTTTAGATAGGCTAGTACTTATATCATTATTACATTCAGTATACTAAGAATTTTCCTTTTTTCGTAAATCTCTTTTACAAATTTATTGTCTCGATAATTCAATTGCGTAATTTTAATATTAAAAAATTTTTAATTATACTTAATGTTAAAAGATAACTCTGCGGTCTTATACATATAAATATTACAATATAATATCGCATTGCAATATTGTTAAAGTATCATACAAATATGACAATATGACATAATAGTGCACGGCACCACTAATAAATAAACACGGTGGCGTTCTGTTTCTTGTTAATTAAAAAAACTACGTAGGTAAAAAATGTAGCATTATAAAATTTTTCAGCTGTGTAATAAAATAATGAAATATGCTTTTTAAAAATGCATAAATATTATAGTAATAAAATTGTTGTGTTATCATTATTGTAATTTTTCAGGAGATACACTAATAAAAGTACAGTGATATTTCAGCCTTGCAATATTTTAGCAATATTCATGCTGTATCTTAACATAATATTACTGTCGTATTACATGCTATATGACTATATGAGATAAAATAAAGGTTTCCCCACATTGAAGTCGTATACAATAGTTGTATCTTTTGCATACAATATTTTTTTATGTATGATTGATAAAATAGTCGATATTTTGGTTCTTCTTTTTTGAGTTTGCCAAACAGTGATGGGTAAAATACTTTTAAAATCTCAATACAGATACAGATATATAATTTAAAATGTATATAGATACAGATACCCAAATACTTTAAAAATATGCCTATAATTTAATATCAAAATACTTTTAAAATATATCAATAGATACAATGCTTTTAATTTTTTGAGGACCGGAAACCTAATTTTATGTTTTTGGCTATTCAAATCAATTTTATGATATTTGTGGACTTAATAGTATTAAAATTTCTTTAAAAAATGATTATCTATCTCGAACTTTGATATCTCCTGGCGCACCAGCAATATGCTCTGATTGCGACTTTTTTGCATTATATCATGTTTGAAAATTTACTACGCAAGACAAACATATTAGATTTACTGAAAACACTATTCATTTTGTTAAAATTACTTCTTTTATCGGCATTCATTATAATATGTGTTATTTCGAAAAAAATTAATGTTACCTTGTATAATGACATTTTACTGCCTCATACCTCACAAAGTGCGACATAATTATGCTTTTATACATATTTTTTAAAACATTTTTATTGTGTAATTGACATTAAATAATAATTTTAACAATAATCAATAACATAAAGTTTAAATACAGCAAAAAATAAATACTAATTTTTTTCTTGACTAGAAGCCTCATTAGGCGCTAAAACGATGTCATTTTTTAAATAGTTCTATTCACTGACAAGAATAAAAATTTTCTAGCATTAAAACTAAAAAAGTCACCCAAAAAAGGCCGGTCTTCTGAATGTTACGTAATATTAAAAGTATAGAATATTTTTTAAGATACTTTAAAAGTATATTAGATAGATACTTTTAAATAATATTTCTTGTAATAACATTTAAAAAATATATTAAATATGTTTTATTAGTACTTTTTTTACATTATATTTACTTTAGTCTCTCATACTAAAAGTGCTTGAGGTATCAGTCTCAATTTATTTCATCGTAATACTGAAATTTGATTACCAATAACTACTGCCAAAATAATCTTTCGGTGATAATGAAAATAGAATATATATGTATTTTTTTATTCAGTTTTAAAAAATAATGCTTTATATAATGATGTGATATTTTTTTGCTTGTCTGACAAATAAGAGAAAATCTACATGCTGATAGAATTAGTTTTTATTTCTGTGTAGTTTTCATCTTTTAAAATATTTAAAATTAGTCATCTTCTGCGGAAGATAATGAAAAGATAATCAGAAAATATTTTGATTTTATTCTGCATTTTCTACTATGTGTGCAATTCTACATTGCGCCTAACGACAGTAATAGACAGGTCAAAAGTAAGCATACTTCTTCAAAAAGCCTTTTTTTATAAGAGATATAAAGTAATGTATGTACAATGTATCTGAAAATATATCTGAAAAGTTCAGATACTATGCTTTGTATCTAAATACAAGCACAACTATTTCAATTCAAATATATAAAGATATGTTTGTATACTGACATGTTTGTATTCTTACGTGTATTTAGATACACATATCTAGATATTACCCAGCATTGTTGCTAAAGTATATATTAAAAACAATTTATATAAAATATGAATATAAAAAAATTTATACGCTTGGCGTAAAAAAAACAAACTAGTTTTGAAATCAATATTTCTGTCAATAAAATAAAAAATATACCTTCTAAGTTCTTCCTGACTGTGAGCTAATGCTTGAACGACTCGTTCCAATCGGAGAGACCTGGCTGTTAAAGGAGACGCCGCATCGCTACCACCACTTCCTACACCACCGGTACTATCTCTTTCACTAACCGAATGTAGTTCCTCTCCCGACAATTGCAACTGGTAAAGATAAATTGCAATTTTTTAATTTTCGTAACATACATATGTTTTTATATATACATTCAATTTCCAAAAAAGCGGTACATTGTGAGAAAAATTTAGTTCACATTCAAATCTTTGTACCTCTTCAAAAAATAATCGTAGATATATAAATCAAAAAGCATTTAAAAGCTTAAACTCTCTAGTTTTTTAATCTCTTGATTAAAAATTTTGAGTTTTTTAACATAAACATTTTTTATTAAGACAAAGCACAATTTTTTTTTAAATTTGCATCAAATTTGAGCGTATTCATGGGCTAAAATAATTTTTTATTTAATCTGATAAAAGATTGTGAAAAAAAAGTTATAAACAATTAATTAAAAACGGCATTTTAAATTTAAATAGTTATAACATGGTCAAAAATGATCCGCACAGAATTACGATGACAGATTTGAAAAGCTATAAACTTCTACTTTGCTTTCTTTATTTGCTTATTTGACAAAAAAATGTTTTGTTGTGTGAAAACCACCTTAAAACTAAAAAAAACTAAAAATTGTATATTTTCCTTTATTTTGAAGATTTGAAGCTACTTTCAAAATAATCGTGATACGCTTTAGGTAATGCTAATGCCAGCGGTATAATAAAAATTAATGATAAAGTGGTGCATGTTCTAAGAATAAAAGAAAATCTGGAATTTTTACTTAAGGTGATTTTTCTTTTAATCACTCACACATCGATCAACGATCGCCGCAAAGAAAAGTAAAAATAGCATATTTTAAGTTCCAAGTCAAACAGAAAAAAATTCTGAGCCCTGCAAAACACTGCACACAATTTAAAGGTACTTTAGAAAACGTGGATACCTTTAAGTCCAACAATTATTTTGAAAGTAGCGTAAAATCTCCAAAATAAAGGAAAATACGCTGTTTTTTCTTGATGGTTCATAACTCACAAGGAAACCTCGCGAACCCGAAAATTCTGATTTTTTGCTTTAAAAAAAAACTTTTTCTTAAAAAAAAAAAACTTTTTTCTTTAAAAAAAAAATTTTTTTGAAAAAAATAAATAGGATAGTTAAATAGAGGTATTTATGCCGTAAAACTTTTGTATGAAACATTTTTTTATATTTTGTTTAGTTTACGAGATATATCGAGAAAATGCAAAAATGTCTTAACTTTCAAGTGTGGTTTCACCCCTTCAAACCGTTTTTGAACCAAAATAAAACATTTCTAAATTAATATATTTACTCCCTCTACATTTATGCCAAGTTTCATTAAAATTAGAAAATTTTTTGTTTGGGCTTATAAACGGTTTGAAGGAGTGAAATTACCCTTTAAAGGTTGAGATATTTTTACCTTTCTCGCTATATCTCGTAAACTAAACAAAATATTAAAAAATGTTTTATACAAAAAATGTTTTATACAAAAGTTTTACAGCCTAAATACCTTCATTTAACTACGCTGTTCATTTTTCAAAAAAAAAATTTTTTTTAAATCCTCCTATCTAAAAAAGGAGATGTTAAATCGAATCAAATTTATTGTTGCCGCTTTTCCGAGATGCTGATTGGCTGTCTCGCTATCTCGTTGTTAAGTGCGTTGTGACTTTCTTCACTTCGTGTCATTTCCAGCTGTCAAACTACTTCGTGTCATTTTCAGCTGTCAAACTGTCACCTTTGATAGTTGATCGAAATAATTACAAAAAATCAGGGAAAAAGAAAAAAGAGCCAAATAAAAAATTACGAGAGGAAGAAAAAGAGAGAGAAAGAGAGAGGGAGGAGGGGGAGGGGAGAAGTAAAAAAAAGTTTAATTTTTTATAATTAAACACATTAAGTATTTTATTTCTGAAAACAATAATATTTATATATATATATATATAATTTTTGAAAATGATTTTTTCCTTTGAATGTTTTTTTGCTGTTCTTCCTTCCTTTTACAACATAAAGTTTGTTTTGTCAAAATTAGAATTTTTAATTTGATTTAGCTGCGTTTTTATTATTAATATATCTAAATGTTTTTTATTTAAGGTTAAAGAAAATAAGCATTATATTAAAAAAAGAAAGAAAGAAATAGAAGGAGCAGAGAGTAAGAGAAGAAAGAAACATTAAAAAGGTATAAACAGAGAACAGAAATAAAAAAGATACATAATATTAATGAGTCAGGTGTAGAAAATCAATATATTATTCGGTTTGTAGTTAATATTGACGCCAAACTGGTAGATATATTGATTTTCTTATAGCTGTTTCAAAATCAATTAATATAGCTGATACGGATCTAAAATCATATATACACTGCAAAAAATGTAATGTATCCAATAAGATATGTAATTGAAAACTGCCTACTCAATGCAATACCATATGTTATTGCAGTATCAACATTGTACTTGCCTTAACGGTAAATATTGTATTAAGTATTTTATGTAGTTGGCAGCCCGCAATTACATATGTTATTGGTTATATTTTTTTTTCTGTGTGTGTATTTTTTTATGTGTGCATGCGCACGCGCTTGTGTGTGTGTGTAAAATTATGTAAATTTATAAATAATTATTGTACATAATATTATATAAAAACATGTTTTTATATAATACACACACATATATGTGTGTATGTATTTATTCACAAAAAGTTAAATAATTAAGTAAATAATAATTTTTAATAAAATATGTTTTTATATAATATTATGTAGTTATTTATAAAATTACACTTACACTTTTTTATTCAAAATTGCAGAAGATAAAGGATAGATTAAAGAAAGGGAAAGAGATGAAGAAAAGAAAGAAGAATAGGAAAAGAGAGAGAAGATTCAAGAAAGCATAATTCTTTTAAATTAGTAAAGATTAAGACATTTTCTTATAAAAACGGAGGGAGAAAAAAAAAGACAAGAAAGGTATATAATAATTATAGATTAGGTGATGGTTGTGCAGGAGGAGTTACAATTTTTTATAAGAAGGATATATTACATATTACTAATGAAAAAAACATTTTAAATAATCTGGATATTTTAGGTATTAAAGTCAATTTAAAAAATAAAAATAAAATCCAATATATTAGTATTTATAGAAGACATGGTAAAATAGAAGACAAAAGAACATAGAAACAAAAAATCATGGAGTACATTCCATCGGATTTTGAGACAGCTATAAAAAAATCGATATATCTATCCGTTTGGAGTCAACGTTAATTACAACCGAACGATATATTGATTTTTTATACCTGACTCAACTTAATGATTATTAATATTATGTACCTTTTTATAATATTATATAAAAATAGATTTTATTAGAAAATAAATATTATTTATTTAAATGTTTTTAAATTTTTATTTTTTATAAATATCTGTATATGTATATATATATAAATGTACATATACATATGCATGTATATATATTTATGTTTATCTTTAAAATATCGAATTTTTACAATACACAGAGCATTGTAAAAATTAATTTCGGCAATAGGCTGACAATTGCAGAAAATATCGAATTTTTACAATACACAGAGCATTGTAAAAATTAATTTCGGCAATAGGCTGACAATTGCAGAAAATATCGAATTTTTGCAATACACAGAGCATTGTGAAAATTAATTTCGGCAATAGGCTGACAATTGCAGAAAATATCGAATTTTTACAATACACAGAGCATTGTAAAAAATAATTTCTGCAATAGGCTGACAATTGCAGAAAATATCGAATTTTTGCAATACACAGAGCATTGTAAAAAATAATTTCTGCAATAGGCTGACAATTGCAGAAAATATCAAATTTTTACAATACACAGAGCATTGTATTCGCACTTAACAAATCAAACTTTCGCCTAGGGATTCTCAAAGTAGAGTCTTTGCCCTTTAATTAAAAAAAAAGTACATGTAATTTAGATGATTTTTCGCAAAGTTGCATCACTTTGAAGATTGCCTAAAATTCGGTCAAAATTTATGTCTCGTTTTATTTTGCGCCAGTGTATATATACATAAATATTTATAAAAAATAAAAAGTTTAAAAAAATTGCAAGAATTAAGTGATAGGTAGAAGGAAAGAGAGAGAGAGAGAGAGAGAGAGAGAGAGAGAGAGAGAGAGAGAGAGAGAGAGAGAGAAAGAGAGAAGGAAAGAGAGAGAGAGAGAGAGAGAGAGAGAGAGAGAGAGAGAGAGATTTCGGGAAGGTAACATTTGCGTTTTAAATATTTTGAAAAAAAGGAATCTTAAACTCTTAATTCTCATTTCTTATTAATTATCATTCTTAATAATTATTATTTTTTATTAATTATTATTTTCGTTAAATATCATTTGCGTTTTAATTATTTAGACATTTTGTGTATTTTAATAGAAGAAAAGGAATGAGATTAGAGAGAAAGAATTGAGATCCAAAGAGTTTAAAAGGAAATCCAGAAAGTGAAAGTGTTGAAATTTGATTAAAAATTATCAGGTAACAATACATGTAATATTATAAATTTTAATTTATTAAAAAATTTAATTTTAATGATGTATTATTAAGGCATAAGATTAAAAAAATTCAATTTTAAAGTTGTTGAATGCTTATTATTAGAAGTTGTTGAAATGGTCAGAGAAAGACAGTGAGTTTTATCGAAAGAGATTAGAAAAGGAAAGAGATTAGATAAAAGGAAATTGTTATTGAGAGAGATTAAACAAGAAAGCCAGAAAGTAAAAGTTTTGAAAATTGATTAAAAATTAACAGGTAACATTACATATAATATATTATAATTTTTAATTTATTTAAAGGGGACTAAGTATGGAGATAAAGTATGTAAGAATGATATTAAGAAACATGAAAATATAATATAATTACTAATTTGTGTTTAGAGAGAGAGAGAGAGGGGGGAGAGTGGGAGAGCGTGAGAGATAAAGAAGAGGATTAAATAAGAAAGTAAAGTGTAAGAGTAATATTGAACAATATGAAAATAATATAATTAATATAATTAATAATATAATTAATAATTTAGAGAGGGGGAGAAGGAGCGTGAGATAGAGAAGGGCATTAAATATGATAAAGTGTGTGAGAGTAATATTACAGAAGAAAAAAAAGTGCAATGCTCAATATAAAAATGCTAAGTGGCGCGCGCGAAGCGCGCGCAATGTTGTGTTCTAGTTAAAATAAATTTTCAATGAAATTGACTTTTATGTATATAGCATTTATAAAATAATTATACTATCTTATACTACGTTCTATTTATATCATCTATGTGTATATTATGTATGTTATATGTTATCTATGTTATAATACTATACATTTATATTATCTGCATCCCTATATGTATTAGTTTTTATCTAACAGTTGCGCAATATTAGAGTAGTCACGTTGCTTTCACACAGTTCATTCTGTCTACGTCACATATTTCACATTCAAGTTTTATATTTGTCATATCACGGTATATATCAAATATGAAATGGAAAACACGTATTAAAGTTTGATATCTTTATTAATGATGTTACGCGTCATTTTCACATCTGTATTAAGTCTAACGTGTGCTTGATCAGTACATCAGTATCACATCTAACGTGTGCTTAATTTTTCTGTTAGATTATTTAATTAAGCGAAGCATAATGTTACACGTAAATGTTGCGAATGTTCTTAATATGTTAATTATTTTATTTCAAATTATACATATTCCACCTATAAATGAAAGAGAAATACAATTACGTGATGTGATAGAGGATATTATAACAAATGATATTATAACAGTGAATGTGACTTATCATTTGATATACACACTGATACTGCTTTAGAATTTTAAAATTATTGGGAAGTGGATTTACCTGACATAGAATATGTAACAAATGATGAGAAAGAATTTTTTAAAAATGATAATTGTGGTAGGGACTTCATCTTTCTGAAGCGACGTTGCACTCCTAAAAGAGAGTGTCGGCCTTTTATCACTTCTCCAATATTCGAGAGTGAGTCCCAGATGCGCACAGTAATAAACGGACACAGCAAGCTGAGTGAAACGGACACAGTAACAAACGGACACAGACCAAACGGACACAGTGCGAAACGGACACAGAAACAAACGGACACAGTGTGAAACGGACACAGTAACAAACGGACACAGACCAAATGCGCACACTGCACATGCGCACAGACCAAATGCATACACGGAAAGTCGCAAACCCATGTGATGCAGTGAATGCTTTGCATGCACGCACACACACACACACACACACACACACACACGGGGGGTGCAAGGGGGGCCTTCAGCCCCCCTCCCGCACCCACCCCGTCCAAGTCGCTAGCCTATGTGGACTTTACTTTGCTTGCAATGTACATGGATTGCATTTGGTCCGTGCGCACGTGCAGTGTGCGCATGTGCAGTGTGCGCATTTGGTCCGTGTGCATTTGATCCATGCGCATTTGGTCTGTGTCCGTTTCGCTCTGTGCGCATTTGGTCTGTGTCCGTTTGTTACTGTGTCCGTTTCGCTCTGTGCGCATTTGGTCTGTGTCCGTTTGTTACTGTGTCCGTTTGTTACTGTGTCCGTTTGTTACTGTGTCCGTTTATTACTGTGTCCGTTTGGTCTGTGTCCGTTTGTTACTGTGTCCGTTTCACTCAGCTTGCTGTGTCCGTTTATTACTGTGCGCATCTCGGACGCTCCCATATTCGACGGTTTTCCTATTATAGCTACTATTTAAAATTTCGTCTTCTGGTTCACAATTATATTTATTATCAGGTTCATAATCAACATTATCATTTTCTAAAAATTCTTCCACTTTATCTGTTACATATTCTATGTCAGGTAAATCCACTTCCAAATAATTTTGAAATTTTAAAGCAAAATGAGTGTGTACATCAAATGATAATTCATTCACTGCATTTGTTATAATATCCTTTATCACATCACGTAATTGTATTTCTCTTTCATTTATAGGCGTATGTGTAATTTGAAATAAAATAATTAACATATTAAGAACATTCGCAACATTTATGTGTAACATTATGCTTCGCTTAATTAAAAACAATCTAACAAGAAAAATCAAGCACATGTTAGATGTGATGTACTGATCAAACACACGTTAGACTTGACACTGATGTGAAAAAGACGCGTAACACCATTAATAAAGATACCAAACTTTTATTAATACGTGATTTCATATATGATACATACCGTGACATGACAAATATAAAACTTGAATGTGAAATATGTGACGTAGAGAAAATGAACACTGTGTGAAAGCAACGTGACTACTAATATTGCGCAACTGTTAGATAAAAACTAATACATACAAGGATGCAGATAATATAAATGTATAGTATTATAACGTAGATAATATATAGATAGAATATAGATGATATAAATAAAACGTAGTATAAGATAGTATAATTACTTTATAAATGCTATATACATAAAAGTCAATTTTATTGAAAATTTATCTTAATTTAAAAAAAAAATTTTTTTTTCGAAAAATAAACAGCGTAGTTAAATAGAGGTATTTATGCTGTAAAACTTTTGTATAAAACATTTTTTATATTTTGTTTACGAGATATATGGAGAAAAAGTAAAAATATCTCAACCTTTGAAGGGTAGTTTCACTCCTTCAAACCGTTTATAAGACCAAACAGAAAATTTTCTGATTTTAATGAAACTTGGCATAAATGTAGAGGGGGTAAATACATTAATTTAGAAATGTTTTATTTTGGTTCAAAAACGGCTTGAAGGGGTGAAAGCACGCTTCAATGTTGAGACATTTTTGCATTTTCTCGATATATCTCGCAAACTAAACAAAATATTAAAAAATGTTTCATACAAAAGTTTTACGGCATGAATACCTCTATTCAACTATCATATTTATTTTTTCCAAAAAAATTTTTTTTTTAAAGAAAAAAAAATTTGTCTGAAAAAAATTTTTTTTTTTAATAAATAACATAGTTAAATAGAGGTATTTATACTATAAAACTTTTGTATAAAACATTTTTTAATATTTTGTTTAGTTTACAAAATATATCCAGAAAAGGCAAAAACTCAAAATTTTTGAAAGGTGGTTTCAACCCTTTAAACCGTTTATAAGCACCAACTTTTAATTTCTAAATTCATGTATTCACCCCCTCTACATTTATGCCAAGTTTCATTAAAATCAGAATTTTCGGGTTCGCGAGGTTCCCTTGTCAGTAAAAAATAGTCGTACAAAAAATTAAAAAAAAAAAAAAAATTTTAGTTTGTATTTCTACGACCATTCTTCGCGGAGATACAAAGTTTGAATATGACTTAAATTTTTCTCACATTTTGAGTGTATGTGTGTGTATGCACGCACGCGCGTGTGTGTATGTAATTAAGCTTTAAATTAAATTTAAATTTAAATTTTATGAAACGAATATTATTTGAAATTAAGCGCATATTATGTTACCTATTCAGGAAATATTTTCTTTTTCAGTCAATATAAATCAGTTAGCTTATAAGTAATTGATGTAATATTTTTCGTTAAGTAATTTTCTGTAAGTAATGACAAACATGCAATATATTTCTAATAAATAAATATTTTATAATATATAAATAGATAGTATACAGTACAATTAAGCATATATTAAGTTTAGCACGCACACACGCACAAAATACGTGGTTCTACTAAACATGAATATTTCGTATCAATAGATGATATACACTACAAATCATCTATTAAATTATTATTAATGTTTATTAATTTTTTAATTAAAATTTTTTAATTAAAATTTATTAATTTTTCTTCCAATAATTTTGTTTTTATATAATAAATTTTTTAAAAATTGAACATTTTTTTATACTAAACACTACAGATGCACGCTTTGCACGCGTTATTTAACTTTTCATTTTTTAATTTTTAAAAATAAACTACAACGATAATTGTGTACAAAGATAACCATCTGTACAAATTTGACAGCTATCAAAATTCAATCGCAATGACAGTTGCGCAATGACACTCTTGCAACACGAAATAAACGCAACAAGAGACCAATCGCGGAAAAGTGGCAACAATACAATGGTAACATCTCCTTTTTACAAAATGGATGGATGAACTAGCATGCAGCGCGCGCTTTGCGCGCGCCTGTATTGATGAAACTGTCAAAATTACAACTCTCGCAACACAAAGTGAGTCAAGCGAGAGAACCAATCAGCATCGCGGAAAAGTAGCAATAATACCGCGCGATCAAACGCGCACTTCTCACATCTACACGATCTTTTTTATTATGGATGGATGGATGGACTAGCACGCAGCGTGCGCTTCGCGCGCGCTTGTTTTAACTAAACTGTAAAATTATAACTCTCGCAATACGAAACAAGTCAAGCGAGAGAATCAATCGGCACCAAAGAAAAGCGGCAACAATATCGCTCGATCACAAGCAAACTCCGCACGTTTCCATAGCCTTTTTTCTTTTTGATAGAAAAACTAAAGAATACATCTAAATAATACTTGCATTAATAAAAATTACCAAAATAATTTTTATGTATTAAAATATTATTTGATTTAAAATAAAATAATTTTGTAAACTTTATTCAAAAATTTTTTTGTATTAAAAAGATTTGCTAGTTAAAAAAATAAAAAGAGATATGGTATACATTTTTTTAATGTAGGGAATGGCATTTTTGTCTGCAAAATGATGAATAATAATAAAATAATGACTAATAAATAAAATCTATTAATAATAATATAATAATTTGTTGTTAAAATGTTTTATGTTGTGAATACCGTACTCAAAGATAAAAGGTGTCAGCAGCGCAATGACGTAAGTCGGTCAACTGCATCAACATCGAGCGCATTGTGAGAAGTACCGCGCAATCCGCTCAAAAAATTAGCAAAACGCTCCTTAGACAGCACTTGCTGCCTAAACAGAGTTTCGTACCACTGACCGAATTACGCATTGGCGTAATCCGCCTCCCCCCCCTCGAGCCGATAACCGAAATTGATTAATATATAAACCGTTAAAAGAAAACGAGACGGGTCAATCAAAAGCGTTATCACGACACTCTGCCTTGCGGAGTCGTGGATCGACTAGAGTCAGGTCAATCCGAGTTCAAACAACCACGGGAATATACTTTGCGGAGTCGTGGACGATAGACGCAACACTCTACCTTGCGGGGCGTGATCTAACCATATACGGTGATATTGTAAACACAGAACATAATAAATTGTTTATTACAAAGACACGGTGTGAGTAATTCAATCCCTTCTTCGCGAGATCTCTAGCAGCGATCCCTACAGTACTCCGGACTAGGGGTACAACATTTAATTGTAATCTTGAGAGAAATAAATATTCGTCGAAAAAAAATAATAAAAAATTTATAAAAATAAAATTTTTTAAATTCTTTATAAAAAATTTTTTATAAAAGTATTACATTTTTTAATAACACAGGCACACACAAAAAAGTGTGTTTGTGCGTGCATAGGGTAAACGCGATCGCACGGAGAGAATGCCGGGATCCGTCCCGATAGAGACGCGAAGCGAGTGGTGAGGAATGCGGTAGGTTCACGGGGGGTGATAGGAAGAAAAAGGAGGCAATGGTGTCACTCACACTTTAATTATTTATTAAAAAACGGACGTTCGGAGCAAGAGGCGAACCGTATCTTTTACAATCTTACGGAGATCTTGACACGTCCCGATATTACGCTGCCTGTATTCGACGTGGAAATCTTAAAGAGCCTCTAGATCGAAGCTCTCGCGAATCCGGAAATCTTGCGCGCGATCCGACGGAAATCTTGTGCACAAGGCAGAGGACGTTCGCGGGAAAGATACGGCCACCCGCGCAATGACGTGATGCACTCAAACATTCACACGAATACACGAACTTAAGAATTAATTGACATAAGTGGTCGAATTAGAGATGGAACAGAAGTGAATCTCCGCAGTTAGGATCGGCGAATGACGCGAGAGATCTGCGGGACGATCTAATGTCGGCGCCGGGCTGCGAGAGACTGATTAATTTTACGTCGTAAGACAATTACGATCGCGGAGGCGAAAAAAGGGGCGGTAAGGGAACGGATCTCGAGACTTATTTGGGCATTGATTTTGACGTGCCCTTTTTTGGGCATGTTTATTTGCATAGTTACCACAATGCGAGAAAACGAAAGACGCGCGCGTGATGAGCTAGTGACAGCGCCATGCGGCTGGGTGCATCGAAGGAATGAACTACAAGGGGCGCGATGGCTGTTAGCAGCTCTCACTACTCGCGGATAAAACAGAGCAAAAAGAAAAAATGTTAAAATTCTATTGAAACTGTTCTAGTCTCAAACATACCGCCCGCCTCGAAATTAAGTGATTAATTCCGAAACGTCTCCGCAGAAGAATGAAGTTGCGGAGTTCCCTTCCGCCCGCCATAACGCAATACAGTAGAAATTACATAAATAAACGCATATAACATAAGTTACATAGAATTGATTGGAGAACGCTTAAATCTAACTTAGGAACTAACAGAAATAATAAATTAAGAAACGCAATTAGTTGCTCGACGCCTCGCTATCGATCGGAAGAACGCATAATTTAACGATCGGTCGTTGATACTCGGACGTGGCTGTTTTGACAGTAACCACACGAACTAATCCGTCGGAACCAGCGTGACACTGTGTCACTCGGCCAAGTTCCCACTTACATGGAGGTAACATGGAATTTTGTAAAAGAACGAGTTGACCGATCTGAATTTGCGGTTTGACTTGTCGCCATTTTGTTCGTTGTTGTAAGGTAGTAACGTAATCGTTATACCATAATTTCCAGAAGCACTCGGTGATGTGTCGCACGAGTTGCCATCGTGAAAGGCGGTTCTCGTTGAGTTGAAGAAGCGATGGTTCCGGATTTACAACAAGAGCGGATCCGACTAAGAAATGACCCGGAGTTAAACATTCGTAATCGTTTAGCGTATTCGAAAGAGGCGCAATCGGGCGTGAATTTAAGCAGGCTTCGATTCTGCATAACAAGGTTGAAAATTCCTCGAAAGTGAGCATATGAGGTGAGGACCTAATACGCGACGCAAATGGGTTTTAACGCTTCGTACGCCGGCCTCCCACAAGCCGCCGAAGTGCGGAGCAGACGATGGAATGAAGTTCCACGTCACATTATCGGAAGCAATTAAATTTAAAAAATTAGGATCGCGCACAGCCGTTCTGTACGCTTTGGTCATTTCTCGATCAGCTCCGACAAACGTTGTTCCGTTATCAGAATACATTGCCTGGGGAAGACCACGACGTGCGCAAAAACAAGAAAAGGCATTTGAAAAAGCCGAGGTAAAGTAATCTCCGACTAATTCCAAATGTATCGCTCTGATCGCTAAGCAAATGAAAAGGGCGATATAAGCTTTACGCGATGTAATGCCTCGACCCGCAGAGGCGCGAATCTGCACGGGACCAGGATAATCTACCCCACAATGCAAAAAACTGGGAGCAGACGCCGACACACGAGGCTCGGGAAGATCGCCCATTAGTTGGGTAGGAATCGCGGCGCGTTCGCGCGTACATACGACACAATTCTGAATTATTAATTTTACGACGTTACGAGCGCGGAGAATCCAGAAATCGCAACGTAACAGACTTATCGTGAGCTGAGGTCCGGCATGCAATGCCCGTAGATGAGCTTGAATTACAATGAGCGACACCACTGGATGGGCCGCCAGGAGAATCGGATGCCGAACAGAAAATGAAAGAGGGGCCTTAGCCAATCGCCCACCCACGCGTAGAACTCCGTCCTTATCAAGGAACGGCCGGAGAGCGAAAATCGAACATTTAGACGAGAGGGGATGATTGTTGGCCAGAGAGTGTATTTCAGCCAAAAACATAGCCGATTGAATCTGTTTTAACCAAAAGATTCTTGCATCGTTGTAATCTGATGCGGAAACAACAATTGTTTTTGAGGAGGATGTGGACGACAATAAATTGTCGTTAAAACAGGAGCGACGGCACAAGCGTACAAACTTCAAAATATAAGCGGTGACGCGAATTAATTTTGGCCATGAGGAATATCGCGTCGTGAGATCCCAAGTGTCGATCGGGGGAGAACATTGCAAAGCTGTGACCTTTTTCTCCAATGAAGCTTGCGGAGGAAATCGTGCGTCGGAACAAGGCCATTCGGGAGCATCAAGGCGCAGCCAAGATGGTCCGTGCCACCACAGGTCGTGATTGACAATTTCGTTGCCGAGTAGGCCGCGCGAAGCACAATCCGCGGGATTGTCTTCTGTTGAGACGTGATTTCCCGTTTGGAAGACGAGACTGAATTTCACTGACGCGATTGGCAATAAATGTCTTCCATCGCGACGAATGCTGAGTCACCCACGCGAGGACGATCGTGGAGTCCGTCCAACAAAAGTACGGAAGATTGCTGTAACCGGGTGATTCGCACATGAAATTGACAAGTCGAGCAAGCAGTAATGCAGCGGATAATTCTATCGTGGCACGCTTAGCGGTTTTAACGGCGCGACTTTTGATTTACCGACTAGCAGGAAGATTGTAATTTGTCCCGACGAAACAACTTTAAGATACACTGCAGCAGCGTAAGCAGTGTTTGACGCGTCGGCGAAGCCATGTATTTCAGCGGACTCAACGTCCGATCCGAGTCCGCACCATCGCGAGATCTGCAAATTTCTCAAATGCATAAACTGAGAATAAATGTCCTCCCACCGAGATAACAGGGTGGTGGGAAGCGTATCATCCCAGTCTAATTTTTGTCGCCATAATTGCTGCATAAATATTTTCGCGGTTATAACTACCGGAGTGACCCATCCGAGAGGGTCGTATAGTTTTGCAATAGCGGACAGGATGGTACGTTTGCTTGACGGAACGGGATTCGAAAGTGAGACGCTAAATTCGAAGATATCGGTGGTAGGATTCCACTCGATACCGAGAACTTTTATTTGTTCGTCAGGGGGGAAAGGTTTTTACCTGCAGAATTCAAAATGGCGGGATCAAGATCCGCGAAGAGAACGGACGAATTACTAGCCCATTTTCTTAAATCAAATCCACCGCATTTCAGGAGAGCAATTATTTGGTCTCGCGCTTGTCGAATGAGATTCGCGTTGTCTGCGCCGAATAAAATATCGTCAATATAAATGTTCTCGCGTAAAATGGATACCGAGAGGAGAAATCGGTGACCTTCGTCATCGACGAGCTGTTTCAAAATGCGAAGAGCGAGGAAGGGCGCGCATGACATACCGTATGTGACTGTTAGCAGCTGGTAGTCAATAGGCGGTTCATGAGGTGTTGAATTCCATAAAATGCGTTGATA
The DNA here is from genome assembly GCF_013373865.1 of Monomorium pharaonis. NCBI lineage: Eukaryota > Metazoa > Arthropoda > Insecta > Hymenoptera > Formicidae > Monomorium > Monomorium pharaonis. Next base: position 17,655,422 of record NC_050472.1, on the reverse strand, counting down.
ATTGATATCGCGTTGATCGACGCAAATTTGGCGATACATTTTCGCGATATCGGAGGAATATACGAGTCGGTATCGTCGCCATTGCAATAAAATAGACGTGATGTCTGTTTGTAATTTTGGGCCGGCGAGTAAATGGTCATTTAAAGAAGACCCGTTGGAAGTGGCGCTTGATGCATTGAACACAACGCGAAGAGGGGTTGTAGCGTTATTTTCTCGGATCACCCCGTGATGCGGAATATAAATACATTGTATGGTTTCGCTCTGCGGTTGAGGCGCAGGTCGCATGTGATCGAGACGTTCATATTCCGCCAGAAAGAGTCGATATTCGTTTGCCAGTGACGGATTGTTTTTAAACCGACGTGTTAACGTGTTTAACATACGCTCGGCTTGAGGACGCGATGCTCCGATATCGAGAGGGGGAGGTGATTTAAAAGAAAGGCGAACGACATATCGCCTGTCGGAATCGCGAGAATGAGAAAATGCGTTTCGCATTGCCTCTCTTGCGGCGAGAGAATAGATTGTCGTGGAAGTTCCTCGACTTCCCAAAAAACGATGAAGCTCATCCTCGAGAGCAGAAGAACACGAAATTTGGTGCGTCGAAATACTGGCGTGAGAGCTCTGTACGGATAAATGCGACGGGGATTTCGTCGCGGAAAAATCGATAGGTCCGGAAATGATCCACCCGAGAACGGAGTTTTGGGCGATTGGCTGGCCGACGTCTCCCTTGCGGACGCCGCCAAGAAATAAATTACTGTATAGATCAGCCCCAATGATAATATTAATGGGATCGAGACTCGTCGGATCCGGGTCAGCCCACGATAAATCCAAAAGGTGAGTGAACGCCGAAATGTCTACACCGCGCTTTGGAACGTAAGTGGTTAACGAGCCAAGAATGAGCGCGTCAGTTGAAAAAGCCGGAATAGAAGCGTTGCGCGGGGAAATAAAGATCTGTGTCGCATGTTTAAAGGTGCCGGCGTGTACACCACCGACGGCGGTGACGGAGATGGGCATGCGACGGCGTTTTGCTCGCAGGAGTTGCGCTAATGATTCGGAAATAAAAGTCATTTCGGAGCCCTAGTCGAGCAGGGCTCGAACGACGGCGGTGCGGCCTGACGACGTCCGCACCGTTACCCACGCGGTCGCGAGGAGTACGTGCGATCGACGTCGCGGCGCGGTCGAAGCGGTAAGAGAATTCACCCCGGGTTTTTCAGTCGGAGCGACAGGCGACGAGCAACTAGGTGAGCGCCGCTTCGGGAGCGATGGAAGAAGAATCCGAATCGAGATATAGCAGCGAATGGTGCCTTTTCTTGCAAGCTCGACACGAGAATTTTGCAAGATAGAACTGTATACTTTTCGCTCAAACAATTAAAACAACGTTTTTGTTGCTTCACCATTTCTCGACGTTGATTCAGATTTTTTTCCTTGAACTTAACGTAGGAATTAAGAAAATGAGGCATGTCGCATAGCGGGCATTTTGGCGGCACGTTCGTTGACGCGGTGGCAACGTGAACGCGATCTGAGGTAGCGGTTTTCAAACCGGGCTTCACGGGGACGACGATTGTGTTGTTTTCCAATGCGCGAATGCGATGTTCGAGAAAGCGTTTAAGAGCGTCGAACGGAGGCGGATCAGTGTTGCGGGGCGTGATCTAACCATATACGGTGATATTGTAAACACAGAACATAATAAATTGTTTATTACAAAGACACGGTGTGAGTGATTCAATCCCTTCTTTGCGAGATCTCTAGCAGCAATCCCTACAGTACTCCGGACTAGGGACAATATTTATTTGTAATCTTGAAAGAAATAAATATTCGTAGAAAAAAAATAATAAAAAATTTATAAAAATAAAATTTTTTAATTTTTTATAAAAAATTTTTTATAAAAGTATTACATTTTTTAATAACACAGGCACACACAAAAAAGTGGTTGGGCCAGCGGACCAGATTAGTTAATCCTCATGTATTTTAACCCGCTGAATCTGAATCCAAGGTCAAAATTGAAAAGTTAGCCGATATTTCCTAACCTCAAAAAAAAAAAAAAAAAAAAAAAATTTTTTTTAAATGTTGGTCCGGCAGACCAGACTAGTCTATTTTTATGTATTTTGACCCGCTGAATCGAAATTGAAGGTCAGAATTGCTGAATTGGCTCATTTTTTTCCTAACCTCAAAAAAACACCTTGTAAAAGCAGTTTGGGTCACAAATGTATAATCCAGAGAGTGCAGGCTTGCGTAACAACATTACCTGGAGAAAATTCAATACGTATGATAAATCTGAGCTTCTGTGAATGAATAATGTAGAAAATTTACTCCCTTTGTCTATTATACTTAACTCTTTTATTCTCGAAGGTTCTGTGCAATGGCTTTCTCTTACGTTTCTTCCTTTTTACAGAGAGATCTCGTTTGAACGTCCAGCAGAAATCAGCCATCATGTTCACATCCCACTTGTCTTGATATCGATGCTCCATCTCCTTGATGTTCTGATGTAATCTTTCTCCCTGTTCTTCACTATAATCACATAGATTTTCTGGGAAGTAGTCAATATGAGAATCTAAGAGAATGCAACTTAAGATTCATTAAACAACCTAGTTTTCTACAGTTCTCCATCATTTCTGCCACTCTTTCTCTGTAATCTTGATTTTTGTGATATTCTAGAAAATTTTCTGTGACACCTTTAAAATTCCGCCATGCTGCTCTTTTGTCTTCATTCATTTTGGTGACAGAATTGTCGTCTCTCAACATTTTACGTATTTAAAGTCCATTGAAAATTCCTTCCCGCAATTTTGCATCAAAGATGTTGAAAATTTTTTTTTGTAAATACTGGTAGCATTCATCTTTTTTATTCAGAGCTTTCACCCATTGTTTTATAAATTCTAATTTGATATGAAGAGATGGAAGAAGAACTTTTGAAAGCTCAATGGTTCATTTAAGATGTTTTTAGATCCAGGTTGCAAAGACGTCCTTGTCGGCCATTCTTTTTTTATGTGATGGTTCGTTCGATCTTTACTATCCCATTCACATAGAAAACACAGATTTTTTGTGTAAATTTACTCCTTTGTAAAGTAACCCAATAATATGGTGAGAATTTTCAAATCCCCACAAATTTGCCAAATGTCCTTGTGTATTTAATTTTTTCAAGAACTGTTTTCAGGTTTGTGTACTCTTCTTTTATCACTACCGAGTGCGCTACAGGAATGAAGGCATATACATTAGTATTGTGCAGCAACACTGCTTTCAAGCTTCTCTTAAAAGACTCGATGAATAGTCTCCACTCATCAGACTTGTAACATCCAGATTTCAGTTTATTCATTAACCCTCGGAGAACACACCTATTTTTTTGATCACGAAGAACACTGTGGGTCAATCTGACCCTACACACACATTGATCGTTCACCATTTTAAATTGGCAAGTGCGGTCAGCTTGAAAAAATTTGTAGATGTACTTGGAACATTGTTAAATCAATTAATATTAAATCAATTTTTTCAATATTTCTGGCTAAAAATTTACGTGTGTATTCTTAAAATGTAGTAGAATAAAAAAAATTGTACTTTAGTGTACCTTAAAAAAAAGTATTTACTTTATTAGGTAATGAAAGTGGTTTTTAAGGTAAAACAAATCAAACATATTTGGAAAAAAAATTTTTTTAAATTTATTTCTTATTACATATATGTGAATACTTCATTATTTAAATGACTTGTGATAAAAGTTAACTTATTTATCGCCGGCGTCGGCTTCACTATAATCTGAATACGACGTGTCAGTGTTTAACTGTACTGACACATTATCTTCCTCAGAAGAACTGTTGCCATCGAAATATTCTTGCTCGACACGTACTAAGGCATTCTGAATACGTGGCTGCAAACTATATGCCATCGTGCTCACTATTGAAAAATCGACGCTTAGTACCAGAGAGATGTCACGGCCCGCTTTTAGGTGATCCCGATGATCTTCAGCTACAAGACGCCCCCTGAGAAAGTGGACATGAACTACGTAGCCAATGTCCATATTTTCAGGCAATGTCCACAATTTCTCGGTTGTGTTCCGTGCTATGTCCACAATTTTTTGGTTGCGTTCCGTGCTATGTGCACGAAGCGATAGCTATGTGAGAGTGAGTGAGAAGTTAATGAGAGCGAGCGAGATGACAACAAAAGAGCCTGAAGAGCGAGCAAGACAGTAATAGGAGTGAGAATAACAATAACAATAACAGAATAACAAGATGAGAATAACAATACAAAGAGAGGAAAAAAGACTCGAGTTGGCTCGAGCTTGGGCCGCGCAAGACCCGTGTCTTCTTTCTGTGATGTTATTCTCATCTCGCTCGTTCTTATTGACGTTTCGCTCGCTCTCTTGCCTCTTGTAATCATCTCGCTCGCTCTCATTACTTTCTCGCTCGTTCTCATATAAAAATTGTCGCGTTATCATTCCTTCGCTCTTATACCTTTCCGTTCGCTCATATAACTGTATTTAAAGATCGACGATTAGAAACTTATATAATTTTTTAAATTATATATTGCTCTTTATTGTATATAAATTATATATTACACACGTATAATTATATATCTATTTAATTACGAGGAAATAAAAAAGATAACTTGTCTTTTTACATTAGATGCAACACACTATAATCGCATCTTTTAATTACGTTGTAATTAAAAATACATGTTAATCTCCTTTCTTTAAATAAAAATAGCATTATAAATTAAAAAATTAAAAAGTGACTATTTAATAATTCTAATGTTAAGCCAAAAAAAAAGTGCAGACATACCTTACTTAATATAATATTACACACACACACACACACACACACACACACACACACACACACACACACGCGCGCGCGCGCGCGCGCGCGCGCGCATATTGATAACTTATTGTATTTGCACGGGTTTTAAGGGGTAACACCACCCTTGAAGTCCTAAAATAATTACCTAAAGTTCGGGAATTTTTTGTAGGTAAATGAATAGTTTTATTGAAAAAATAAATATAAATTATTTTATTATACACATATTAAATTATTTAAAAAAATTTTTATTTATTTATAATTGATTAAAATGGCGTCATATTAACACACTTTTGCAAATGCACGTTTTCTAATTTGCGTGCAATGCTTTTTCTTACAATTTTTATCTGACTGACATAAAATTTTAACATGATGTTCTTTTATTCATCACACAATAAAATACGTAGGATTTTTGTGAAACATTAAAAACTCTTTTTGCAATTTGTTTATCTAATTTCCGACTTAAAATAAAAATGTACTTTTTCTTAAAAATAATTGCCATTTTTTTTTAAATATGTACTTTTTAAAACGGCTACGTACTTTATAACTTCAATCAATGTAGAAAATAAGAGTTTTTGATTTTTTGTCCTATAAGGTAATGTTTTTATAGAAAACATTTTTTCCAGGTTAGCATAAATGTAGAGGAGGTAAATAAAATACATGAATGTAGAAATTTTCAGTTGGTGCTCAAAAACGGTTTGAAGGGGTGAAAAGATAAAGACGTTTTTATCATTTTTCGATATAACTCGTAAACTAAATGAAAAGTAAAAAAATGTTTTGTACAAAAGTTTTACAGTATAAATTTCTCCATCCAAAAAAATTTTTTGCTAATATAGACGGATTTCTTGATATCACAATCAAAATGTATCGCTAATTTTTATATCTATTGAAATTTTGGCTGTCACGTATAAAATTTAAAAATTCTGCTTCTATCAACTAGATTGATTAGGTGAAATACATAAGTATACTGATCAACAAAATTAGCGCATACGAAAATTTGTGTCAAAGCTTGAACACTCTACTTTAAACATGTATTGTATTTTTAATTACAACGTAATTAAAAAATGCAATCATAGTGTGTTGCATCTAATGTAAAAAGACATGCGAGACCCTTTTCAGACAAGTTATCTTTTTTATTTCCACGTAATTAAATAGATACATAATTATACGTGTGTAATATATAATTTATATACAATAAAAAGCAATATATAATTCAAAAAATTATATAAGTTTCTAATCGTCGATCTTTAAATAGTTATATGAGCGAACGAAAAGGTATAAGAGCGAAGGAATGATAACGCGACAACTTTTATATGAGAACGAGCGAAAAAGTAATGAGTGCGAGCGAGATGGTTACAAGAGACAGGAGAGCGAGCGAAACATCAAACGAGCGAGATGAGAATAACATCATAGAAAGAAAACTCGGGGCTCGCGCGGCCCAAGCTCGAGCCAGCTCGTCTTTTTTCCCCTTTTTGTATTGTTATTCTCATCTTGCTTACTCCTATTACTGTCTCGCTCGTTCTTCAGGCTCTCTTGTTGTCATCTCGCTCGCTCTCATTAACTTCTCACTCACTCTCATATAGCTGTCGCTTCGTGCACATAGCACGGAACGCAATCAAAAAATTGTGGACATAGCACGGAACACAACCGAGAAATTGTGGACATTGCCTGGAAATATGGATATTGGCTACGTAGTTCATGTCCACTTTCTCAGGGGGCGTCTTGTAGCTGAGAATCATCGGGATCACCCAAAAACGGGCCATGACACCTCTCATCCTTCTTTCTGTTAGTACACAACAGGGTCAAAATGACCCTGCCCCGATTTCAAATAATACCCAACACCTATTAGGTATTGCGCTGTACAAAAGGAGCATCTTAACATATAGTTAGTACCCCAAACTATAGATAGAAGACCTCAGGTCCGCCAATTTTCAAAATGCTTTCAAGATATTTACAATCAAATTCGAGGTAAGGGTCAAATTGACCCTATGTGTTCTCCGAGGGTTAATCCAAACCTTCGACAATAAAAGACTTATATATAATAGAAAACAAGAGTGAATTTTCTATGCTATTTATTTACAGAAGCTCAAGCTTGTATTGAATTTTCCCCGGGTAATGTGGTTACGCAAGCTTGCATGCTCTGAATTATACATTTGTAACCTAAACTGCTTTTACAAAGTGTTTTTTTGAAGTTAGGAAAAATGAGCCAATTCAGCCATTCTGACCTTGAATTTTAATTCAACGGGTCAAAATACATAAAAATAGACTAGTCTTGTCCACCGGAGCAACATGTAAAAATTTTTTTTTTGAGGTTAGAAAATATAAGCCCACTTTGCAATTTTGATCTTGAATTCAGATTCAGCGGGTTAAAATACATAAGGATTGACTAATCTAGTCCGCCGGAACAACCACTTTTTTGTGTGCCTGTGTAATTATTGTATTTATTCTTCTGCGTCCCCTCTGGGTTTGCAGTCTCGTCATAAAGTTACAAATTTGCCACATTTGTATTAACAATACCAAATGCTACCCCATCCTATCGTACCCAAACCTGGCCATTGGGCGACATTATAATCTATCACCCATCTCCCTCCCTACCCATTCTCCTCTCCCTCTCTTCCCTACTTTGTTTCTCAAACACCCTTTCTACCTCCGCTCTGTCCCGTTATTCCATTTCCCCTTATTTTCTCTCTACTTCCTTCCATCTCTCTTTCCATCTCAACTCCACTTCCCCAGATTACTCCTTTTCCCCTTCTTTTTTCTTGCTTTCTCTTTCCTCGATCCACCTATTTCCCATATTTTACAATAGTATAACAAATCTCACGCTATACCAATCCCTTCCTTCACTCGCACGCACCTTCTCTACCTCTCACTCTCTGAGATCTCTCTCGCCATACTTTCTCTATCCATATTCTACTCTCTTTCTTCTCATCCTTACTCTCCTTTTCACTTCCTATCTTCTACACTTCTAACTCGCAGCCTAATTACACATCCTTATAACGCATCCTAATTTACTCCTAATCACCTAACCTACCCATTACGCAACTATCCTTTATTCACAATATCTTCTACATCCACCTCTCCTAACACGCAGTTACAACCATCTCTATCTCCATCTAATATTTTATAATGTACGCATCTTCTCAACTTCCCACTCTCTCAGTTGCACTCCCCCTCCTCCTCTTCCCCTCCTTCGTTTTTCCTCTTCTTCTCCTGCTTTTCCTTTCGTTTCTCCTCCTTGCCTCCTGTCTCTTTCTCCAATTCCGTCCCTGATCTGCTCACCTGCTTCTTCGCGCATACCACTCTCCTCCCTCTCTCTTCTTCCTCCTTCTCCTCCATCTTCTCCGTTCGCTTTTTCTCCCTGCCGTCCGTCTCTATCTCTGTTTCCACCGTTTCCACCTCTTCCCATTCACCTTCTCCGTGTTACGTCTCACTTCCTTCTCGCCTCTTCCTGCCGCCCTCTCCGCTTCTTTTGCACCTTCTTTCTCCTCTCCTCCTTCTCCAGACTCGCCTGCATCCTCTCTCTTCTGTTCCTCCTTCCGTATCTTTCCATACACCTTTCTTTCTACACCGCCGCCATCTCCACTAGATATATCCCTCCCAGTTTTTCTACCCATCTCAGCTCTTCTATCACTTCTTCCATATTTTTCAATATTCTTGTTCTTTGTTTAAATTATTTAAAACTTTTCTTCCATAAGAATTTAAATACCATTTTAAAAGAATTATTTAAAGATTACTTAAACAAAATTATGCAGTAAAAAAATTTAAACTAATCAGGAATTCCTATAAAGAAAACCAGCGCTTGTTGTTACACTTATTAAAAAATTGTTCTTACACGTTGTCGTTATGAGACACGGTACGGGATCGCTGCCGATGACTCCTCGGGATCAGGTTCCATAGAGATAACGCCGAGAGTTGTAGAAAAGAGATATATTCCAACTCAATTATAATTCCCAAATATTACTTAATAAACCCGTTTTTATAAGTATCGTAACCCGTTACAGTTAATTAAGTGTGATGAAATATTAAAACGAGCGACATAGATTCATCGCTTGATTGATACGCAGTAAGCTTGCTCGTTCTCTGTCCGTGGTGCTTATATACACCTTTTTTGGCCTGTTGTTAGGGTACTTCTCCTGCGTCCACGGGCCTTTGACACTTGCTGAATCAACAATTGCTGGCTACATTCCACCGCGAAATCAAGTAATTCGGGTGGCAACGGGTACGTTGCAATGTCCGGTGTGAAGGCCGGATATCACATGCGAGGTGTCATCTGACACCGTTATCGTTCGCGACATTCTCGGTGTGAGTGCATCTCACTCATAACAACGTAAATAATAAATGGGATATAAATAACTGCAAAAGTATTTTTTAATAGCTATATACTTACAACAAAAATTTTTTAGTTAAATCCTTAATCTTTAACTTCTTTTAATTACAAGTGTACACAATTATCATAATTACAAATGTAAACAAATATCATATTGTAAAAATGTTGTGTACATTGTGGAATAAGTTGTTACAGTTACCAGAGCTAATTGTTACAAATCAAATTTTTGTAATATATTCAATAACTGGAAATTAGAGAAAAACAGAAAATTTTTATTAATAAATTTTACTAAGTGTATTATGTATACATTAAAATAATCTACATTAATAAAATAAACGTAAAATTAATAGTGTCTATTTCGGTTGCAGCGAATTGTGGTAATAAATATAATTTTTCTATTAATTTAATATTCTTAGTTTATGTAAACTGCGCACCGATAATTTTGTCAGTCTTGAAACACAGTATTACTAGGTATCGATGCTCAGAAGCATCTGTAGAATCCTTCTTCCCCCCCCAAAAAAGGGGGGGGGAGAGAGAGAGACTTATTGCGAAAAGTAATACTTCAACCAAGATCGAATTTGGATCTCCCATCATTATGTAAGAGCGTCTTTCCAATACCCCTATTTAGTTATACCCTTCAGATATGGGTAAAAAAATTTTATAATATAATTATATATAATATATAATATAATATGTAAAATAATATATATAATTATATATAATATAATATATAAAATAATATAATAAAACCATTAAAAAATTAGTGCTAATTAGGTGCTAATTTGGTGCTTTATTCAAAGATTTGATGCTCGTACAGTTTGTATAAAATTAACAAATGTACATAACTATCACGTTAAAATGCAATGTAGCTAAACCGAACAAGCACTTAATTTGCCGTTTACATATCTCGAAATAACACTAAATAAGAAACATTTTCATACCAATAACAATAAAGGACCTAATTTTTTAATACCACTTTACACTTATTATTTCGTTGCGATCGACGTTTAAGTTGAAACGATGGCTAAACCGAACAAACACCTAATTTGCCGTTTATATATCTTGAAGTAACGCTAAGTAAAACATTTTTAAAAATTAGATGCTCCATTGTTATTAGTAAAAAAATGTTTCTTATTTAGTGTTATTTCGAGATATGTAAACGACGAATTAGGTACTCGTTCGATTTAATCACATTACACTTTAACGTGATAGTTATGTATGTTTATTAGTTAATTTCAAATAAACTGTTTATTGAAATGTTTTCTGTAGCTTTTAAGAACAACTAATTAGCACTTAATTCTGGTTCATTTGATTTTTTCCGCGTTGCACGTATTAATTTTTTTACATAAGGTGTAACCAGCCCCCCTCGTCCCACTATAAATCGAATTTTCTGTCAAACTGTACAAAGATCAATTTTTTGAATAAAATTCCAAATTAGCACCTAATTAGTACTAAATTTTTTTATGGATGAACATTTTTTATCATTGGTGCGAAGGGTCTAACTTAATAAAGGTCTTTTCAATTTGACTATCGAGGCATATGATATGTATCTTCACAATAACCAGTATATTTTAAAAAAACGTTCTCTTTTTAGCAACGTGTATATACAATAATAGTAAGTTAATTTCGACTGATAAATGTTTATCGATAGTATGTATAATTTTATAACTATATATACACGTCGTATGTATATACATATATACACAGGGTGAGTTTTAATGGCTGTCCCAACTTTTTACCATGAGAGATGGAATTACCGACTGCAATCTTAGTACACACATGTACGACATATGCATGTGCAAATGCCGTACATGTGTGTACTAAGATGCAGTCGGTAATTCCATCTCTCATGGTAAAAAGTTGGGACAGCCATTAAAATTCACCCTGTATACATACACTGGCGCAAAAAAAACAAAACAAAATTTTTGACCGATTTTTAGGCAATCTTTAAAGTGATGTATCTTTGCGAAAAATCATCCAAATTACATGTACTTTTTTTTAAATTAAAGGGCAAAGACTCTACTTTGAGAATCCCTGCGCGAAAGTTTGATTTATTAAGTGCGAATTTTTTGTATCGCATGAAAACCAAACATGTGTTTTTTAATTAAAAAAAGTAAGTTTATTATTTTTCACAAGTTTCTCGTTAAAATTTGGCTAATATTAATCAAGATTCTTAAAGTTCATTTTTTTCTAAGCAATTAAAAAAAAATACATGTCGATACGATATTTTTTGTTGATTGCACACGAGTTTGAAATTTGCACTGCATTTTAGGGTATTTTAGCGAATAAATACGATATTTTTTTAATATCATGAATTTTGAGTATCAATATGATATTGCACATTGATTTTATTCGTGTTGAACTCAATTATACCGCTGTCATCAAAGTGACCTGATCTGCACCACGTGGAGAATAACGATCGGATTTTGTACATCATGTGGCCCTGAAAAGACTGATTTGTTAAAATAAAATTTGAACTTTTATTTTTTATGTATGAGTATGTGTATATGTATGTTTACGTGTATGTGTCGGTTTATGAGTATAGATGAATGTGATCTTCTGTTGACTTCAGTAAAATTGATGCGTCAGCTATCCGTTACATTCAGATCAGTAAGTACAAATTTCCACCGATTAATTTCAGAACCACACGATGTACAAAATCCGATCATCATTCTCCACGTGGTGCAGATCAGGTCACTTTGGTGACAGCGGTATGATTGAGTTCAACACAAATAAAATCAATGTGCAATATCATATTAATACTCAAAATTCATGATATTCAAAAAATACCGTATTTATTTGCTAAAATACTCTAAAATGCAGTGCAAATTTCAAACTCGTATGCAATCAACAAAAAACATCGTATCAACATGTATTTTTTTTAATTGCTTAGAAAAGAATGAACTTTAAGAATCTTGATTAATATTAGCCAAATTTTAACGAGAAACTTGTGAAAAATGATAAACTTTTACTTTTTTCAATTAAAAAAAAACATGTTTGGTTTTCATGCAATACAAAGGGTTCGCAATTAACAAATCAAACTTTCGCCTAGGGATTCTTAAAGTAGAGTCTTTACCCTTTAATTTAAAAAAAAGTACATGTAATTTGGATAATTTTTCGCAAAGTTGCATCACTTTGAAGATTGCCTAAAAATCGGTCAAAAAATTTGTTTTGTTTTTTTTGCGCCAGCGCGCGCGCGCGCACACACACACACACACACACACACACACACACACACACACACACACACACACACACACACACACACACACACACACACACACACACACACACACACACACACACACACACACACACACACACACACACACACATATATATATATATATTGTATATATTGTTGTATATGTATATATACATATTGTATATATATTGTTGTATATATATATACATGTTGTATATAGTTTTATAAGTATATATACAACAATAAGAGTAAGTTTATACTTATTCTCATTATTAATAAAATAAAATTAAAGTACATATTTCTTTAATCCATTTTTTTAACAAATTACAATACAAAAATCAAGTGACACGATAGTTGCTCGCGCCAAGTAAATGCGCAATGCAAGACCGATCATGTCCTTTATGCGAGTACGCGACTTGCGAGCACTCGAGATTATCGGATCTAAAAAACGGCTAAATCGATCGAGTTCTAACTAAGGGTAATTAAAAGCTTGGGACCGATTTATACAGGGTATCTCGCATAAGATATGCAATACGTCGTGGAAAAATAGACGGGATCAAGGTAAACATAAAAGTCCACTATAGTTTTTGGATATCTCCAATGATAGCCGAGATATTAATTTTTCAAATTGTACGAATGAGAGTGCACCGAGGAAAGCGCTGGGCCGCTCGAGCTGCCGCCGGCAGCTAATGCTTGACACAGTGGGCCGTGCTATAGCTCGAGCGGCTCAGCGTTTTTCTTGGCGATTTTCCTGAAACTTGGCATACAAGTAGTACATGAAAAACTATTAGACACATATATTGTTATATCGGCCCGAAAGTTTGAAGGGTAGAAATCACCCTTATCGATTTTGGAGATAGGTTCAACTATTTTACGAATTATTTTTACGATTATTGAGAAATCAGGTAACTAAAAGTTTTTGGGGTCGCTGATAATGAATCTGAAGTCCATTTTTAAGAATTCAAAATGGCGGATCCAATATGGCGGTCGCATTTTTTCAAAAGTTTTACATTTAGTCAAAAAATGCAAAAATTGCAAAAAACTAAGAAATGAGCATAACTTTGAGGCAAATTTCCGCGGATTGAACATACACTTTTTGTTTAGTCTTGTGTCCGTGTCATGTTCGTAAGCCATCTATCGCGCGAAAAGCAACAGTACAAATCCCCACAATCTGTCCCGGGCGACGACAATAATAATAATGACGACGTTTCTTAAAAAATATTTTACTGTTTATGCAAAATTTTAAATCACGATATCTTCGCTCGTAAGTCACGTAGCAGAAAAATAAAAATACTTTTATTATACAAGTCGGATCCAAACTATCCATTAAATGTATTTAAAAATTAATCGATTCAGCCGTTATTGAGATCCGATAATCTATGGAATCTCGCAAACGGCGTTTCGCGTAAAAAGAGGCATAATAGTGCCTCGCGTGCGTACTCTCGGATCAAGGCACTACCGTGCCGCTTGATTGATACGTTTAATCTAATAAAGCATTTAATCATGTTATTTGCAAATTATTACTTTCTGATTACGCGTATTTATTCATTCTTAATTGAGTAAATCATATTAGCAATTACACAAACACTATCTCACTATCATCTAAATAAAAAAAATAGCTTTATCCACGTGAAGACAATAACTTAATCTTACCTTTATCAAGATTATTAAAAAGCGTATTTTTTATTCATCTTCATTTATCTTACAAGAAGATGTCAACATCTGTTAACTCTACTTTTGAATGAGTTATAGTGCATTCAAAAGGGGAGGTGAAAAGCAAAAACCGTGTTTGGGCCTTAATTTCTGAGAAAATTGTATTTAAACATGTACATTTCGGCCGGTAAGGTAAGTACAATATAAAGTCACTTCTCGGCACGAGAAGCACGAAGCGCAATGGCCGCGGGTGTAAAGTGGCTTTCCGTTGTATTTACCTTACCTACCGAAAATAAACATATTTAGATAAAATTTTCTGAGAAATTAAGGTCCATTCACTCAAAACACTTTCTTGTTTTTTCACCTAATGAGCACAATAATGTTTAAAAAATATTTTTTTTAATGTTTGAGAAATATTTTTTAAAACATTTTAAAAAACATTTAAATAATGAGATAAATCCCCCTTTTATCATGAAAAAAATTTTTATTTTACATTAAAAAAATATTTTTTTATTATTTGATAAACATTTATTTAACATATAACAAATTATTTTTTTAATATTTAATAAACATTTGCTTGTTTTAAGAGTGAAAAATTGGTTGCAAACTATTCAATAATTTTAATAAATTCAACATAACCTTACCTTAAGTTTAACATCACTTAATTTCTACGATAACTTAGGGGAGAAAACTATACATGTTTCAGTCAAACCACAGTCATACCTGTTAGAACATGTTTAACTTATACGCCCGAAAAAATGGTCACCCATCCAACTATTAGCCACCGTCGACGTTGCTCGACTTCGAAGATCGTACGCAACGCAACTTCCATGGATGATCCATGAATACTTTGTGTTTATGCATACATATTTATTATAGATCATTTTAATAGATGTAGTCAGAAAGATGAAACATGTATAATTAACTCATATTTTTATAATTAAACATAAAGTTTTAGTTTTTCACTAATTTTTACATATTGTTGCGCCCGTTAGATCGATTAGTTGTCCTGGCCAATCGATATATTGATTTTTTGAGGAGAGCGTTGTCAGCTGTTTAGAGCCTGACAAGGCAAGCAAACAAAGAGTTGAATCTCGGTCGCGCGCTTAGACGGACGTTTTTGAGGGAAACGCTTGTATTACTTTCTAATAAAGTCTTTTGCATTACTCGAAGTGTGGTATGTGGGTGTTCCTTATTTACGTCCGCGTTCGCGCGTAACAATATGCAAAATAGCTGCATGTGGAATAACTTATAAAAATATCTATTTTTGCTCTTTTCGTTAAAAAATAAAGGATAGATGTCATTTCTTATAATTGAGTATTGTTAATATGCCATATTGTTACGATAATATACATATATTGTCTCAGCTTCATTTTTTTTATGTTCCGATGTTTCAATTTGTGCCTGTCAGAGGTTTCATTTATACTTTTAACACTTTCATTATATAGATTTACTGTTCCTTTACACGTGATTTATGCACTATAATTAGTAAAGCTTTTTAACCAAGAGTCAAATATTAAAAAAAATAATATTTTAAACTTTTTAAATGTAAAATAATTATTACATAAACATTCAATAATTGTTACGTAAATATTATTTTAAACAATTTATTAAAATGTTAAATTAATATTATAAAAACATCAATTAAGTATTATATAAATATTCTTAAATCATTATTTTAAATGATTAATTATTGTATACGTAAAGATTAAATTAATATTAAATCAATATTTTTTTTAATATTGATTGGTATTAAACGATTTCTTAAATGTAAAATAAATATTACATAAATATTAAATAAATATTACTTAAATAATCTTCTTAAATCTTAAATCTTTTTATTTTTAATAAATAATTAATAATTTATAAATATTAAATAAACGTTAAATAAACATTTTATAAATATTTTTTCTAATTCATTATTTAAAATAAATAATTAATGTAAAACAAATGTTTAATAAATATTATTTATACACGCTAATGATGTAAAAATATTTAAAAATAAATATTTAAAATACGTTTAAAAAATATTGTGTGCTCAATGGGTCCCTTTTAAATACAATATGGCTCATTCGAAAGTAGAGTTAGCAGATGTTTGGATCTCCTAGTTAGATAAAATAACCATTATTTTTCTCAAATTATCTAAATATTAGGTGTACAACTTAGTTTCCGCCGTTTTTTTCCGAAATTCGAGGCTTTATTGTGAAAAACTGGTTATACATTTACGATTCAAAGTATTGTCCATCGCTGGCCACTACTTTCTCCCATCTTTCTGACAGCATACAAATCCCGCGTCGAAAAAATTGGTCATTTTTTGAGACGATCCACGAATAAAATCCAATTTTTCACTTCTTCATAAGAACGGAAGTACTGGTCAGTCAAGCCGTGTGTCATTAAGCGAAACAAGTGATAGTCAGAGGGAGCAATGTCCGGAGAATACGGCGGATGGGATTGTTCTCATTTCAACGTCTCCAGTATGTTTTGACGGGCTTTGCGACATGGGGTCGAGCATTGTCATGCTGCAAAATCACTTTATCGTGTCTATTGTTGCATTGCGGCCGTTTGTCTTTCAGTGCTCGGCTCAAACGCATCAATTGCTTTCGATACCGATCGCCTGTAATTGTTTCAGTCGGTTTTAGTAGCTCATAATACACTAGCCGAGCTGGTCCTTATGATTTTCTGCACTAGGGGTTATCATAATGAACCCATTCTTCGTCCCCAGTCACAATACGATGTAGAAATCCCATCCGTCTTTGTCTTGCAAGCAGCTGTTCATAAGCAAACAAACGCCGTTCAACATCTCTCAGCTTCAACACTCGGCACCCAATTTTCTTGCTTCTGAATCATTCCCATGACTTTCAGGCGTTTTGAAATGGCTTGTTGAGTCACTACCAATGATCCTGCCAATTCTTTTTGTATTTGACACGAATCTTGATCAAGTAATGCCTCCAATTTTGCATCTTCGAAAACCTTTCTTCCACCGCCATGCCGGTTTTCGACATCAAAATCACCGTTCTTGAAGCGTTGAAACCACTCTCGGCACATTCTTTCACTAATAGCGGCCTCACCATACGTATTTGAGAGCATTCGATAAGCCTCAGCTGCAGATTTCTTTATATTGGAGCAAAAATTAAAACCTCCCGCAAATGACGAGAATTTGACTCGTAAGCTGACATTTTCAATCGAGAATAACTTTATGATGCAGACACAAATCGACTAATATTTCGATGGCATTATGTTTAAAAATGCCTAAGCTTCCTGTATGATGTCTACGATTTATTTATTTTGATCACAACCATCTATTGGAAAACGACGGAAGCAAAATTGTACATCTAATAATATAAATTATCTTAGATAATTTAAAAGGTACAGTTGTTTTACTTAAAATGAAGATAAAGATGAAGCATTTCAATAAGTAAAGATAAACTTATTACTTGTCCAGATGATTATCTAGATCATTTTAGCTGAATAATAACAAACACTGTATACAAAATTCTATTGCACATAGAAAACACTTATAAATCAAAGATTTTCCAAATTATTGTTATACTTTACGGTTTCAGGCCGCTTTCAGTCCGGTATTTACAGCCAAATCTTATTTTGAGATCGTCTCAAGTAATGTCTTAAGGTGCCAATACCGTTGGTAAATTGGTTAATAATATCTTCAAATAATATTTAAGATAATCTTAAATATAAGACTTAATCGACCTTAGTCTACCCCCGTTTGTACGCATTATATTGTACAGCTTAACTTATTTAGGACCAAATGTCCACTATTGTTACTTCACGTTCAACGCTCAAACTTTTTACATAGACGTCGTGGAAAAAAAACTTAACATAACGTTTTCGATATTTTGAAACCTCCTCTTTCGAATGTCGGCGTCAGAATTGATGTACAAAACAAGTAAAAAAAGTTATGGCTAATTTTTTCAAAAAAGAGCAATATTTTTCGACATTTTCTTCGAAAAATTCTATATTTTGGATGCGAAAATGTTTTGCAGAATTATTGCAATAGAGATAAATCGTGAAATAGATATCTGCTCTTACAAATCCCATTGGAGTTTTTCAAAAATTCAACGGATTTAACATAGCAGTCAAAAATGGAAAAATTATATAAGGTCAGTTGGGGTAAGTGCATACCTGAAAATGCAAAGTTTCTGTTTACTCTTCTCCCACAAGCTTCCAAATTTTTATGCAACATTAAAACGGCAACATGACATTTAAACTGTACTTTATAGATGCATAAGGTCATTTTTAGAAAAAAAGAAAATATTAAAAGAAATAATCTCACTTTAGAAAATTTTGTCTCAATGGCGCACTTGCCCCGGTTTTGGGGCAAGTGCGACCCCGACTATTACTGCCACCATGCTTAATATGACGAAGTCTTTTTGGTGCAGAAGCAGGCAGTTTTAATTAAGTAATACCTTTTCAATGCTTTTTTGAGATCTCTTTTTTTTTACCTAATTTATAAACACTTAAAAAATACTAAAATACTAAAAATGGAATTTTAAAAAAAAGCTCGACTTTCACGGTAATTTAACTTTTATTTGACAACTTTTTAACTGTTTTTTAGTAAATAATGAACAAATAGTTTACTTTTAATGAAAAAATTTACTTATGAATAAGAATACAATAATGCACAATGAATAACTGCTTAGCTTTTTTTATCGTTTTTAACATTAATTTCTTTTTCGTTTCTTAATTTGTACTTCAAAAGTCTTCTTGATTTTGTTGGTTTTATTTTCCAAGCTCTTTTTCCTCCTTTTTTGGTGTTTGCTTTTTTTTCTTACTGGACAAAAGAAACAGTTTTTGATAAGTAAAGAGATTAAAAATAATGAAAAATTTCCAAAACCAAAACAAAAAAATAAAAAGAAGCTTCGCGGAAACAAAAATAAACGATAAACTTACGGTCGCACTTGCCTCATAGTTTGAGTTCCACTTGCCCCGGATGGGAGTTTAAAGAATCAACAATAAACAAGGCAACAAATTAACTGTAGTCAAAGAAACGCAAATAGAATTGTTAATTACAGATATAATGCTAACTATAAAAAGTGCTTACAAGTTTTATTCTTTCCACGTTAACTGACGGCAACAGAACTTTTATAACTTGACATCACAGTTTTTCTTTAGTGCTGACTATTTACCATTGTGCTGGTCACTGATTGACAATAGCAAGCGTTTTAGCGGTGAAAATTTGCACAATTGTATCTACTCAACATACGACTACGGCGCACTCTATATAATTTTCCCTGTAACATTACACAAGCCGATGGCGCACTTACCCCGAAGCCGCAATTACCCCAACTGACTTTATAACCGAAATATTTTCGATTTTCTCGCTTTTTTTCTTAAAATGTTCTCAAAATACTTTAAAAATACATAAGTTTGTTATTTTACGTGAGTCGAAATTATAATAATACATAATCAATACAAATAATAGCGGTTTCTTTAAAAAAACGCAAAAAAAATTATTTATTGCCAAATAATGGAGAAAAGCCATAAGCAAAGCTACGTTTCACGTATAAGGCGCATTAATGCCTTATGCATCCTCGTTTAACGTTTGACAAACAATAAGGATGAACAATGCACCATACGTATCATGCGTAAAACGCACCCCAGTTTTCATTGCTATTTTATCATGCTCACATGTACGTATACGCCTATGTACATCACACATGCACGCACGCACGCACGCACGCACGCACGCACTCACACACTTTATTTCTTGGTTTTTTCAAATTTTATTTTTTTGTATTTTGTATTTTTTTAAAAAATTAGAAAAATAAAATAAAAAAGACAAAAAAATTAAAATTTGAAAAAATACCAAACAAAAAAAATACAAGACACTAATTCACGTTTATTTCCTCGGGGTCGGGCAACGGTAACACATTTTGATGGCTAAAGAATGTGACTTTGAAGGCTAAAGAAAATAAAAAGAATATCATATATTAAGAGACAGCGGAGCTCGCGCCAAGTGAAAGCGTAGCGCGATATATATGAGTCATTTCACGGAATCCGCATATAAAATTTGGGATCATAGTCACCGATTTCGTTTAAACTGCAGAAAAATATTCGTCAAAATGAGATAAAACAACGTGAATTTTTTTAGATTTTTAAACCCACGGAATTAGTAGGGGCGCTGTTGTCATTTCCTTGACATGTCGCGTTCCGACATCGCTTTGAAGTAAATTTTCACTATTTTCTTTTCTGTTTTTTTTTTTCAAACGTGTACATTTTTATATAAAATTTCTTACTCTTTCCAATAAAAATATTTCCGATTCCCTTAAAATTGAAGAAAGTATTAAAAATGATGACTTTTGAAAAAAATTCTGTTTTTTTATATCTTCCCCAAAATTTATTTTAAAATGAATATTTTCATTGAAAGAGCGGATTTTTTCACATAATATATGTAGTTTAAAGCTTTTACTTTTAATGGTTAAAACCAAAATTAAATAAATAAACAAATTATTTACTATTTCTAATTATATTTTCGTCCTTATTAATGATTTTTTATTAAGTCTTTTATTAAGTAAGTTGTACAGCCATCAATCTATTTTCATTTTTTTAAAGTTTTTCAAAGATGATAAAATTACTTTTGTATGAGCATATCCTACCATGTCATTCAGAAAAATTATTGCATGATAACTCTGAGTGCTTTTACTGTTTTGATTGTATTTTAAAATAAATTTTGGGAAAGGTATAAAAAAAACAGGATTTTTCTCAAAAATCATCATTTTTAATGCTTTCTTTAATTCTGAAAAAATTGGAAATATTTTTATTGGAAAGAGCAGGAAATTTTACATAAAAATGTCAAACACGTTTGACAAAAAAACAAGAAAGAAGAAATTGGTGAAAATTTACTTTAAAGCGATATCGGAACGTAACATGACAAGGAAATGATAGCAGCGCCCCCGCTAAACTCGTGGGTTTAAAAATTTAAAAAAATTCAGGTTGTTTTAACTCACATTAACAAATTTTTTTCTGCAATTTAAACGGAATCGGTGACTACGGTCCCAGAGTTCATATGCGGATTCCGTAAAATGACATATATATATATATATATATATATATATATATATATATATATATTGTTCGCCCCTGCCTGTTTGATCAGTCAGCTGTTCTGACCAATCGATATATTGATTTTTCCGGGAGGAGCGTTGTCAACTGTCGTCGGCTTGACAACGCCGATAAAACGGAGTTGAATCTCGGTCTTGCGCTCGAGTAGATGAGTACTGCCTGTCTTAGAATAAATCCGCTTGTTTATTAAGAGAGAGAGAGAGAGAGAGAGAGAGAGAGAGAGAGAGAGAGAGAGAGAGAGAGAGTGTTTCATTCATTTCCGCGAACGCGCGTGTAACAATATATACATATATATATATTTGATATTTATAGGTGTATGCATAGATGTGAGCATGATAAAATACCAACAATAAACACTTGCTTATGGCTTTTCTCCATTATTTAGCGATGAATTATGTTTTTTTCTTAAAAGAAACCGCAATTATTTGTATTGACTATGTATCATTATAATTCTGACTCACGTAAAATAACAAGCTTGTGTATTTTTAAAGTATTTTTAGAAGATTTTACGAAAAAAAGCAAGAAAATCAAAAATATTTCGGTTACATACAATTTTTCCATCTTTATACCGCCATATTAAATCCGCCATTTAAATTTTTAACAAACTCCAATAAAATTTAAAATAGATATCTATTCAACGATTTATCCCTATTGAAATAATTCTGCAAAATATTTTCGCATCCAAAATATGAAATTTTTGGAAAAAATGGAAAATATTACCCTTTTTGGAAAAATTAACCGTAACTTTTTTACTCGCTTTGTACATTAATTCTGACGCCGGCATTCGAAAGAGGAGGTTTCAGACTATCAAAAACTGTATTAAGTTTTTTTTCCATGACGTCTATGTAAAAAGTTTGAGCGTTGAACGTGAAAAAAAAAATGGACAGTTGATCCTAAATGGGTTAAGATAGATCAGAAATCGTAAAAAAGTGATCTGATCTAAACAAATTTACAACTGTCGTGACCTATTGTGTTTAGGTCAAACATAATGTATAAATACTACTTAAACTTACGATTAAAATTAAGATTATATTTAAGACATCAATGAAACTAAAAGTTATCACTTTTAAAATAAAGATTTTAAAGAAATGATTTGAGTTACGATAGTAATTAAATTTCTGAAGCTAAAATTTAGTGTGTTACTGATTTTTTTTTTTTTACTATAATAAAACTAATAATCTTTTCTATTATTTATGAAAATATGCTATTCAGTCTGAAAGTAATAAAAATATTATCGCAATTTTCTTACAAAAATGTTTTTTTACAGATTTTTATCCTTTGGCATTTTACAAAAGTATTGTGCCCTAATGTAACAACTAACCCTGGTTTTCCCTATATTATTTTCAAAACAAATTCTTATATTATTTATAAAAACTAGAGAATTTTCTTAATCTAATAATAATGAAACCAAATTATTAGCTAACCTGGCTAGCAGGAAGAGATTCTGATAATTGGCCTGGACTGGCTAAAGAAGCAGCGTATTGATGTAAATGCGCCGGAGACATTGATGCTGGTGCCTATGTGAAAAAAAAAAAAACAAAAATATTATAAATAACATGATCAATTCGCTTATATTCTACATAACCGGACTAACATAAATAAAAATTATTGCATTTACGTGATTACTAACGGTGTGATACTTGTGCAAATAATCCCTATTTGGACTGTGATGTGATTTTGGTGTAGATCGCCCACTCAATGGTGGCGACGCTCGCTCGAGGCTTCGACCCCTTGCTAATAAATTCATATGTTCGAGGCTACCAACACGAGATTCCAATTCTTCCGCACGTGCCTCTGTACTTTGCTTCTCTTCCTACAAATTTTTCCATTTTTAAAATTTTTCAAAAATTAATTCTCTACTAAAAATAAATTTGTAAAATTAAAAATAAATAAATATTAAATCAGATAAAAAACGCAAAAACTGATCTATTTGGTAAACCAAAAATTTTGTCCAATTTAAAAGTCTTAAAAATTAATTGTATAAAAAAATTATAATTTTTATTAATAAATTATATCGAGACATAACAGAAATGCGGAATTATTGTTATGCCTCAACATCATTTTAATTCATAGAATTACAATTTTTATAATAAATTAAAGTATTAATAATTCTATGAATTAAAATTCATAGAATTAAAATTCATAGAATTAAAATTCATAGAATTATTAATACTTTAATTCATTATAAAAATTGTAATTCAAAACAATTATTTATTAAAACTTTTATATCAGCGACAACAGGTTAAGTCATAAAAATGTTTAATTCTTACATCAGTATATAGGAAATTCATATAGAATAAATTAATTTAATATATTAACTTAAATAATTATATGACATTAATTACCTGAATTAATCTAATTTCTTTGTTAATAGCATCTAATTGTTCTTGCAACATTAATGCTAACGTTTGAGCATCAGTGTGCCCAGTAGGACTAATTACGTCTGCTGTACAACTGAAGATACTTTCGTTATCCCCGTCACCTTCCGCATCACTTGAAACGTCAAACGCTTGTTGTACATTAGCGAGTACATGCGCCTGCTGTAGCTTCTCCCACTCCTGCTCTGCCAAAGTCCGTGCAACATAATTCTAAAAAACCCAAATTCATGTTTAACATTTTTATTTTTATCTTAGATAAATGATTAATTAGTACTTTTTATATCTTGATGTAAACAAACCTTCGATGAATCATCTTCAATAGATCGCTTGCCTCCTCTTCTGGACAACGAGTGCGTGTCAAAACTACTGTGACTCGCGCTCCTTGAGAAAGAGACTGGATCCACGGCATTTGGTGATAAACTTCTAGTTAACGCATCTGTTTGTTGAATATTAAATGCAATTTCTTGTTGGAGCATTTGCCTTTTAACATTGTCGATCTCCAGACGCGCTTTACCCAACTCCTTAACGATATCTGTTTTCTCATTTTGCAGATCTTCTGCCACTTTCCTTATTTTTTCAAGTTCCTGAGTAAGTGCGTTCTTTTCTTCTAATGCATGCATCCTTTCTTTCAAATGCACTTGCAATCTTTCATTGGATTCTAGTAAGTAAAAATTTAAACACTCAATTTAAAATTACTTAAAATTTTTTATATCTTACATTTTTAGTGATAACACAGATCCAGAAAAAAAGTACCCTGCGCCGTGGACTAGACCAGGTTATTTTCATGTATTTTAACCCACTAAAAACGAATCTGGTGTCAGTTTTGCTCCACCACAGTTGTAGGTGCAAGGACTTCCTGAATTTAGTAAATTTATTAATCGACCCTAGGATAGCCTCTCCGTGGAGGCTCTTTATTTTAGACTTGAAGCTTTCACAGCCATTGACGTTGCTTCCAATAGAAAGGACTTCCGGATACATGCCGCGTTCTGGTACAGCGTTGCGTCGACGTTTCGCAAACGTTGTAATTTGCATCATCAGGGCTAGGAGCTCCTATACTGAGTTCTCTTGGATTGTAATCGTCCTTATATATCCCTTGTCCTGTTGATAGGGATGGGGGTGAGAGGGAGGGGGTGGAGTTATTCGTCCAATAGTAGCTCAGGTCATTGGCTTACTATTGGCCAATCTTAATACAATATTGGCTTATTATTTGCCAATTAATATGTGCTGTTCGGAAATGTTTTTAATTGATCTATTAAAAAGTATACATAGGAGAAACCGAGATAAAGATTAATACACAAATCAAAGAACATCAACGGTGTACCAAATATGGCCACTTTTCTCAATCAGCCTTAGCCGAACACTGGATGAAGACTGGACACTCGTGCAATACGAAAAAGCTACAATGCTAGCTCCTTCTCAAGGTTACTTTGCCATGAAACATCGTGAAAGTCTAGAAATTATAAAACATCCTGATAACCGTAACTGTAATAAAGGTTATCAGACTTGTCTGATATGTATACTTTGGCACACTGTCCTTCCGATTTTCTAATTAATCAATTAAAAACATTTCCGGACAGCACATATTAATTGGCAAATAGTAAGCCAATATTGTATTACGATTGGCCAACAGGTGACCAATAATAGGCCAATGAACTGTGCTACTGTGGACGAACAACTCCACCCCTCCCTTCACCCCCATCCCTACTACCAGGACAAAGGGTATATAAGGACAGTTACAATCCAAGAGAGCTCAGTATCGGAGCTTCTAGCCCCGATGATGCAAACTGCAACGTTTGCGAAACGTCGGCGCAACGCTGTACCAGAACGCGGCATGTAGGGTAAGTTAGGATATGATGGCCATACAGAAAAGATGGCCAATGGCTATAATTTCTCCAATAATTGCTAAATAATGTGTTCTCGTAATTATTTTCAAAGATAATCAATATTTACTTTAGTTTATGTGCGTATACTATTCGAAATAATGATATTGTGGATGTCACATCACGTTTTTACGTGTTTTACAAAGTTTTTCACGTGTTCATTAGAAATTGCCACAATATCGAATAAATTACAGTTGTGCTGTCGCAATAAACGTTACCCACGTAACAAAAGTATGTAAATTGTAATGTGTAATTATATTTTTTATTTCCTTTTCTATTTTTTAAATAAATATTATAATTATCTTCCTCTCGCAGTTTGGGCAAGATAGCCCATGACATTTCGTAATAAGTGTTTATGTATATATTTTATTAAAAAAGACGAGAATTAAGTTATACACCTAATATTTTAATTTCAGATATCATATATGTTTTTTTTTAGTAATGACAAAATGAATTAAATTGATTCTAAACGTGTGTGAACATTTAATATAAAAAATATTTAAAAATAAAATTAAATATATAATAATATATATGTGGCAATAAAACTCAATATGTAAAATTATAAGTTTTTTTATTATTCTATAAATGTTAAGTACATAAAAAATGTATAGCCCACTGTTCTATAATATTATGGCCATCTTTTCCCTAAAAGTTGTGAAAGATGGCCAATGTTCATGTTTCAATATTCTGATAATATAAAATTTTTATTAAGTATTTTCTCTTTGTGTCGATAGTTTTACGTACTTAAAGCTTCAGTGAAGTAATATACCAAAAGCTATTAAAAAATAATAAAAATAAAAGTATGTTTTTTGCATTTAAAAAAACTATGGCCATCTTACCCTATCCGGAAACCCTTTCTATTGGAAGCAATGGCCGTGAAAGCTTTAAGTCTAAAAAAAATAATCAGGGTTGGTAAATTAAAATATTTTTCACTAAATTAAAGTTAATGGATTATAAAATTAATTCAATTAAGTTAAAAATTACATAAATAAAAAATTAACTCAGTTGAAATTACATTAAAATTAATTTTACTCAAGTTAAAGTAAAAGTTAATTTTGAGAAACTTTATTTATATTTAATTAAAAAGCCATATAATTTATTGAAATCAAATTACCAATATTATTACAATATTCATCATCAAATATATTTAATATTTTATTAAAAATTTTTTCTTTCGCCCAGATAAAATTTTTAATTTAGGATAAATGTTAATAAGTTAAAGTTTGTACGTTTCAAAAATAACTCGTTAAAGTTAAAAATTAAATCATTCAAAAATTAACTAAATTAAATTAAAATTATTAACTTTTTAACTTTATAATTAATTTGCAACTTTTTCATTAATTATTACCCAACTCTAAAAGTATTTAAAGATAAATATCTCTATTTTATCTTCAATTTACATTCTTCCTCAAAGCATCCTTTAATCCTATCTTAGAATATAAAAAAAGTAACAAAAAGTGAGAATATTTTCAGCGTTACTTTTTACAATCAGTAATGAGTTACGGTAACGAGTTACTTTTTACCGAAAGTAACGGTAATGCGTTACTTTTAAAATTTAACTGTTCCAACACTGATTATGGGTTTTTAATAGGTTATTAAATTATAGGGTATTTATTAGAGGGTTCTAACATTAGAAAGGTTAGTTAAAATATATTGGATCACAAATTTAATGCTTGTAGGAGTAAAAGTCAGAATCGCCGGTTTTATAATTTTTAAGATATTTTTTGAGAGTAAAAAAACTGAGATGTGGTAGAGCAAAACTGACATCAGATTCGTTTTTAGCGAGTCAAAATACATGGGAATAACCTAGTCTAGTCCACGGCGCAGAGTACCTTTTTATGGGCCTGTGTAATTAATTAAGCAAGTAAAAGTTAATAAAACATATTAAAATATTAAAAATAAAAGAATATTATTATATTCCCATAAAAAGGAACATAATTTTTTGAAAGATTAACTGTAGAAAATTATATATAGAAAAAAATTCAAGTTATATTTCATTTATAACATTATTTTTAAAAACTAATATTTGTAGCTTGCAATGCAGGTGACAAAAAACGTTGCAAAAGAGGTCATCCTTTGAAACGTCTTAAGAATCCGCCGCGCTCACGAAAGTTCTCGCTAACTTCCATGATCTTGCAAAATTCAATGCGGAACAGCCCGAACGCAGTTCCGCATTAATCTAAATACCTTAGGTGGCACAAGTAAAACCGCGAGGTTACCTGCGCTAGTAGATCATCATTCTATATAAGTCAATACGCACAGTGACCGGGCGAAGAGTAACAATACACGCACGACGTGAGGACGTCAGTTTACTATACACTTTATCGCGAGTGTCATTCAACACCGCTACGCGCAACACAGCTAATTGTAAGCACTGAACAAAAGAATAAAGAAGGCGAATTGAACAAGTAAGAAGTGGTTTTCATTTAAAACTACGAGCCAAATCTTCACCCTCCGGGGTAAAGTCCTAACCCCTAAGGCAGGACAAACCACCGTACTCCTCCGGGAAGAACTCCCGTTCCGACTTACCGTCACAACAAAATTGGTGGCAGCTGTGCGATACAAAAGCCGAACAAAAAACCTGGGATTGAAGAAGCCAAAAAACGATACCGTATCAAGGAAGCCGAGAGCGAACAACCAAAGGAACCAACAAAATCAAGGATCGAAGGAAGCATAATCCTACAAAAAATCGGTGAAACAAAAACAAGTTAAATCAACACAACAGTGTTACCAGTGCGTGGGTGGAAGATTTGTGCCGACACTGTGCAAGTGCTCTTGGAGAACAAATTTCTCTGCCGGGGGAAGTAGCGGCCGACCAGTCAACAAAAGATGAACACGGACAAGGCAACGCCGAGACTACTGTATTCTACGGGTAACTGAGCATACGCCACTGCAACTTCGTTCAATCCGGATCACCCAGCAAGCTGAGCCACAACAACCGACATGCGTAACTTACTTCTAATGTAAGTCAAATTGTAAAATTCTTTCTTGTGCACCCATTGTAATGTTCTAAGCAAAAGACAATACTACCGAAACAGCGTAGAGAAAGATCGCGGCTCCGTAAAAGCGAGAATCCGACCCAGCGCTACAAACGGTAAAACGCGAAGTCTATCCAGAAAAAACCATCCACCAACAAAATCAACGCACCGATTAACAATAAATATAACTAAGGTTTAAGAATTGAAGCCCTAGCGCGCGCTCACGAGATCCGCAATAAGACGTTCAGCCGTAATCCGACGCCACCGGTAACACTCGGCAGACGACCTTGAGACAGAAAACATGCTAGCTGCATACGGTCTCAAATACTAATAATAATTAGTTCCTATCCCATAACGGGGACAGTCCACGAAACGAAGGTCAGCGACCAACAAGAGGTTCAATAGATTTTGCAAAACGTGAGGCACTAGGCCTAGCAGAAAACGCGTTACGCGAAATTAGGGACACGACGCGTTCTAAGCATTACAAACGAACACGAGACACACGTCATCGCCGAGCGGAAAACCGTGGCAGAGGCACGCGAGTTTAGTTTACTAGGCGTTGGACGTAACACGACGCGCTATCTAAACGGACGAAATCGGACCGGTCACCGATTAACCCCAAACATGGCATACTCTTCCGCCGAAGCGTCCAAAAACATACCGCAAAACAAAGTCGACGCGGAAATATTGCGTCTTTACAATTCTCTACACGAAGAAAAAGACCGTGTAAAAGAATGGCCGGCATCTCAAAGAAACGCATCACTCCCGTCACGAGAGAGTATGACGTTTTTTTACTGCAATCGCAATATGCGGTTAATGTATTTACGCGAGATTGTCCTTCCAGTCTCAATAATTCAAATCGATTGGCATGTCGACTGCTGCGACATTCTCGTTCATCGTGAATCATAATGCTGGAAATTACTCGACACCCTAAAAAGGAAGATGACTTCTGGCCTGAAGCAAGAACCAAAAACAGTAAAAGAACGGAAGCTAAAAATAGCAAATATAACAAGGAAGAAATTAAAGTAATAAAATGTTCGAAATCAACGAGCAGCAACAGCGACGAGAGCTCGAGCGATGAGTTCGGCGCGCACAGCCGCAGCATATCAGATTATGCACCTGAAGCGCACGATGGACAGTGACATACTAGCACTGCCGTATGCAAGGCCGAACAAGGAAGAATCAAATTTCTGTTTAATACCAACGCAACCAATTCGTTCACAAAATTGAAAACACTAAAGAATGAGGCCATTATCCATAAAAAAAATCAAACTCACCGGGTTTACGGGCCACTCGATTACGATCATAGAAAAACCTCGTATACGTATTCCAATCCAAGACGGAAATATTAGACGCTCACTATATATAACATAAGATAATATGCCTGTGGAATACGGAATATTAGGCGTCAACTTCATGCGCAAACATAAAGTAATATGTGATTACGTCCGAAAAATAATAAAAATCGAGAAGAGAAACTTTAACCCTCCCCCCGCCCACATAAGGGAATCATGTTACAGCCACGCAGCGAAACTATCGCTGGAGTCACGGCTAAGCAAAATAAAAGAGGAGTACCACGACCCAAAGAAAAAAGCATTCTGAAGCATTTATCGGTACCTGTGCAGTAAAGCCTCCGAATTTCAAATGCCCAACAAGCATCTTGGATGCAAATACTAATATAATAGTACTGCATGTACCTCTCAAAGAAAGTCTGACCAGCATAGTCACTAACAAGTATAACGTAATCCGAAAACACGGCATGTGTAAAGTAGAGGTAGAGAACTATCGATGCACTAATTATCGATAATTTTAATTATCAAAAATTATCGATAGTATTTTTGCAACTATCGATAGTTTTTGATAGTTTATTTTACATTTTATTGCCATTATAAATGCTATTACAAAGACAAATTTTAATATTGAATAGAAGCAGAAAAGTAGAATGTACACACAGAAAAAGGATTTGTTACCGAAGCTACAATTTAGCCATGACAGCTAATAAAATGTCTTTAAAATAAAAACAGCTAATGTCGTTTCTGCCAAAGCTAAATTTATTAGTTCTTAAAATTTAGCAGCTACAGCAAAAAATATTTGTTGCTGGAATCAAATGTCGTTTAATTGAAATATTTTGATAAAGTTTTTTAATTTTTACACTTTAAATATCATATAATATACAATTTTATGTAAACCAATATAATAAAAACAAATGTTTTTTCATTAAAGTTTTTGTAAAATATAATCAAATCATAAATTTTTATGGTAATTATTCAGTTTAGGAGAAGCAGCTCCAATGACCTTGATATATGTTATCAAGGTCACCCTCCTCAGTGACCTTCATAAGATTTTAGCCGTCGCTCGTGATTCGTTAAAAAGTTATTAACAAAAAAAGTTTCATAAATGCAACACATAATTATTCAGTATAAGAGTACAATCACATGGGTTTGCGACTTTCCACGCGTAACGAGATCCCCTCACACTCCCTCCCTGCTTACAGAGTAAACGACGTCCACGCTTGTACTTTTCCACAAGAGTTTGCAACTTCAGATTTGAAATTACGGTCAAATAACGACTTTAAAAGATTTGGGTTAGGTTAAGTTAGAAAAAATACGGGGAGGGGGCGCAAGGGGAGGGACTCCGCCCCTTCCCGCCAACACGTTCTCTGCACCACACTTTGAAAATGACTGAACAATGAATTAAGAATGTTGTGATTGATGTATATAAACTATACTACAATTATATTTATATGATGTTAGATAAAGTTACAAACCCATGTGGTATAGTAAAAGTAGTAAATTTATAATTCTTAAATCTTCTTTATTGATATAGAAAAAATTAAATTGCACAATCACTGTTATTTCTCTTTTAATTTCCAAAATATATATATTTTATATCACTTAATAATATATAAAATGCGTTATTTGCATGTTTGCTAATCCATATGTAAAGTGTGGTGCAGAGAACGTGTTGACTCCGTCCCTCCCCTTGCACCCCTCCCCGTATTTTTTCCTAACCTAACCGAAACATTTTAAAATTGCTATTTGACCACAATTTCAAATCTGAAGTCAAACTCTTGTGGGAAAGTACAAGTGTAGACATCGTTTCGCTTTGTAAGCGGAGGAGGGTGAACTTCGCACGCGTGGAAAGTTGCAAACTTATGTGATGTGTTCCTATTAAAATAAAGCACGCAATTTTGCTGCAAAAAACTATAAGTCCTAGTACCTCCGCCGATAGTTACCAGAGAGGCAAAACGTGTCTCAAACTAAATACCCAGAAAACATTGGAAAAAAGAAAAATCCAAAATCAAGCACTCATACACAACAAACGATACGACCTAGACAAATACTTCACAGTTCTTAACCAAAATTTTTGAATATCTAGCATATATAAAAAAGGGCATACTCCACTCTAAAATTGCAAATATAGACCGCATAATGGAAACTCTTCGCAAAGCGGGGCTGCACTCTACCTCTCGACAGGAATGCAGAACCACAAATGATAAAAAAGAGAGAAAAAAACTAATAAGCATCAGCGCCTATTGTGACGCGAAAAATATGTATACAATACTAAGATTCCCGCTAACGAGCCTACCGATCTATAAACGTATGCGAGTAATACCCCCTACTTGTATATAATCATAAGAGTACCGTCTCGTCTGTAAGAATAAATACAGAATATTTAGCAATAAACGCGTCGAACATATATTACAAACATATATCACAAAGATATATCACTCTAAGCAAAAGCGATATGCGAAAATACAATAAAATAGACACCAAGCACATATGCAAGGCGACGCATGCAATAAATAAAATAGACGCAAACCCGATTTGCGAAGTCCAAATGTATATACACGACCACAACAAACATTGTAATTTAAACCATTTCACAAGCAAACGCATAATTTGGATTAAAACTCACGACTCTTGGTTATATACAGGCAAAAAAATGAAACAAAAGTTGAAAAGTGACCAAGAGCCGTTCTTCTGACAAAAGCAATTCATTTACTCGATGATAACCAACGGCGTTATCGCATTAATTATAATAGCTATTATAATTTACATGATATATGCAAAACAAACAACTAACAAACGAACAAGGCCTAGCAAAGCAGATTGTCACCGCGTATCGATGTCGAAACGCCTTGCGAAAATTGCTCCATTGCACTCGGTCACTGGCCCTCTAAATTCGCGCTGCACTAGACAATCATCATTCTATATAAGTTAATACGCACAATAACCGGGCGGAGAGTAACAATATACGTACGACTTGAATACATTTACTATACGCCTTATCGCGAATGTCATTCAACACCGCTACACACAACACAGCTGATTGTAAGCATTGAACAAAAGAATAAAGAAAACGAATTGAAGTAATAAGGAGTGTTTTTCATTTAAAACCACGAGCTGAACCTTCACTCGTCCTAACCCCTAAGGTAGGACGAACCATCGTACTCCTCTGAGAAAAACTCCCGTTCCGACTTATCGTCATAACAAATGACAATATAGATCTTTTTGCGCAATAAGTTACTCTTTTAGAATAACATATCTTAGACAGTATAAAATTCAATGTAATATTTGATCAATATTGCAGAAACATTGTAAAATTGTTGGAATGTTCTATGGTATACAAAATATTTTTCATTTCTATCTATAAAACATTTCAGAAATTATAATAATCCAATATAATCTTTACTTTGTCAGTATGAGACTAAAAAGACTCAAGTAATAAATTTAATGTTGACCTAACTGGCCAGATTTAATTCAATTAAATTGAGGCACTACCGTAGTTTCGACCATAGGTTTTGATCTTCTTCAAGTGCGATTCGTACATACGTTACATTACACACAAAAATACGATCTATGACATATGTCCAAATAAGTCATATAAAAGATAAGATAACAAATTATACAAAACCATAAAGTGTACACAATTAATAAGAAACAATAATAGTAGTTTACAGATGATGTGTGTCTTAAAAAATACAGATAAAAAAATATATAAAAATCTAATAAAAATGCCATAGTATATGCATTACGTTGCTGAGATGTTGAACCGGTAACGAACGAAGGAAAAGTCATCAAGGAAAAGGACCAAAATCTATGGTCAAAACATAGTGCCTCAATTTAATTGAATTAAATCTGGCCAGTTAGGTCAAAATTAAATTTATTTCAGAAATGTTGCTGCAATATCCAAATATAAGTAGTAATAAAATAATATATAAGGTCGTATATGTAAATAATAATTCGAGTAGAAATAGGCAAATAAATAGTCAAAGGAAAACTTATTAGTTCTGTTGTGAGCGAAACACTCACAACCAATAAATTTATATCATAAAATAAAGGAAATAAAATATTAAAATTATAAGATAGCTCGCCGAGGAAGGCTCGCTATCACAAGGTGTCAGGTGACACATGCCTCGTGCGCTGCCGGCCGGTCATCGCACTGGGCAACGCACTAGCCACCTTAAAGAAGTAGCGAATCCAGCTTAGCAACAATCATGCCACCGGAAATGCATACCTGCATTTTGGCAATTGTTGCTAAACTCGCCGGATGCGCGCGGGAATGACCATATATGGTCATGCGGAAGGCCCGATGCCCCCACTAATAATTAAATCCGCGACACTATTTAAGCCGCTGCCGAACAGCGGCCAGCGAGATCAATAATTAGAAATCAAGCCGATACGTACGGCCCGGACGAGTGAATTAAGAGTTCGGAACTTAGCCGCTAGCAAATCTCGAGCGAGCAACGAGACGACGCGTTAACTCCGAGTCACGCGCCGTATCTAATCTAGTGTAACACGACGCGGCACCTTCGCCGACCGCAACCAGTGTATAACAACAGAGAAATAAATCTTTTATATCAATTTAACTTAGAATCAGTGAGTGAGTGATTTGAGGACCCTGCCTACAGAAACTGCTTCTTTCCGCGAGTTCCTACTCCTAGGGCAGCAACGAATCCCAAAAACTCTTTTGTCGCACCGCAAGGTACGGCAAAAATATTTTGTTGTACCGCAAGGCGCAACAGTTCTTATGAGTAACTTATACATTTTCTATTACAGTATTAAAATTAATACATGTTTAAATAATTTCGGTTCATATCTACGTAAACTATTATAGGATGATTTGACATAGAATAAATTGACAAAAAATTACCAGATAAAAGTTTATCAACGGTTGTACTAAGGCGCGTGTTATGCTCTTCATTCATCTTTAACCGTTGATTAACCCGCATCACTTCTGCATTTTTCTCTTCTAATTGCGCTTCCAGTCTTTGAATTCTATCTTCCGCACTACCATGCCTCTCCTGAGCCTGCTTAAATTTTAAATAATTAAAATAACTTATATTGACTTACAACATATTGTAGATGTGTATTTCCATATACACATGTGTGTGTGTGTGTGTGTGTGTGTGTGTGTGTGTGTGTGTGTGTGTGTGTGTGTGTGTGTGTGTGTGTGTGTGTGTGTGTGTGTGTGTACGAGTGCATATATGTATATGAATATATATATTACACTAATATGTCAAACTTAATGTAAGGCTGTTATTTATGAAACTATCTCTCGTTACTCTAACAAATTTAATGATAAATGTCAACTCTCGTAAATGATTAAAATTGATTGGATATAGAATGATTACATAAAAATGTTATTCAAGCAATTAAAAAATATACCTTATTGTACACATTTCTGTATACATGATTATTCTAATATTCCTATATAATCTAAATAAGACATTTCAAAAACAGTATAAAACAATAAGAAAATAAAAGTGTGTTACCCATACAAAACAAAAAAAAGAAAAAAGAAAGAAGAAAAATACACTGGCGCAAAAAAAAACGAGACAGAAATTTTGACGAAATTTTTAGGCAATCTTCAAAGTGATGCAACTTTGCTTTCGACTTTTCAATCATCCAAATTACACAAACTTTCTTTAAATTAAAGGGCAAAGACTACTTTAAGAATCCCAAGGTAAAAATTTGATTTGTTAAGTGTGACTCTTTTGTATCGCATAAAAACCATGTTTTTTTTTCATTCACAAACATGTTTTTTTTTTATTAAAAAAAGTAAAAGTTTGTTATTATTTTTCACAAGTTTTTCGTTAAAATCTCACTAATATTAATTCAGATTCTTAAAGTTCATTCTTTTCTAAAACAATTAAAAAAAAACATGTCGATACGATGTTTTTTGTTGATTATATATGAGTTTGAAATTTACACACTTTATAAATCAAGTTTTCGCCTAGGAATTCTTAAAGTAGAGTCTTTGCCCTTTAATTTAAAAAAAAAATTCATGTAATTTGGATGATTTTTCACAAAGTTGCATCACTTTGAAGATTGCCTAAAAATTCGGTCAAAATTTTTGTCTCGTTCTTTTTGCGCTAGTGTATTACCTAATAAACATTCAAAAAATAACACACTATTCATAAATTGTACATTATAATGTCTAAAACATATCCATCATTTGCAGAAGTACATTTTGTACAAATTAAGTCAAATTTCACTATACATGCTGCATTCTGTTAATTCGCAAATTATATTAAAATAAAATATAATCAAAACTATTCCATACAGCCTAGAATATTTCAGTAATATTACAAGAATACTGCTGCAATATTGCTGAAATGTTATATTGTATTCTGTACTGTAGGATGTAAAAAAATTGTGCAAATAAAAATCCTCAATGCAAATAAATTTGGTTTGTAAATTTAGTTTCTAATTATATTTAGCAGTTTGTGTGCCTCAATATAAATATTGCAAAGACACACTGCAGTGCACAAAAATATTTGATTAAATTGAATGCTAAATATTATTATTTACATGTAGTAAAACAAAAAACAGCAAATTATTATTGTTTGAAATCAACTAAAAGGATACTTTGCGACAATAATGGATGTTAAGAAAGACAAGCTTTCTAGATACAAATATCATATTTTGGAACGTTAAAGTGCAGAGGAATAAAAAAAAGAGAGCTAATGATGACATGATATGATTCCCCTGCGTACCTGGTTGGGCCTCCTCACCTGCGTCAGAGCCTCCATCCTCTGTTTTAATTGCTCTTCCATTTCTGGCAATTTTGCATATTGAGCTAATTTCTGTTCCGCGAGTTCTAGTTTCTCTTGTATAGCCGCAATTTTTTCCTCTTGAAGCTTCAATAAATTAAATAATTATGAAAAAATTATTTCAAAAAGAGACAATAAGAGGTAATGTGTGATTTACCTTTAATTGAGCTTTCTTATGCTGCAACTCTTGCTCCAGTTTCTCATTGAGGTCATGAAGACTAGTGGACTCTCGTTGAGCATTGAGGTATCGTTTTTCTAGAGTTGCTATTCGTTCTTCTTGATCTTCTTTTTGTGCCGCGTTTTCTCGCAAATCTCTTTGCAGTTTGAGACCCGCTTCCTGCGCTTTCAGAAGATCTTTTTGCGTTTTGGATAGAGTTTCCTCTAACTCGGCGACACGTCCACTTAACTCCGCTACTCGTCGTTGCCATGTACTTAATTCCGAACTCTAAAATAATATTTTATATTAATAATATTTTATATTGATTATAGCAATCGGATTAGTCATTATTCAAGCTAGTATACTATATTAAGAAGTGTAAAAATCACGTGTCTCTATGCAAAATACTTTAGGGTGAAATTTATACAGCACAGAATACAATAATAATATTTCAGCAATATTGCAACATTTTAACAATATTGTAAAACATTGCAAAGTTATTACAATATTGTTAAAATGTTGTGTTGCATGGAATGAGATAAAATCTAGTATATAATACAGTATATAATATTGCAGAAATATCGCAGCAATATTGCAATATTTCAACCGTATTGCAAGAATTTTGTAAAGTTGAGACAATATTTCTAATAACAAAAAAGATTTCTGCAACATTGGAGAAATATTACGTTAAAATATTAAAATTGTTATTAAAAACATTTGTAAAGTTTTTGAGATAATTTTGCAACATGTTTTTGAAATGTTGTAGCAACATTAAAATGCTTCGGTCCATAAAAAACGTATCTAAAATAATTTTACATACAAAAAAAATTTATGAAAAGTTTCATTAGGTTTTATAAAGTTGCTATAATCCCAGACAGCACAATGTTCAAAATCAAAACATAAGACGTCTTTTAGACACCTTTTAAAAATATAATTAAAAGATATTTTAAAGGCGTCTGAGGATGCTAAAGTTGTCCTGTTTAACCGATCAATGTGATTATTTTCAATTCACTAATCTTTTAGTTGTCTTTGTAGGATTAAAAATTCTTTTTCATAATTAAAGTACAGAGAAATACATAATCTGCACATAACAATTTTACAT
Organism: Monomorium pharaonis; assembly: GCF_013373865.1. Classification (NCBI taxonomy): domain Eukaryota; kingdom Metazoa; phylum Arthropoda; class Insecta; order Hymenoptera; family Formicidae; genus Monomorium; species Monomorium pharaonis. Next base: position 17,617,825 of record NC_050472.1, on the reverse strand, counting down.
AAAAAAACGAAAAAATTGTAAAATTATAAATTTTTTCATTTTTGTACAAAATTGTTACGTGCAGATTGTTTTTGTGTATACTTTAATTAGAAAAAAATTTTAATTCTGTAAAAGCAAAATTGTGAATCGGAAATAATCACATGAAATGATAATTATGTTCTAATTTTGAACATTGTACTATTTGGAATGTTTATTTGGATTTGTGCTATTTAAAATGTTGATTTTTAAAATTTCATTTGCAAGATATTGTTTCATATAAAAAATGTATGTATAATATTTATAATTAACATATAAGACTACAAAAACAGGTTACATCAAATGCTTTTACAACTTGATATTTTTAATAAAATAAAATTCATTACTTCAATTTTACAATAATCAAAAAGTTTGATTAAATAAAATTTCAAACATTTCATTTTTAACTTTTAAGCGTTGCCTACATATTTGGAGTAAGTTCGGTGCAAAAGTAAAAGTAAATAAATAAAAAAATATTAATAACTTATTTTAACTGATCATATCATTACGTTTGAAAACAATATGATTGGCTAATTTCTTACATTTGAAATTCGCTTCTACACTTCCTAGTAAACATCAAATATAAATGCAATATGATATGAGAATAACATAGAATATAACAAATGTTACATTCTATTTATATTATAATTACAAAATTTATTTCTTGTATACAATACCCAGTTGTTAATCGCCGATTTTCATGAAACTGTGCACACTCATAGTATATTAAAAGAAACATCAAACACGTGTTTTTTTGTTTCGGCCCATAAGTTGTTTTAAGGGTAAAAATCGCTCTATAATCCTTTGAGTTACAAATTATTCTAACAATTAATTTTTTATAAATATCGGTATATAAAAATTTTCAAGGCGCTGATTACGAATTTGAAGTCAGAGCTAGAATCTTTCCACGTCCTCGTCGTTGATTCTGAATCATGCTAAGAAAAAAAGCCAGAAAAGAATCTTTTTATATCAATTCGTGTAAAAATTGAAGCCGTTTCAATTGATATCTTAATTTTTGAATACTGATCTTTAATTCACAACCAGCAGCCTTGAAAAAATCCTTAGATGTCAATCTTCGTAAATATTCTTACGATTTTTGAAGTTTTCCTTGCCATATTGAATCCGATTTCTTATATTAGGTGTACAACTTTGCTTCCGCCGTTTTCAAATAGATGGCTGTAGCGGTAAGTAGTAGTCGAAATAAATAGATCGTAGACATCATACAATAAGCTTAGGCATTTGTAAACATAACTCCATCGAAATATTAGTCGATTTGTGTCTGCATCATAAAGTTATTCTCGATTGAAAATGTCAGCTTACGAGCCAAATTCTCGTCATTTGCGGGAGATTTTAATTTTTGCTTCAATATAAAGAAATCTGCAGCTGAGGCTCATCGAATGCTCTCAAATACATATGGTGAAATCGCTATTAGTGAAAGAACGTGCGGAGAGTGGTTTCAACGCTTTAAGAACGGTGATTTTGACGTCGAAGACTGGCATGGCAGTGGAAGAGAGGTTTTCAAAGATGCAGAATTGGAGATATTACTTGATCAAAACTCGTGTCAAATGCAAGAAAAATTGATAGGATTATTGGGAGTAACTCAACAAGCCATTTCAAAACACCTGAAAGTCATGAGAATGATTCAGAAGCAAGAAAATTGGGTGCCGTGCGAGTTGAAGCTAAGAGATGTTGAGGCGGCGTTTACTTGCTTGTGAACAGCTTGCAAAGCAAAGACGGAAGAGATTTCTGCTTCGTATTGTGACTGGAGACGAAAAATGGGTTCATTACAATAACCTCAAGCGCAGAAAATCATAAGAACTTTCCGGCCATGCTTACACGTCGACGGCCAAACCGAATATTCACGGTTCTAAGGTCATGTTCTGTATTTGGTAAAACCAGCTCAGCGTAGTGTATTATGAGCTACTATAAAACCGACTGAAACAATCACAGGCAATCGGTATCGAAAGCAATTGATGCGTTTGAGCCAAGCACTGAAAGACAAATGACCGCTATGCAACGATAAACACGATAAAGTGATTTTGAAACATGACAATGCTCGACCTCATGTCGCAAAGCCCGTCAAAACATACTTGGAAACGTTAAAATAAGAAGTCCTACCCCACCCGCCGTATTCTCCGAACATTGCTCCCTCTGACTATCACTTGTTTCGATCAATGACACACGGCTTGGCTGACCAGCACTTCCGTCTTATGGAGAAATGAAAATTGGATCGATTCGTGAATCGTCTCAAAAGATGACCAGTTTTTTCGACGCGGGATTCGTATGCTGCCAGAAAGATGGGAGAAAGTAGTGGCCAGCAATGAACAATACTTTAAATCGTAAATTTATAACCAGTTTTTCACAATAAAGCCTTGAATTAAAATAAAAAAAAAAAAAAAAAAACGGTGAAAGCAAAGTTGTACACCTAATATTTTGAAAATTTAATTTCAAACTGTTATCAATTTAAAAAAATCTTAAATACAGATTTTTTTAAACTTGAAAAATAATATAAAAAAGTAATAAATTTATGTCAGACATATTCAATCAGTCCATTTCGAATTATGCAAACCTAATTCCAAATTTATCATCAGCGATCGGAAGAACTCTAAATACAAATTCTTGTTAAGATTGATCATTTTTAAGAATTCTTGACAGTCACATTGAATTCACTATCTTAAATTTTCAAAATCTGACTTCAGATTTGTAATCAGCAACCGATCCCGAAAACCCCTAGTCCATTTTAATTTAAGTACCGTTTTTCATAAAAATCCAATTGTTAGAATAATTCATGATTCAAAGGATTATACTTTTACCCTTAAAATGACTTATGGGCCAAAACAATGTGCACACTTATAGTAGTATTAAAAAAAACGTGTTTTTTTAATATATTACTGTAAGTGTGCACAGTTTCGAGAAAATCAGCAATTAACAACTGAACAGTATTACTTGGTAGTTATAAAATTAAAATATTAAAATATTAAAATAACTTCGTTATTTATCTGTTGCAATAAACAAAATAATATGACTGCAGTCGCATGTTATGTAACAATTGTCATGTTTATGTTATATAGATGTTACATAATTTGAATTACATGGGATTTTAACCATAACAAATTGTACTATTAAACTTGTTCAGCAGATAAAACAGATTAGTAAGCGTTCAATGATTTTTTATTATAACCAGTTTCTATTTCTAAATCAAGTAAAAAGCTAAATACAAGAATCATATTAAAGAATCACTAACAAGAGAATGGTCGGAAGTGTTCCTCACCGATTTTAATGTGCTTTGGGTATGTAGTAGATGTTCTACATAACAAAATATTAGATCTATATATTTTTTAGTTGCGTATCTCAACGCTTAGGGGTTGAAACCACCCCTCAAAAATAACGCATTTTTTTGTTTCTGGCAAATATCTTTAAAAATATAGGATTTATAAAAATTATTTTATACAAAAGTTTTATAATATTTTGTACTCTTTACAATGGTATATTTATAGTTTTCAAAAATTTCAAATTTTTTAATTTACCCTCATCCCTACTCTTTTTTTGTAACATTTACAAAGTTTTGTAAAAACAAAAATTAAAAAGCATTAAAAGCCGAATTCACTCATATATATATATATATAATAACATATGGTTTCCACCGTCGTATATTTTTATACTACTACTTAAAAACGGATTAATCTTAATTACATAATACCCAACGTATTACACAATATAAAGCATAAATGCATACATACATATAACAAAAGTAAAATACACGTATGTGTACTTATTGCAAGAATTAAAATAGTATCGTAATGTGTAATATTAGAATACAGATGATTTTACCTCTGCAGGCACAATTATGTAAAAAATATCATATCCAAGGTGGCGTTTGCAGAAAGATTAATCAGTATTAAAATAGTACAAAGAAAAATAGTTCTAACACATGCATATTAATATATATATTCTGTATGCTAAATTTGTTCACTTGTGTCATGTGTAAAATGTATATAAACATCTGTATAGATATATATATATAAACATAATGGAAAGCTGCCTTTTCAGCTTGTAATTAGTAATGTAAACAAGTATATTGGATAGTGTACTGTTATAAGTATTGTTCTTTTGTGAACATGTAAGTATCTGCTTTTGATTTGTATTATTTTTAGTAATTATTTACCTATATAATTTCGATTTCAATGTCCTTCACATAAGTTATCAGGGACATGATCCTGAGTAACTTTTCCTTATAACTCAATTGTCGGTCATTGTTCGTTAAAGAGTTATTAATAAAAGAAATTTGAAAAATATTCATGTAAAATAGAACACACACATACACACACACACACACATATACAGGGAGGCGCCATCGGCCTCCTCCTCCCGTACCCACTCCGTTGGTAAGGGTGCCCTATAGAGAAATGCGCAAAAGTACGGTATTTTGTTGAGAAATAACTCACACAAAATTTTGTGTGGAAAAAGAATATATTCTCAGAAAACGTGTGGACGGAGGGGGAGGGCTCCTGCCCCTCCCCGTAATCTTTTTCTAACTTTAACCCACCAATTTTACGTCGCTATTTAATTAATGTGAAAACGTTGGAAACGAGCAGCGTGGAAAGTTGCAAACCCATGTGATATATTACAAGCGTGGACGTCGTTTAATCAAATACAATTAAAAAATTGAATATTTGAGCTCAGCATTTTTTCTTTTTCCCTTTTATTGACTTTCTACACGAAGCAAACCCATTCGGCACTTTTACTGCAATATTAATATACTTGAACATAAAGTAAATGACGTCCACGTTTGTACCGTACCACATGGGTTTGCGACTTCCCACGCTGTTCGTTTCCAATGTTCTCACATTAACGAAATAGCGACGTAAAATTGATGGGTTAGAGTTAGGAAAAATTACAGGTTGGGAATGCAGGGGTAGAAGCTCCGCCGCTCCCCCGCTCACGCGTTTTCTGAGAATACATTCTCTTTCCACACCAAATTTTGTGTAGAAATTTTGTGTGAGTTATTTCTCAACAAAGTATTATACTTTTGCGTATTTCTGTATAAAGCACCATTACCAACGGAGTGGGTGCAGGAGAAGGAGGTCGAAGCTCCCCCACATGCACTCTCTCTCTCTCTCTCTCTCTCTCTCTCTCTCTCTTCCCCCCCCCTCTCTCTCTGTGTGTGTGTGTGTGTGTGTGTGCGCGTGTGCGCGCGCGCGTGTGTGTGGTTCTATTTTACGTGGATATTTTTCAAACTTCTTTTGTTAATAACTTTTTAACGAACAATGACCGACGATTAACCGGTTGACTGTGTATGACGGCTATAGCCGCAAAAACAAAAGTGGCCAAGAGTGTGTATGACGGCTATATCCGCAACGTAGAAAAAACAAAATAAAACTTTCTGAATTTGCTTGAAACTTGTTACTCGGGAGTTTCTGGGGTCGCTGATTACGAATCCAAAGTCAGATGTATAAAATTCAAAATGGTGGATCCAATATGGCGGATCAAAATTACAAAAAATGGTCTGATTTTCATAAAATTTGGTACCCTTATGTTTTTTGGGTCTCTGAATCCGAATATAAAATCAAAATTCAAAAATGGCGGATGCAATATGGCGCTTCAAAATACTAATTCCGTCTATTTTTTGTATTTTTCTCCGCCATATTGAACCCGCCATTTTGAATTTTGTAAATCCGACATTATATTTGGATTTAGAGAGCCAAAAAACATAGGGGTACCAAGTTTTATAATAATCCGACTTTTTTTCAACACACTTTTGGCCCAAATAGTACAATTCTCTTACACAGCCAATGAGTTAAGTTATAAGGAAAAGTTATTTAAGGTCATGTCCCTGATAATATATGTGAAGGACATTGAAATCGGGGATGGCTCCGTATAGGTGAATAATTACCTTATTTTTTACTCTCTTGTTTTTCTTAACTTTAATATTATTAAAATTATAAAAATATGTCAAATTATTATTATACAGAATATATGTATATAATGCAACATAGTAATATACAAAAAACAAACAAATGGAGCAAGAATTAAAATACTAGTTGTGTATATGAGGCGTTTTTTTTTAAACGGCCATCCTCCTGCACATTTTATTTCTTGAGATATGTAAATGTTTAAGTGCTAACAATTCTTATTGATTTTTCGACTTTTGAATGTCGTGCGGCAAATTTAGAAATGCAAAATAAAGAACTTAAAATGGCGGCCAAAACAAAGAAAGAAGTCTTTATAATATAAAATAACATTTGCACATTATTTGACCCAGAAAATGGCTGATTCAAGTATGTCCTGATTTTAAGCAGTGTTGTTAACCTTTAAAATACACTTTGAATTAAAATAACTCGAAAAGAAATTTATAAAATTAAAATTAAAATTTATTGATATCTATTTTCAAACAATTGGATCAACCTTAATTTTGAATGTTTAAAAAATACACCTAATTTTTAATGCAAAATAATTTATTTTTTCGTCGCAGTAACTATTGAAAACGGCTTTGTGTCATTTTGACTCAATGCGCATTATAACTATGTCTCATACAGGAAATGTGTAGGATTAAATTTTAAGAATTAAAAGTAGCATGATTTTTCTAATCTATTGATTCTGTCAATAAAGTACTTACAAAAAGATACTTTAATAATGTCAAAATGATCCAAAGCTACTTTCAATGGTTACTACGACAAAAAATCAATTATTTTAAACTAAAAATTAAGTATATTTTTTAAACATTTAATATTAAGGTTAATCCAATCGTTTCAAAATGGATATCAGTAAATCTTAATTTTAATTTTATAAATTTCTTTTTGGGTTATTTTAACCCAAAGTGTATTTTAAGGGTTAACAACACTCTCAAACCCAGGACACATCTAAATTGGCCCTTTTTCACGGTCAAATAATGTGCAAATGCTATTTTATATTATAAATAATAGCTTCTTTTTTTGTTTTGACCGCCATTATGGGTCTGCCATTTTGCATTTCCAAATTTGCCACATGGTATTCAAAAGTAAAAAGATCAACAAAAATTTTCAGCACTTAAACATTTATTTATTTTAAGAAATAAAATGTGCAGGGAGATAGCCGTTTTCATAAAGAACGCCCCATCCTATCTAAAAAAAAGGCATGTAAAGTCGATTGCTCGCATTTCTCGAAGTTTATTGTTGTCGCTTTTCCGCGATGCCGATTGGTTCTCTTGGTTCGCATACTTCGTGTTGCAAGAGTAGCTGTCATTGCAATTTTGACAGCTGTCAAATTTGTGTAAATATTATCTATACATTTATTGTTGTAATTTATTTTTAAAAAGTAAAAAATAAAAAGTTAAGTAACTCGCGCGAAGTGCGCGTCTGTGGTGTCTAGTAGTATATAAACTTGAAATATTTTTTATATTCTTTGATAATAATGGTATAAATATTTATTTTAAATATTTTCATAAATGTTTATCATAATTTTTTTTATACCTGACAAACTCGGACATAAAAATATGTACAAAATATTTAGCTTCCGAAAACGACCAATCTCCAATTTAGTTTAAATTTTGGAAATTTCTTTTAGTGAAAAAAAACATATGCAAGAAAGATTTTTGGCGACTCGAAAAAATTTTTTTTTAAGTCGGTAAGAAATCCATAATTTGTAGACAAAAATTTAAATGTGTGTGTGTGTTTGTGACCACAGCGAAGCAATGTCTTTGTTTACATTTTTTATGGGTGTACTTGTAAAATGAGTAAGTGTTAATACCGTTACCATACATTGTATTAAAAACCTGCAAACACATGTGAACTTTACTTGTTTGCAATGTGCACATGGGTTAGCGACTTGGATGGGGTGCGTGCGTGAGTGAGTGAGTGAGTGAGTGAGTGAGTGAGTGAGTGAGTGAGTGAGAGTGAATGAAAGTGAGTGAGAAGTGAGCGAGGAGTGAGCGAGGAGTGAGCGAGTGAATGAGCGAGGAGTGAGCAAGCAGTGAGTAAGGAGTAAGTGAGTAAGTAAGCCCGAAGTGAGTGAAGAGTGAATAAGGAGTAAGTGAGTAAGTAAGTGAGTGAGTGAGTGAGTGAGTGAGTGAGTGAGTGAGGAGTGAGTGAGTGAAGAGTGAGCAAGTGAGTGAGCGAGGAGTGAGCGAGGAATGAGCGAGTGAGTGAGCGAGTGAATGAGCGAGGAGTGAGCGAAGAGTGAGCGAGCAGTGAGTAAGGAGTAAGTGAGTAAGTAAGCGAGGAGTGAGTGAGGGGTGAGTAAGGAGTAAGTGAGTAGGTAAGTAAGTGAGTGAGTGGGTGAGGAGTGAGTGAATGAGTGAGTGAGTGAGTGAGTGAGAGTGAGTAGGAAGTGAGCGAGGAGTGAGTATGGAGTAAGTGAGTGAGTAAGTGAGTGAGTGAGTGAATGAGTGAGTGAGTGAGTGAGTGAGTGAGTGAAAAAGGGAGGGAGGGAGGGAGCAAACAAGCGAGCATAACTAGATAAATATGTAGCTAGGTAGCTAGATAGCAATAAGTATGCAAGTAGGTATGTATGTATGTAGGTAGGAATGTAGGTATGTATATATGTATGTATAATTAAACTTTACATTTTTTTATTCAAAATTGCAGAAGACGTTTGATTAATGTAAACGAAAGATAGAGAAAATTAAATTGCAATTATTATTATTTTTAAAGTGAAAAGTCAAACAGCGCGCGTGCAGCGCGCGCTTGTAATGTTCTAGTATATATTAAAATAGATTAATTCTTTAATTTATCGATTGTTTAATTTTAAAAAGCAAATGTATGTCGTTTAATTCTGTCATCGTCATTTATTTTTTGTTATCTTTATCTCATTTCGTATTTATTAAAAAAATCATTTTTTACAGCAATTTTAAATATTAAAGATACATTTTGCTATATATTAATCTATAATATATTTACATTTATTATAATGTACGTATTAATTTTATATTACGTTTACATTAATTCTACATTCATTTTATATCACTTTAAATAAAACTTAAATATTTTTGCTAGCCTTCCTTTATTATCTTTCCTTCTTGTTATTTTCTTTTACCTACGTTTTTTGACCTACGTTCTTTTTTTGCGCGTATTGCCATTCACAGCAATCGATAACAATACACAATATTAAAATAAATATTTTGAAATTTAAAATAAATAAAGAAAATTAATTTTATAAACTAAAAATTAAAATTGTAATATATAATAGATGGTTACATAAAATTTGTTATTAACATTTCACTGGTTGTAAAATATTTTTTTTTTAAATAAATACAGAATTAGAAAATTGAAATAAAAAGTGACAGAAAGTGATAGAAAGTGATGATGGCAGAGATAAAATCATCTCTATTCTAATATTATCCATCACGGCACTATTTTAATTCTTGCAATACCGTACACATACGTATGTACAGGATTGGAAAGTAACGCGTTACTTGCAACGCTGTTATCGTTACAGTTATTTTTTTGGTAACGGACTAGTAACGGCGTTATTTTTTTTCTATAACTGTAACGGTAACGTAGTTACATTTTTTTAGTAACGGTAACGAATTTACTTTTACCTTTATTACTTTTTATAGTTCGAATTTTCTACCTATAACATATCATAATTTTTACATTTTCAATCTTTATTTAACTGATATTCGCAGTTAAATTTATCTTATAAAAACAATTTTAAGGTATCGTGGGTGTATTCAGCAGACGAAGCGGATCAGTGAGCGCTCAGCAATTCTTTATTGTGATTGGTTTCGGCTTCTAAATCCAACAAAAACAAGAACTAATCATATTAAAGAATCACTGAGCGCTCACTAATCCGTTCCGTCTGTTGAATGCGCCCAATTACAGACCCTAGCTCTTATGAACAAACTTTACAAATCAGTCTTTAAGTTTATTGCAAGACTGCTCAAAATTTAAAAAAAAAAAACTATTTATTAAATTCAATACAACTGTACCAAGCAGCGCAGCTGTTGAAAAAATGATTAGTATTAGTAATACTGTTTTATCACCTTGTAAAGGTAATCTGAATAATGATATATTAGTATATCAACTTTTATTGAAAATTAATAAAAATTATCAATTAAATTAAAAAATTTCTATTTTATAGAATAATTTATAATTCTATATCCTAATCCAAATAATCCTTGTAATTTTATACATTTTAAAAAAACAATTGTAAGTTTAATAAAATTATATAAAGAGTAAAAATAAAAATTTGGCTATACTTATAAATTTATAAATAAACTTTTTTATTTACATTTTAGGTATTTTGAAACAATGTTTAAAAAATTTTTATTTTGCAAATATAAAAAATAAGTTACGTTAATATTTTAAATAAAAAAATATTTTACAAATTTGTTATTTAATCTCGTTTTAGTATTAAAAAAGTAACGGAAAAAGTAGCGAATCGTTATTTCTTAGTAACGGTAACAGTAACGAGTATCGGTAATGAGTTACCGTTACTTTTAAAAAGTAACTTTCTCATTCCTGCATATATATGCTTTTGTTATATATATATATATATATATATATATATATATATATATTTGTTACGCGCGTTGCCCGGTATACTCTCCATCCGCGAATCAGCTGTCGAATCGGCAATGTCGATCGGCGGCGGCGGTCAGCTGTTTGGCGCCGGACAACGGGAATTGACGGGAATAAACAAACAGTCGTTAAGAGGCATCGAGCCAGATCGGTCGTTAATTGTAAACGATAAGAATAAAGCTGTTCGTTAAGAGTACGTTAAAAGTGTCTTTTCATTTCCGCGAGCGCGCGCGTAACAATATATATATTGTTGCGCCGGAACGTCGAAAGACACTCCCGCACTCACACACACACTCGCGTCGAGAAAATCAAAACGTCTATGGAACTCAAAAAGCTTTATTGCAACAGAGAAAGCGCGTGACACGTCCTCCTCGGCAGGAGTCCGACGTTAAACTGTCTACAATATTTGTTTACAAAATATTTCCTGGCAACCAGCCGTTCAATTCAATTATTTTAATAACAAATTCTTCCGGCAACCGGCCGATCGAAAATATCGATCGGTCCGTCAGCTGACTGGCGCTTCAGAGGTGTATCGGGCGACACGCGGCACGCAACACTGCTCCCCTTCTTCTGAATTGTCGTCCCGACAATCCGAAAAACAGCTTGCGACACTTCTGGAAAAGGACCTTCTTTGGTTCCAGGACGATTTCTTGCCCTTTTCGTACTTCTGTAGCGAGTTACCGGACCACGTCCACCAAAGTCCTCTTCCAGGGAGGTTCTCCACACGGGCTTCCTTCTTCGCGAAGCTGGCCAGGCTCCCACAAAGAATTCCTTAGTCCGTATTCCTCCAGCCGTCCTCGAACTCCTCTTCCGCCGAGTCTTGTGCGCTTCGTTCTTCTTTCTTCGGGATCAGGGGGGGGAATATCTTCCGTGGACCCATCGCTCAAAGAGCTCCCTGTCCCCTGCCTCGGCATTCACCCAAGTCCCACGGGAAAACCACGGTCAAAAACCGTGGAAGAGGCAGTCCAGGAAATTAACTTCCTTACGGCTCTCAATTCCAGAATCCCCTTCCTTATTCAGAACTCCATAAATACTGTAACAATAATAAAACACAAAACAGAACACAAACTTTGAATTAAAATAATTAAAATTAAAAAGATTCAAGATCTTCCGCGCTCTTGTTTTCTTTTACGCCCGAATTTCCGCTCTCTTGCCTCTCCGGCTTTTGTGCGAAACTATTTTCGTTTATAAATTTCAACGTTCTGACCCGCTCAATCGCTATTCTGAGCGAAGATATCCCCTCAACTTGGAGGGTCCGTTTAACGAAACCGTCCGACAGAGCAGCCACGAATTGAGCGCAAGCAACTTTATCGCGCATTTCGTGAGGACAATTTGGATATACCTTTCGAGAAAGGCGCTCAAGATCCGCGCCCAACGTAGCATAATCTTCTCCCGGGAGAAGTCTACGATTAGTGAATTGTAAATAAAAATTTTGCGCTAGTTCACTTTCACCGAAGCGCAATTCCAATTCAGATTTTAATTCCGAAAACGTTAATTTATCTTTTTCCGCGCTCAACCCATCCAAAACTGAACGCGCTTTCCCCCGCAAGCATGACGCAAGGGCCACCGTTTGGGAGGCCTCGTCCCAGCCGTTCGCGCGCGAAATGAAAGAAAACTGTGAGAGAAACTCGCGCAGCGGCACCGTCCCGTCATAAGTGTCGGTCTTTTCTCTTAAAGAGAACGACGGCCGATCCCCGCTCGCGTTTCCGCTCGCGTTTAAGAAATCCACACGCGCCGCGTCTGTCGGAGCTTCGCCCGCGGAAATATTATTGGAGCGACTTAGCTGAGTATCGTTGAGTCGCTCCTCCATTCGTCGGAAAGCTGCCTCACGCTCCACGAAACGGGCCTCCATTTCGGCGCGGAAATTTTGTTGCTCCTGCCGTTCCCGTCTCCGCTCCTCGCGCATCTGATGTAACTCGAAGAGAACAGCCTCCATCGCGCTAGTCTCGTCTGAGCTCGCCGCCTGGTGCTGAGAGCGAGTCTTCTTCGGCGAGTGAGTCGTCGACATTTTGATTCCTTACGACGTCGGAAAAACTCCCGTCGGCTCGCTCGCTCGTCCGATCCCGGACGAGCCCCCAAATTGTTGCGCCGGAACGTCGAAAGACACTCCCGCACTCACACACACACTCGCGTTGAGAAAATCAAAACGTCTATGGAACTCAAAAAGCTTTATTGCAACAGAGAAAACGCGTGACACGTCCTCCTCGGCAGGAGTCCGACGTTAAACTGTCTACAATATTTGTTTACAAAATATTTCCCGACAACCAGCCGTTCAATTCAATTATTTTAATAACAAATTCTTCCGGCAACCGGCCGATCGAAAATATCGATCGGTCCGTCAGCTGACTGGCGCTTCAGGGGTGTATCGGGCGACACGCGGCACGCAACAATATATATATATATATATATGCTTTATATCGTGTAACACATTGAGTATTATGTAATTAAGATTAATCCGTTTTTATGATTTAATAACGTATACGCAATAATGTATACGCAAAAGAGGCAATTATTGAGTGTGACGCGATTAAAAAAATAACGTAACACTACTTTTAGCGCGACGCCTATAGCACGAGATTATCATCTCGTTTTGCCAATAATTGGGAATAGTGGAACTCATATTTTATTATATATGAATCTATTTAACTTTTAATGCTCTTTAATTTTTGTCCTTACAAAATTTTCAAAATGTTGCAAAAAGGGGTGTGGGTAAGGGTAAATACAAAAATTTGAAGTTTTTAAAAAATATAAATATACCATTTTAAAGAGTATAAAATGCCATTGTAAAGAGTACAAAACTTTTGTAGAGAACATGTTCGCGAGGTTTGCTGGGTAACAAATAACACCAAAATTTGCAAATTAACTCTTTATTGTCGAGCGAGCGTCCTCTCCTTCTTACATCATCTAACTGCTCGCTGCGCATACGCACATTAAAAATGGAACAAATGCTGCGAACAAATGGTGCAGGAACAAATCAACATTAATGAACGAACTCAAGAAACCGATAAATCAAACAAAATAAGTAAATGCTTTAACATCTCCCGCCCCTTTTGAAAATCTTTCAAAATAAACATTTAATCATACAGTAAGTGAATATTTAAATTAATAAATACAAACTTTAATTCTCCTCTAATGGCAGCGGGCAAACACTTCTCACAGGTCGCTTATATTGTCCATTAAGAGGATGCTAAACTGCCCATCAAACTTGATTGAAGTCGATAATGCAGAGCCATTATTTATCCTTGTTCATGAAAAAATTTGCTTTAAAATACAAGTTATATAGCTTATACTTACAAATAAATGGTGTCTCGCAGTTTGGAATAAAAGGAATAAGACTATATTTGTCAAATTACGATTACAAGTCGTAAAAAAATATTTATGTGATCAAAAATTTTATTCGTTTAAGCGCTTTTATTATATAAATATCTTTTTTTTACGGTTTGTAATCGTAATTTGACGATTATAGTCTTATTCTTCAATCTATTCCGAACCCGGGAACACCATTCATTTGTACGTATAAGCTACATAACTTGTATTTTGAAGCAAATATGTTTATAAACAAATAAACTTTTAAAAATTTTTTGCATTTTTGGTCTTTATCTAATCGTCCCTGGCTTTATTTGTGTGCTTTAAAAGTGTAAAAGGAATATCAATTCTATAAATTCAATTCGAAACTAAATGGTTGAACAGAATGTCGGTAAAACACACGGCTTTAGCATCCTCTTAACAGTCTTGACAGTAACCACTCAAGTTTCACCGCCCGGCCCTGGATGCAACTCAATCACTCAACCAGTAATCCATTGCAAGAAAGGTAGACAATCTTCTTTTAATAAGACGAGAATTCCCATTGGTAAGCCTTGGTCTTCCTTGGCCCATTTGTATCAATGTTGTAATGCAGCTAGGTATTCTCGTTGCCAACGGGTCCAAAAGTCCTGACGGACTTTCTGTAGATGTTGCCATCTACTCAACTTATTATCTGGATCCTTGGGATAGCATTTTTGAGCCGACTGCAACAAGTAGTCACCAATCAGAAAATGAGATGGCGTTAACGTGGATAGGTCTTGAAGATCGAAAGAAAGAGGAGTCAAAGGCCTGGAATTTAGGACTGCCTCAATTTCAATCAACAAAGTATTGCACTCTTTAAATGTTAGCACAAGCCCTTTGGTGACCGCGTACAAATGTCGTTTCATGCTTTTTACAGCGGCCTCCCACAATCCTCCGAAGTTTGGAGCCTTAGGCGGGATAAAATGCTACTGTATTTTTTGTTGCGAGTTTGGTTTAAATTAATTCTTATCGTTGATTAAAAATTCGTAAATCTCTTTAAACTCTCGGAATGCTTCCACGAAGTTGGTCCGTTGTCGGAGTATAAATCTGAGCAAATGCTCCTTCTTCTGGTGAATCGTTGTAACGCTGCCATAAAGGCCTCGGTTGTCAGTTCGGTAACCAATTCCAAATGAACTGCATCTCTCTTCAGTTAAAGTCAAAATGGGTGACTTACCACAGTCAAGAATCGATTAGTTTACTCGTCCGTTCTCTATTAGTGGAGTGGACTATGCCAGTCATTTGCAAGTCAAGGAAAGCAGGCGGCGTGGTCGAATATCTCGAACACATATCTCGAAGGCTTACATTGCGCTATTTGTTTGCTTTAATACAAAAGCAGTACATTTGGAATTGGTTATCGAACTGAGAATCGAGGCTTTCATGGCAGCGTTACGACGATTCACCGAAAGAAGGGGTATGTGCTCAGATTTGTACTCCGACAACGCTATCAACTTCGTGGAAGCATCCCGAGAACTCAAAGAGATTTACGAATTTCTAAATCAACGAGAAGAATTAATTCAAACCGAACTAGCAAAACAAAAAATACAGTGGCATTTTATCCCGCCTAAGACTCCAAACTTCGGAGGGTTGTGGGAGGTTGCTGTAAAAAGCATGAAACAACATTTGTACGCGGTCATCAAAGGGCTTGTGCTAACATTTGAAGAGTGCAATACTTTGTTGATTAAAATTGAGACAGTCCTAAATTCTAGGCCTTTAATTTCTCTTTCTTCTGATCCTCGATCTATTCATGTTAACGCCATCTCATTTTCTAATTGGTGACTACTTGTTGCAGCCGACTCAAAAATGCTATCTCAAGGATCCAGATAATAAGTTGAGTAAGTTCCAACATCTACAGAAAATCCGTCAGAACTTTTGGACTCGTTGGCAACGAGAATACCTAGTTGCATTACAACATCGATACAAATGGACCAAGGGAGACCGAGGTTTACCAGTGGGAACTCGTCTTGTTAAAAGAAGATCATCTACCTTCCTTGAAATGGGTTACTGGACGAGTGATTGCGTTGCATCCAGGGCCAGCCGGTAAAACTCAAGTGATTACTGTCAAGACTGTTAATGGATAATATAAGCAACCTGTGAGAAGTGTTTACTCGCTGCCATTAAAGGAGAATTAGTTTGTGTTCATTAATTTGAATATTTACTTACTGTAAGATTAAATGTTTATTTTGAAAGATTTTCAAAAGGGGCGGGAGATGTTAAAG
Source organism: Monomorium pharaonis (assembly GCF_013373865.1). Taxonomy (NCBI): domain Eukaryota; kingdom Metazoa; phylum Arthropoda; class Insecta; order Hymenoptera; family Formicidae; genus Monomorium; species Monomorium pharaonis. The sequence goes on along the minus strand of NC_050472.1, from coordinate 17,601,774 downwards.
CATTTATTTAATTTATCGGTTTCTTGAGTTCGTTCATTAATATTGATGCGTTCCTGCACCGTTGCAGTACTTGCTCCATTTTTGTAGTTAAAACCGTCCTTTGGCCAAGAGCGCGGCAAGTTGTTTTTGCAACGCAATTGCTTCTGTTATGGTGTCTGCTCCGGCAAAGACATCATTCATATAAAAATCTGAGATTAGAGATCGTTTTGCAAGTGGAAATTGATCACCATCTTCTTTTGCTAGTTGCTTTAAACAATGCATTGCCGAAAAAGGTGCACACGTGGTACAATATATATTTAAAACGTATATTCTTGTGGGAGCTTCTTCACTCTTTTTCCAAATTATTAACTGGGAATGACGAACTTCTTTAGCTACCAAATCTTGCCTGAACATTTGAGCAATGTCACTTGTGAACATGTACTCGTATAATCTGAATCTTATTAAAATATGCAGCAAATCACCTTGCAAATTAGGTTCAAGATAAATCATGTCGTTGAGCGAATTATTGTGGTTTGTCGTCGAAGATGCATCAAATACAACCCTAAGTTTAGTTGTACTACTATCTGTAAAACCAGCTTCGTCCAATTTCGTATCTGCTGGCAATTAACTCATATGTCCTTGTTTTTTGTAATCATCCATGAATTACATATTTGATTTTCAACAACGGTTGTCTTCTAAAGCGTCACTTTAGTGTATGGAATTTTCTTAAAGCCTGTGATTTTGACTCTCCTATCGTTACTCTTTCGTTTCTTGGCAAACGTACAATAAATCTTCCAGTATCATTTCTTGAGACTATTGTCTTAAAATATGCTTCACAGTAGCTTTCTTGAGCGCTAAGTCTTTTGACTGCTTGTAACTCTTCTATTCTTCAAAATCTTTCTATTTGCTCCTCTAAGGATTGATTAGTTACTAATAAAGTAGCGGTTTCTAATCTCGTATCGACGATTTCTCCTCCCAATATCCAACCAAGGTATGTACTGTGCCATGTGGGATATACTCTTCCCCCTTTAATCTTTCGCGTACACAAGATCCCACAACAGACTTGCACCTATTAATAGATCTGTCTTCCTAAGTTTATCAAAATCAGGATCTGCCAATAGATAATCATCGGGAAGGTTAAAAAGCTTATCTTTGTTTATTTTAATTTGTGGTAGTCGTTCCGTAATATGTAGAAGTACAAAACAGCGCAATTCTACTTTAAATTTCAAATGTAGAGATTCAATGTGTACTTCGGTGAATTTCTTTATTTCAGTAGCATTACGCATGTGCCGCCAAGTGAGAATGCTTCTTTGTCATACTACAAATTTAATCTATAACTAAGTCCTCTGTTATAAGATGCGAATGTTAAGCAGAATCTGGTAACACTCTGCAAATCTGTTTTCTGCATTGATTATCACGCATATAAATTTGTGCAGTTGATAAAATAATCTGCGAATCAGCCTTTAAAGCGTTTGTAATTTCCTACTGCATTTTGTGTTGAATGGTTGAGCTCTCTTATTCTTGAACAATGCATCAACACGGATTTCTCTGGTTCTGCCGAATCCTTTGATAACGAACTTTGAGATTCTTTTCCAGACAATTCCGTTTGTTCCATATGTAACAAGGTATTATGTGCCTTTGCACATTTTCGACATTTTGAAGACTTGAAATTTTTAGCAAAATGGCCAGCCTTTAGACAATTAATACATAATTGATGTTTCTGTACTGTTGCTAAACGATCTGACATAAGCAGCTTCAAAAACTCCGAACAATTGAACAGGTAATGAGATTCTTTACACATGCAACAAATCTGCGAAGTCGTAGCTAAAGTTACTCGTTTGTCGTTTGTCTTTCTGTATAGCTTCTGATCTATTTTTGCCAGCATTTCCTATGTGCAACACCTTTCGCCTAAAAATTTGAGGAATTCTTCTGTAGTAGGCGTGTAATCAATCCCCTTTTAACTTATCTCCTCTTTCCATTCACATTGAAAATGATAATCCTGCTTCTGACTAAGAAAATAATAATTGTGTCCCATCTGTCAACAGATTGATCCAAAACTTGCAGGGCCTTCAGATGTGTGCGTATATGCATAATGAATTGTTTCAATGAAACGTGTTTGTCTCTGGTAATCACCGGAAAATCTAATAACCGTGACTCATGGCTATTAACGATCAATTTTTTGTTCATCATAATGATTCTTCAATAAATCCCACGATACATTGTAGTTCTCCGCGATGTATTCAAGCCGCTGACTACTTGCAAAGCTTCGTCTTTCAAAACACTGCGCAAATATTGAAATTTTTGTACCACTGAGAGTTTATAATTATCATGGATCAAAGACGTGAATGCGTCCTTGAATAGCATCCATTGCTCTTATTCACCTGCAAAGGTAGGCAACTTTAGAGTAGGTAATTTTACATCTAGGTTACCTGGTTGTGTGTTGGCTCTGTCCTCTTGTACATTCTGTTGCCTATTTAAAAGTGTCTGTTGAGCTGAAATAATTGAATGAGCCTTGTCTAACGTTTTGTAATAGCTTTCTTCAAAAACTATTCTTTTTCCTTCTTCTTGCTTTATAATTTCTTCTAACTCTTCGTCTATTGATGCTCTTGTTGCTTCTATTTGTGTTTGGATGTCGTTAAACGTGATGCAAAATTCTTATAATTTTCTGAGACGATCGTGTACTTGCTCATAGGTTATGTGCTTGATTGTTAGAAAGGTATGTATCCTGATGACCTGTCATTTAATTTAAACACGCGCCTTTAGTTTTCTTAGTTCTGCCATTTTAAAGATTATTTACATAACTATTTGCCAGTTATGCTGATATGTATCAAACTGTGTTCTAGAAGCGTCTCGTGTAAAGACCGCTTTTTTTGTAATGTTGTAAACTGCGATTCCAAGTCTACAGATAATGCCAATATTTGCTCGATATTCATTCGAGCCCCAAACGTTGGACGCCAAAATGTTTGCGAGGTTTATTGGGTAACAAATAACATCAAAATTTGCAAATTAACTCTTTATTGCCGAGCGAGCGTCCTCTCCTTCTTACATCATCTTCTTGCTCGCTGCGCACGCGCATATTGAAAATGGAGCAAGTCTTCGACGGTGCAGGAACGCACCAACATTAATGAACAAACTTAAGAAACCGATTAATCAAACTAATTAAATAAATGCTTTAACAGAATATTTTTTCATAAATCTTATATTTTTAAAGATATTTGCCAGAAACAAAAAAATACGCTATTTTCAAGGGATAGTTTTAACCCCTAAACATCAAGATACGCAGCTAAAAAAATATGAGTCTTATATTTTCTTATGTTCTACAACATATACAAAGCTCATTAAAATCGGTGAAGGACACTTCCGACCGTCCCCTTGTAAGTAATAATTTATCATCTCTTTTTGGTGTGTTTCGTTTCACGCATGCTTGTACATGGCACAAAAAAATGTCCAAAGATAATATTTAAGCAGATAATGTTTGCAATTTTTTCCTAACACTGCGACTTTGTCACTGCAATATTGTTTAAAAAAGTTCTCAACAAGTTTTTTTAGTTTTTTTTTTATTTTTATCAACATGGCGATTGTCGAGTGGATATAATTTGCCCATGTTTGAAATGGCCACGTTCGAAACGGTCACGTCCGAAATGGCCACGGTCGGAATGGCCACGGGAAATATTGCACGGAGTTCAATTTGCCCACGTTCGAAACGACCACGTTTAAAACGGCCATGTCCGAAATGGCCACGTTCGGAATGGCCCCGTTTGGAATAACCACGTTTAAAATTACCACGTTTGAAACGGCCATTTTGGAAACATTTTTTTCTTGTTTGCGTGGAAAGTTGCAAACCCATGTGGTGTAGAGAATGCTTTGCGCGCGCGCGCGCGCGCGCACACACACACATACACGAGAGGGGGTGCAAAGGAGGCCTCGGCCCCCCTCTCGCACCCACCCGTCTAAGTTGCTAACCCATGTGCATTGTACTGGAAATTATGTAAAACATACGTGGCCATTTCGAACGTGGCCGTTCCGAACGTGGTCGTTTTGAACGTGGGCAAATTGAACTCCGCACAATATTTCTCGTGGCCATTCCGAACGTGGCCGTTCCGAACGTGGCCATTTCGAACGTGGTCAAATTTACGCGTGGCCATTTCGGACGCTCCCGGCGATTAACATTCTAATAGATATTAAAAAAATATTTTCCATATTGTAAACTAGTGGCTATTCTGTCGCCGTATTCTTGTTCACTAACAGCTATTCTCCCACCTTATTCTTAGAAGCGCAACTACTTGACTGTCTCTTTTGAATTTGGCGCGTAGCAGCTCTATATGTGACTGGCCAATAAGGATCTAGCATGCGTTATAGTGCGCTTATTGATAGAGTACAGTAAGTATGGGAGAGAACAAGAGAATGAAAGGAAGGGAAAGAGAAAGCTTCTTAATTGCGAGAAGTGGGTACAAGACAATAGGTTAGTCGCGTCCGGTCACATTTGTATACGGTACACTTTATTATTTAAAAAAATATAGTGATATAAACGCTGAAGCAGTCATATCATTATATCGCAATTGCTAAAACATTTCCGTCCGGCCCGTTAACAATATGGTTTTGTTTCTTCCAATATGTATTCTTTGATATGTAACACTGCAACCAATAGTGTATAATATCTTCAAGTTTCTTATATGGTTTCGTTTATTTAAAACAAACCTTTATTAGTACTATATTTATAAAAAATATTTTCAATTATCTTAATTTTTACATAATTTTGTTTGTTTACATATAAAAATACTTATTCAATAACAAGTTGTTGCACCTAATGTTCTATTAAAGTCTCATAACTTTTTTGTTCAGACAGACTTTTAATAATCTGCAACTAACATTTTTTAATACTACACAGATCAACAAAATTAGCACATATAAAAATTTTGCATAATTTCAAATAACACCGCAAAAAATCATCGCATTTTCATTTTCCGAAAAGCATTTTAAAGCTTGAACTCTCTACTTTCGAATGAATTTTGGCGATTTCAATTATCTTTTTTTGTACGAAACGACACAATGATAAATCTTGATCCGTCAAAATAAAAATTTTTATGCAACTTTGCTGCATTACACCTGATGTGAAAGAAATCGCGAAGATTTTCTGTTACTTATATCTTACAGAGGTATCTTTTCCCATTATTTTAAGTAGTCGTTCATCATTGTGCGATTTTTTTTGACCGAGTTATTAAGATTTTAAGAAAAAATGGTCATTTTGATTTTTACTGCTTATTACTCTTGAATAAATCAATGTACAGCGCTCCACAAAAAAACAATGAAAAGTTTTCACTTTCGAATGTTAATTGTTAAGTTGGGAAAAGCGCTTAAGCCTTGTCTACAATGAGTCATTAGTCATTAGTCGTAAGAAATTTAACCAATCATGTTCACCTATTCTTCTCTAAGATCAACTGTAACTGGCTAGATTTCTTACGACAAACAACTAACGACTCATTGTAGACGAGGTATTATTTAGGCAAATTTGACACGAAATTCCACAGGACATTAATGAAAGGTACGTAAGCATATGAGAATGTTTACAAGCAGTAATTGATTAAAGAACGTTAGTGTTTATGGGGAGTAAATGTACTATAAAACTTCACTTTAGCGATGTGATTGGATCATTCTTCACAATATATTAAATTAAATAAAAACCGTAAAATATGCGATTTTTTATGTAATTATTGGATGTGATTTGTTGTTAGAAAGTGAATCTACGAAAAAAATAATAATGTATATAAATTTTTGGCGTTAGTTGATGGGCTAAAATCGCCACTTTCTGGTCCTCCCTTTTCCAATAATAACGCTAATAATAAAAAAAATAAATATTTTCTTCTAAAAAAAGGTGAAATAAAAAATTATTTATTACAAAATACTACAGAAATATAAGGCTTTAATTAGATCGTTAAAGAAATGCTGTAATTACGATGTTTCAAGAAAAATAATCTCAGAAACATTACTAATGTAACCATACGCCATTAAAATCATTAAAACATAAGTGAAATCTTTTGTGAGTAAATGTCTAAGATAAGTACCAGTGCAAAAAGTTAATTTTTTTCAATACCAATCAACAAAACTATAGAAATGGAATGTAGAAATGTTTTTAGGAAAGGGCAATTTGATTTTCATGGCGAAAACTATAAAAAACCATAAAAATCATAATTTTTTCCATTTATTTCCGTAAATAATGAGAAAAATACTTCAAATAAAAATTGTAGATCTCATCATAATACATATTTTATGCCCTATTGATTTTTGCTATAAAGATAACAGTTTTTGAAAAAAATTTAAATGTTCAAAACTTTATATAACTTGTTTAGAACAATTCGAGTTTTATTAGTTAATTTTATAAGCTAATACTAGAGTCCACACATTTTGGCGTGGCTTTGCCCCTCCCTCGGACTTTCTTCCAGTATTAGCTAATAAAATTAACTGCACCCCCTCCCCGTTTTTTCCTGACTCTAAGCTAACCAATTTTAGTCGCTATTTAGTCACAATTTCAAATTTGAAATCGCAAACCCATGTGGTACAGTACAAGCGTGGACGAGGTTTCGCTCTGAAAATAAAACTGCCCCTTCCTAAAAACATTTCTACAATATACTTCTATAGTAGTTTTGTTGATTGATATTGAAAAAAATTAATTATCGCACCGGTACCTATTCTAGACCTATTTTACCTTTCCGTGATATCAAGGATTGGGTAATTATGTACAATTAGGACTTATACGAGAAATCAATTAAAAGGTAGTAGATCTTATGTATTTTTGCTCCCTAAATCTAAAACTGTTGTTAGAATTAGAGGGTCGCTTATATTTTCTAAGATATTGTCATAAAAATAAACGGTAAATATTGTGTTTAACGAAAAACAACGCACGCACGCACGCACGCACGCATGGACACACACACACAAAATATATTCTCAGAAAACGCGTGGACGGAGAAGGGGCTCCGCTCCTCTCCCTGCACCCGTCCCCGTAATTTTTCCTAACTCTAACCCAACTAATTTTATGTCGCTATTTAGATAATGCGAAAACATTGGTAACAAACAGCGTGGATATTGTTTAGCGTAGAAATTCGCAAATTACATGTGCTACAGTACAAGCGTAGACATCGTTTACTTTTCGTTCAAGTTTATTAATATTATGATAAAAGTGCCGAATGGGTTTGCTTCGTGTAGAAAGTCAATAAAAGGGAACAAAAACCAAGAAAAATGCAGAGCTCGAATATTCAATTTTTTAATTGTATTTGATCAAACGCTTGTACTGTACCACATAGGTTTGCAATTTTCCACGCGAATCAAGATCCACGCTGCTTGTTTCTAATGTTTTTGTATTATTCAAATAGAGACAAAAAATTGGTTGGGTAAGAGTTAAGAAAAATTTCGGGGAGAGGGTACAGGGGGATGCCTGCCCATGCGTTTTCTGTGAATATATTGTGTGTGAATGTGTGTGTGTTGTACTTCGTTAAATGTAATATTTACCGTTTTTTGTTATTTTTATGACAATATCTTAGAAAATATAAACGACCCCCTAATTCTAACAACAGTTTTGGATTCAGGGACCAAAAATACATAAGATCTACAAATATATACGTATATATAAATGTTGTACGACTCTCTTTAATATCTCTCACTATATTTTATCGTCACATCTAGCTCCTTGAGCTAGATTATCTTTCTCTATCGCATAAATGTATTTCTGGGAGGCTTCAAAGCAACATTCTTTGTTGTAGCCTTTCCTGATGCTAGTACACTCTCTGTAACTTTTTTTTTTCTCTATTGTATTCTATCTGTTTGTACAAGCAATAAAGTCCTATTATTATTATTATTATTATTATTATTATTATTATTATTATTTACTACCTTTCAATTGATTTCTCATATAGGCCTTTATTATTCATATTTACTGGGAATTGTTACAATAGTTGTACTGTGTGGAATTTTATATTGTAATTACAATTATCTATATAATGTTAATCCAAAAAGTTATTATACGTTGTGTTGTATATGTTTTTAATGTATGTTTTGTATTTGTGCTACTAAGAAAACAACAAAATTTCTTATAGAAAAAATATCAATTTAATATCCACTTGCCAATCACTAGACATGCAATCAAAACATTCAACATAAATATTTATTGTTCATTCCATAACATGCTAAGAAAACCGCTGAAAATATTATATACTAAAATATTATACACACACAAATGTATACAAAAAGATAATCCGTGTTATATAATATTAATTGGATATTTAATATTATGTGTGATCTACATTATTATGTAATTATACTAGACACTATAAACGCGCGCTATTTGCCTTCTTATTTCTTACGTCTTAAAAATGAATTGCAATAATAATTGCATAGATAGTAATCATCTATAATATCATTTTCAAATTTCACGATGACAATTATACGAAGTAAATGATCACATCTTATCACCTCTTGTCTTTAGACATTTATTTTTCACTATTTTTAACTCATTGATAATACACTCATCCGCGAAAAAACAAGCCACCTAATTTTTCTCAAATTTTTTAACATCTTTCAGCGACAACTTCGCCAAAAATTATTGTACCAAGATAAATCAAAGCTCAAATTAAAGCTTAAACTTTCCTTTTGAAAACCATATAAATCGTAATTAAATTACAACAAACGTTTTACAAATTAGTGGACATTGAAAATAGTGCTTAAAAAATAGGGGAAATTTGTTTTAAATTATTGCATATAGCTCAAGAAAATCAGCTCTCTGATTTTAAAATGTAGAAGTTTTTAAGGTCATTTATTTCCTAACAAATCCATCTTTGGAATATTTTTCTACAATTTTTTTTAACAGATCTACATCGTTTTGAAAAAAATATTACAAAAACGACAACTTTTTCATAATGTGGCCTGTTATAAATCCGGATACGAATCCTACAGAGCATTTATGAAATATCCTAAAACAAATCATTAAAAAACACAATGTTCAAACATTAGCAGCACTCCCCAACGCTTTGCAAGAAGAATAGAATAATTGCAAGAATTTCATTCAAATGCAAGAAAAAATAAGAAATTTAATTAACAGTATATCTCAACGAATACGAGAGGATAGGAAGATGGCATCAGAGTATACGAACGTGAGTGTGTGAGCTCTGGAGTAAGAGGTGGATTAATGTAGAATAAGGGTAGAAAGAGAGTTGGGAGACAGAAAAGCGTGAAAAGGAAGTCGAGAGAAGCGGACGGAAATGGAGGGAAGAAACAGAAGGAAAGAATAAAGAAGTGGTGAGGCTTGGAAAATTGGAGTCAAAACGAGGATGAGAAGACAAAGATAGGAACGACAGAGGAGAGCAAGGAGAAGGGATAACGAAGAAGAGATGGTAAAGACGACGGAGCGGAATTGGTGAGACGAGATATTGAGATATAAGAGAGGTTCAATGGCGCACAGGACAATTGGACATGTTGCAATTGCCCACCGTGCTATTAGACACAAAACATTGCGCACCGTTCAATTGTGCACTGTTCAATTGGACACCGTTCGATTGGACACCGTTCGATTGGACACCGTTCGATTGGACACCGTTCGATTGGACACCGTTCGATTGCACACAGTTCAATTGGACACAGTTCGATTGGACACAGTTCGATTGGACACAGTTCGATTGCGCACCGTTCGATTACGCACCATTCAGTTGCACACCGTTAAATTGCATACCGTTCAATTGCACACTGTTCAATTGCACACCGTTCAATTGCGCACCGTTCAATTGCACACCATTCAATCAAATGCATATTAAATATTCATACATTATGGCAGCGTTTGCAATGTGTACATAAGTTAGCGACTTATGGGGTGGATGCGAGAGGAGGGGCCCCTCTTGCACCCCCCCCCGTGTGTGTGTGTGTGTGTGTGTGTGTAAAGCATTCACTGCACCACATGGGTTTGCGCCTTAAATGGTGTGCAATTGAACGGTGCGCAATTGAACAATGTGCAATTGAACAATGTGCAATTAGACGGTGTGCAATTGAACAGTGCGCAATTGAACGGTGCGTAACTGAACGGTGTGTAACTAAACGGTGCGCAACTGAACAATGCGCAATTGAACGGTGCGCAATCGAACGGTGTCCAATCGAACTGTGTCCAATTGAACTCTGTCCAAACAAACTGTGCGCAATTGAACGGTGTGCAATGTTTCGTGTCTAATAGCACGGTGGGCAATTGCAACGTGTTCAATTGTACTGTGCGCAAATGAAGGCCTCTCTCGAGAAGAGGACCAATAGTAAGAAAAATGGAGAGTAGTTCAAGAGCCGAAAGTCGGGTTGGCAGCACTGGGATAAGGATGGTGGTAGCGTGTTTTGTGAGCGCAGTGTTTGCAAACACGTGGTCCACCGGCGAAGGCAACAATAAAGGCAGCAGTTAAGTGAGACAGTGAAAGTGAAGAGAAATGGATAGTTGGAAGTAATTAAGGGAGGAATAGAAGGAGATGAAAAGGGAGATAAGCAAGAGCCGGTGGAAATAGCGAAGACGGTAGATGGCGGAAGGATGGAGTAGGATTGTAGTGCGAGGTATTGATATATCGGAGCGGTGGTCCATGGCGAAAGAGACGGACGGTCGATGAGAGAGTAGGAAGGAAAGGTAGAAATGTTAGAGACAGTGGACAGAGGAGATGAGGCAACGACAGAAGTTGATAATGGAGCCAATGACAAGAGAAATGGACAGACGATTGGTTGACGTGGCAGCAAAAGAAATTAGTAATATTGTGAAAAGAGACGGCGGTAGCGTGGTTTGTGAACGCAGTGTTAACTTGCACGTGATCCGCCATTAAAGGCAGATGTTAAGAGAAACGAGAAAAAGTGAGAGACGGAATGGAAGTAAATAAAGGAAGAGCTGAAGGAGGTGAAAAGGAAATTGAGAAGTTTAAGTGAGATACCAAAGGAGCAGAAGAAGATAAGGAGAGAGCTGGAAAGGCTGGGAGAGATGATGGACGAGACGGCAGGTTTGATGATAGGAAGGATGGAGAAGATCAGAAGAGACGTAGGAGGGAAAAGAGAAGGAGCAGAGGAGAAGGAGAGAGAGATAAAGGAGGCTGAACGAAAACGGACAGAAGAGCAGGAGGAGGAGTACAGAGATGACAGGTCGGAGAAGGAGGGAGAGAAGATAACGGCGATGATAAAATAATGGCTGATGATCTAAGAAGGGAGAAGAGCGAGGAGGAGAGAGGAGAGGAAAGTGATGGAAGAAGGGAGAAAGACAAGAAGACGAGGACGGAGAAACACACGGAGAAGGAGAGGACGCCAAAGAAGAACGAGGAAGAAACAGGGAGGATCGTGGGAGTGGCCAAGAAGGAAAGGGGAAAAGAGAAAAAGGGTAATGGTGACAAGTAGGGAACTGCGGGTGGAGAGGGAAATGGGATGAAACAGAAAATGGATGAATAGAAGCAGAAGGAGAGAAATAGCAAGGAAACAATAGGGAAGGAAGAGAAGGGGTGAAAAGCGGAGGGAAAGGAGTTGGGAGATAGAGAATGAAAAGGGCACAAAGGAAGGGGAGGAGGTATGAGAGTGTAAGATCGCTTATGGCCAGGTCGAGGAAGAATTGTGATGAGTTTGTAATTTATTATCTTATCTCATATTACGAGAAATGGAAGAAGGAGGACGTACGGAGTTTGGTGCACCCCCTGAAAACACCCCGGCACTCCGAAAGGAAGCCCGGATTAAACTTCTAATAATAAACTTCAACAAATACGAAAATTGTTAGATGCAAGAGAAGGCAATACATATTATTAAACATACATATTCTCACGCACGCACACGCATGCGGACGCACGTGCGCGCGCGCGCGGGATCAAATTTTTGCCATGGCCACGTCGTTGATCCTGGGTAATGCCAAGAATAGGATGCACACATGTATACACTCACATGATATTTAAATCCGATCATTCATTTTCAAGAAAAATAAAATTTTTAACTATGAAGATTTTATTTCCTTTTTGAAAAAGTTTTTTAATGACAATTTGTTTATGAATTGATTTTTTATGAAAAAGTTGTCGTTTTTGTAACATTTTTTCAAAACAATGTAGCTATATTTTAAAAAATCGTAGAAAAATATTCCAAAGATGGATTTGTTAGTAATAAATAAGCTTAAAAACTCATACATTTTTAAACCAGAGAGTTGATTCCTTTAAGCTACGCTAATAATTAACAAAACAGTTTTTCTTCATTTTTTAAGCACTATCATTTTTTAAGTAGCTATCTTCGACGTCTGTTATTTTGTAAAACGTTTGTTATAACTCAATTACGATTTATACGGTGTGTTTTGAAGAGAAAAGTTTAAACTTTAATTTGAGCATCATTTCGATACAAAAATTTTTTGAGAAAAATTTGAGAAAAATTAGGTGGCCCGATTTTTGTGCAAATGAGTGTACATATTACATATTTATTGTGTTATTATTAATTTAAGTTGTCAACATTGTCACAATTTGAAAGCTGTCAAAATTCAATTTCAATGATAGTTACTCTCGCGACACAAAGTAAACGCAGCGAAAGTACCAATCAACATCGCAGAAAATTGTCAACAATAAGTCGATAACATTTCTTTTTAAGATATATTTAAATGTGTGTACATATATAAATTATACCCATGTATATCTACAGCACAATACAATAGTGTAGCAATATTGTTTACAACATTTTAATACTTTATCTGCAACAATATTGCACATGAGGTAAAATAATAAGAAGATAAATAATTAAAAAAATATTTTCTGTTATATGTGCATAGAAAGCCCACCGTTTTTTAATCGAAAAATCACTATTTTCCTATAAAACAGTAATTTCATAAGAATAATTTATTCCCTTTCCCTCGTCACCAGAAACATAAGAACGATTACAATCCAAAGAGCTTAGTAACAAAGCTCCTAGTCCTGATGATGCAAACTGCAACATTTGCGAAACGTTGGCGCAACACTGTATCAGAACGCGGCATGCATTGGAACCCGATTTCTATTGGAACTAAAATAATTTATTATTTCACTATTTGTGATCTGCCAATAAATGACACAAACAATAAAATAATATATTCCTGCACTACTTTTCCGCACGCTTTACCTTTACCACATTACATTCACACACGCGCCCACTTGCGGTGCGCAAATGATAACGTAAACAAATTTTTGCAAAATTACAGGTGTTTCGTCGCTTTCGCAAATTTAATCTTAAATTTTTAGTTAATCTGTCAATTCGTATCACTCAACAAAAACATAAATCATTATAATTGCGTAAAAGCAGTAGATACGTGGTGATACAATTTATTAATGATTAATAAAAAAAAGATAAATGCCAAAAACGTCTGAATACTTAAAATGATATCAAATTCACATCCTTGGAGATCGTTCAAACTGCAAAAAAGGCTAAAAACAATCTTTTGCCAAAAATATTAAACTAAAAAATATTCAATTCATATACTATAAATCTAAACAAAAAATAAATTTTTTAAATAATTTTTTACAAAATTATAAAAAAAAACAAAGTTTTCTTTTCTATTTATAAACTAACTTCCTACTTTCTTTTTTTAACTCGCTTTCCCCTCCGCCACGTACTTTTACGCACTTGTAATAAGAAGTATATGTAACTCTTGCGGTTCGACTATTATCCATTCATGTGGGTAAATGCATTAAATGCGTGATTGGTTTCCTATTGTGGCTTTCCGCATTTGTTAAACTGTATTATTAAGCTAATAAAATATTTATATTTTTTTTAAAGCACGTATGTATTTACTTTTAGAAATTTATCTATTTTATTTTGTATAAATAATTTAAATTTCGCGCATTATTAAAAAATAAATGTTTTACAAAATGTTTCACTTTGCATTAAAAAAAAGAATAAAGTATAAATTATTTTGTAATCATTTATAAGATTTTAGTATCTCATATACAAAATAACTCGAAGAATTAATCCTTAGCATCCCACATAGCACACAATATTACAAAAATATTGCAATATTGTAACATGTTAGAAATATTACATAGTACAGTAAAAATATTACAGTTAAATTGTAGCAATATATTACTTGCTAATATAAAATTTATAAATATAAAATTGAAACAGTTTAAAAGAGTGATTATCAATAACACAGGCACACAACAAAAGTGGTTGTTTCGGCGGACCAGACAAATTAATCCTTATGCATTTTAACCCGCTGAATACAAATCCAAGATTAAAATTACTGAATTGACTCATCTTTTCCTAACATAAAAAAAAAACATCTTGTAAAAGCGGTTTGGATCATAAATGTATAATCCAGAGTGTGCAAGCTTGCGTAACCACATTACCCAGGGAAAATTCAATACGTATGACAAATCTGAGCTTCTGTGAATGAATAACGTAAAAAATTCACTCCCTTTTTCTATTATATTTAATTCTTTTATTCTCAAAGATTCTGTGCAATGGTTTTCTCTTACGTTTTTTCCTTTCACAGAGACATCTCGTTTGAGCGTCCAGCAGAAATCAGGCATCATGTTCACATCCTACTTGCTTTGATATCGATGCTTCATCTCCTTGATATCCTAATAAAATCTTTCTCCCTGTTCTTCACTATAATCACCTAGATTTTCTGGGAAGTAGTTGATATGAGAATCCAAGAAATGCAACTTAAGATTTATTAAGCAATCTAGTTTTTTACAGTTTTCTACCATTTCCGCTACCTTTTATCTGTAATCTTTTGTGGTTTTCTAGAAAATTTTCTGTGACACCTTTAAAAATCAATCAAGCTGTTCTTTCGTCTTCATTTATTTTGGTGACAAAATTGTTGTCCCTCAACATTTTACGTATTTGAGGTCCATTAAAATTCCTTCCCGCAATTTCGCATCAGAGATGTTCAGAAATTTTTTTGTAAATACTGGTAGCATTCACTTTTTTTATTCAGAGCTTTTACCCATTGTTTTATGAGTCCTAATTTGATATGAAGAGGTGGAAGAAAAACTTCTGAAGGCTCAACTAACGGTTCATTTATGATATTTTTAGACCCAAGTTGCAAAGACGTCCTTGTTGACCATTCTTTTCTTATGTAATGATTCGTTCGATCTCCAGTATCCTATTCACATAGGAAACACGGATTTTTGTGTAACCTGATTGTTGACTCAATAATATGGTGAGAATTTTCAGATCCCTACAAATTTGCCATCTATGTTCTGTGTATTTAATTTTTTTAAAAACTGTTTCAGATCTGTGTACTCTTCTTTTATCACTACGGAGTGCGCTACAAGAATGGAGGTATATGCATTAGTATTGTGCAGCAACTTTCGAGTTTTTTTTAGAAGAATCGATAAATAGTCTCTGGATTATACATTTATGACCCAAACGGCTTTTACAAAATGTTTTTTTTTAGGTTAGAGAAAAATGAGTTAATTCAACAATTTTCACCTTAAATTCGTATTCAGCGGGTCAAAATACATAAGAATTGATTAGTCTAGTCCGCCGGACCAACATTAAAGACATTTTTTTAAGGTTAGGAAAAAAGGAGCCAATTCAGTAATTCCGACCTTGGATTCAGCAGGTCAAAATACAGACATAAGGGTAGACTAGTCTGGTCCGCCGGACTAACATTTAAAATAAATTTTTTTTTGAGGTAAAAAATAAGCCAAGTCAGCAATTCTAACCTTGGATTCAGATTCAGCGGGTCAAAATACATAAGGATTGACTACTCTGCTCTGCTGTACCAACATAAAAAAAAAATTTTTTTTGAGGTTAGAAAAAATAAACTAATTTTGCAATTCTGACCTTGGATTCGGATTCAGTGGATCGAAATACGTAAGGAGTGACTCATCTGGTCCGCCGAACTGATCACTTTTTTTGTGTGCCTGTGTAATTTATTAAAAAGTATGTTTATAATAAATTAAACAACAATAAAAATAACGTTTTAACAAAACAATTACTTATATAATGTAATTAGCATAATATTTTGTTATGACACTTTTTTAAGATCTTCTAACAATTGCAATATGTTTGCAATAAAAATGTTAAATTTGTTTAAGGCTTCTTAATGTGCACTGCTGTATTGTGGGAAACATAATGTCAGAAACAAGATCTCACTACACATTTGTCCGTGCCATTTTTTAGTAAAAAGAAATTTATGTAATAAATAAAATTGCAAAAAATTAAGACCCCTGGATTAAGGCTCCCTTAAGAAAATTTACTTTGAATAAAATTAAAGTTTTTAAAAATAACATTACAAATCTAAGAGTTTACTAAAGAAATTTTTAGGTAATCTAAGGTATGTAAAAAATTAATCTAAAGTAATTTAAAGAATTTGAAAGTATGCAAAGACTGATTTTAAACAATCTTAAAAAATAAAGACTTTAAAAACTGACTTTAAAAAGCCCACGTAGCACATAATATTACAGTAACGAGAGAAGAGGGGTTATGTTTTCCGCCGTATGTAATATCGCAGGTTCGGCCGATCTTGATGATAAAAACGCGCTCGAGAACCATAGAGAAATACACGGTTGATTTAAGCAAATAACATACTATGAATATATTTTTAAGAAAAAAAAAAGGCATAGATACAATATAAAATCAATTAAGAAATCACGCGCATTGCGACTGACTCGGCGTCGCCATGTTAAAAAATTGTTCTTCTCTTTCTTGCCTGATCTAGAGAGCCTCTGAAAGAGAAAGTGGCAAACCACGTCTCTTCTGATTTGATGCGGGCGTTAAGGACGCGGTCATGTGATCAGTTTGCCACTCTCTCTCTCTCTCTCTCTCTCTCAGAAGTTCTCTAGTCTTATCTATCGGGGGCGTAAACGACACTACGCATCTATCTACGCGCAGGCCAAAGACATAGAGTACATTACGAGCAGGGTTGCCAGAATTAATACAATTGTACTTTTCTAGAACATTTTAGCGTTTTTTATATACTAGTACATTTTCCTTTTTTTTATAGTACATTTTACAAAATTTATATCTTGAGTTACGTATTAAACCGAGTCTACAATAGGTATAATAAACTTTGTGGTTCCTGCACATTGAACGCGAAAAAGCTTGCCGCGCGGCAAAATGCGACGCGGTAGCCAATCAAAGTTGGATCGAATTTAACTTTTTCTGCTCGGCAAAAGATTTGGTTGGTTATCGCATCAACTTCCGCTGCGTGGCTAGCAAGTGTTTTCGCGTACAGTGTGCAAAAACCGTTAAACCGTAAAGTATTAACCAATTATATTCGATTATTCTTCTCACATTCAATTATGATTGGTCAGTTTCTTGTAGCTTAAGGCTTACTACACCTATTGTAGAACCAGCCTAAGATAAAACATTTCTAGAGTTTTGAGAACTTCTATATTCTCTACCAATCAAAAAGGTCCAACCAGCTTATCGTACGACACACGTGAAATATTAAACCTGTCTTGTTACACCGTCATAGCCTTACAAAACAGAACACCCGTCCTTACAAAACAAAATATTTTACATTTATCAAATTTTAAAACATTAGAGCTGAATGGCTTAAAAAATGCTTAAAAAATGGTTAAAAAATGTAAACCCAGACACAGTAAACGAGGCTTATCCCCTTGCAAATTGTGTAATAAAAGTTTGCAAGGAGGATATGCACATTTAAAACGCCATGACCATATATGATCATGCGGAAGGCCCGATGCTCCTACTATTAATCAAATCCGCGACACTATTTAAGCTGCTGCCAAACAGCGGCCTGCGGGATCAGTGACAGATAATCAAGCCGATACGTACGGCCCGCACGAGTATAAGACAAAAGAGTTCGGACTTAGCCGCGGCAAAGCCTCGAGCGAGCAAGACACGACGCGCTATCTTCGAGTCACGCGGCGTATCTAATCTACTCAGTGTAACACGACGCGGCACCTTCACCGACCGCAACTATTGTACAACAGCAGAGAAATAAACCTTTTTTATTAAATTAACTTAAAATCAGTGAGTGAGTGATTTGAGGACCCTGCCAACAAAAGCCGCCTTTTTCTGCGAGTTCCTACTCCTTGGGCAGCAACGAATCCATATCTTTTGTCGCACCGCAAGGTACGGCAAAAATCATTTGTTGCACCGCAAGGCGCAACAAATAATAGTAGCCAAAGATATAACAAACTTCAAGAATGTCAAGTATTTCTTGACATAGAGCCAATAAATCAAACTCGTTGGCTTTCATTACAAATGGTAGTGAAAAAAATACTACACTTTCTATTTCTAAATTTTATTTTAAAAATTATAAATAAGTTGAACTTGGAATTCCAGAGTGAAAAACCAAAAATTACATTTATAAATAACAATATTTCTAATTTATATAAAGTAATTCTTAAATTCATTATTTAAAAAAAATTCTAGACTCTGGTTTTAATATATCAGATTTAGATCCATAAAATCAAATTTATTTTGTTGATTTATCTCAGTTCTATCGAGCTGAAAAGTTTGAAAATAAAACAGTTTTTGAAAGAAAATTATGAAAATCTTAATAAAGATGACATACAGAGTTTTCAATGCAAATGTAAAGAATTTTGTTAAACTCTGTGTTCAAATAAAAAAACGTGTTACATTTAAAGATATATTTCTAAAAAATATAATTGTATTAAATCCTGATAAAATTATGTCTGGAAATGTTAAAAAATCACACATATTTAAAATTTTTTCCTCAGTTAAAAAGTTCATGCAACCTAGAGGATCTTAATTTGGAATGGCGAATGTTACAAGGTGTAACAAATTTAAAACTAATAAAAGATACATACAACCATTTTGGTCATATGTGTTTTCTAGTAGAAACAATAATAATTTTTTATATCTAAATTTAAGAAAATTAGTAAGTCATATATTTTCTCTCCCTCATTCTTCAGCAGCAACTGAAAGAATTTATTCTCAATTGTTTTTAATAAAAACAAAACCAAGAAACAGGTTAGATGTAAAGACCTGTCAAAGTATTCTTTATGCTAAATATTATGTAAAGGACAAAGAAAGCGCTAGTTTTAATTTTACACCAAACAATAATATTTTAAAACATTCTCTGCAATACACCGATACTGAGACTGATAGTGAGGCCTAACTACTTTCCTATAAGCGCATTATTTAATATTAAGTAATATTATGCGTTTATCGGGTAATTTTAACAATAAATGTGGTTTATTTGTATTTCTGTTTTAAGACTAAAAAATATTTAAACGAATTATGTAATTATATAATTATACTGTCCTTAATAGCAATTGTGATTTTGTTGTTGCAATATTGCTCTATTAAATTTGAGAAATAATAATAAGTATTAAAATTTCATATTTTACATTTTGCGTTATAAAATATTGTTATTTCTTAGTTTTAGGAGTATCAAGATTAAGAAATATTAATTTTAAAAAACTTATAATCATACTTACATATTTCTTATTAAAAAATTGTAAATTTTTAATGCAATTTTAAAAGCATTAAGTTTGGGGAGTAATATTAAGAATTTTACACATGTTTATGTTTAGCATTATATAATATAAAATATAATTATCTAAATAATATATTGTGACGTGACAGCCGCAGGCTGCTGTCCATCACAAAGGCTTAAGGGCCCTTACACGTTAACATCATGCGGGTCCTGCGTCCTCCCGCTCAGGAACGGACGCGAAAGCGTGATGAGTCGTGTTTTCTGTGTGTGTCGTCTCGTGTGTTGTCCCTTCGCTAATTATTAAGATTCTTACAAGCGCTGCATCGCGAGTGCGGCGGAAATCGGTGGCCACAGTAACGGAGACCCTTTTCGAGCGTGGGTCCGCAGGTAATACCACCCTTATCTTGCCTACAATTTGTATCGTACGAGAATTCCGATACTGCCGCCAAATCACGCTTTCAGGATCCAGTGAAGGCGCGCGAGGCCGGTGTCCCGACGGGGCGACTTCAAATCCGATCCCGCACAAGTTCCGGCAGAGATCGCGACAGCTTGCAATCAGTAAACGCCCTCGTCGAGGAGGAGATAACGTCCCGGTAGCGGAGGATGCGCCCAGCAAGGAGAAAGGAATCTGCCGCAGAGGAAAGCGCCAAAAATTCCCGTGCACGAGGCCCAACAATATCGACCACCGCGCTTGGATCGATCAGCGACGGCGTGCACGTTGCGCGAAAGTCGATTTTGGAAAATCGCGACCAATAAGGGCCCGGCTTATCAGAGGCAAGGTGAGGCGCGTCGCCGAGCGGCCCGCGCAGATCCCTCACTCGAGCTGCGGACGTTGTAGTCAGTGTGTGTGATCCGGAGTCCCGAGCTGCGATTTTTGTGTAAGAGGAGGTCATCCCGATCCGGACGAGGCAGACGAGGAGGAGGCGACTTGGTGAGACGAGCGTCACGCTAACGTTGTAAAGCCGCCGATTTCGCGGTTGGGCGAGTCGCGGGAAAATCGCGAATTTATTGCCGTATTTTCCGATGTTCAAGTAAAGTTACGAGCTCGCGAAATTATTGGAGTATTGTTATCTCGCCCGATCGCGCCCGCCCGCGTGAGTTCGCTCCGTGCTGTTCGTTCTGTATTACAATTACGTTGCTTATGCGTCCTGATCCGCAGCCGAGTCACCTGTGTTTTTGTAGTATGATCGTATCGTGAATTACTGTCGTTAATTCTGTTGTAGATCGTCGCGCATTTAGAATTTCGTAAAATCTAATTTACTTTGTCACATTTGTATCGCGAATCTCTTTGTAATTGCTCTCTCGTCAGAATTAATGTAATTGTCTTGTACCGCCTCGTTGGCGAACTAATAATAATCATCGCGCATATTGCTCGCGGGATAATATAACGCGTGGAAGAGCACGAGTCCGTCGCGTGCCATACGGGCTCGGAGTCACTGTTCGTCCCAATCGCCCTTGGCGAATCGTTATCCTATCGGGAGTTTGGCGTCCACCAACGACGCAGGATAAAGCGTAGACAAGTCGGAGAATTCCCACGTACGCACAATAACCCGTCCGTTAATTGTCTCGTACTCGCGGAATTTAATTTCAAGCGGTTATAAGCCTGTAACGCGCGTGAGTCATCATTGCCGCTCAACAGAGTCGCATAATTCTGTATTGTTCACTGTTAAATATATTTGTCAATTTTCGTCATTGTTAAATTTACGTTATTTTGATAGTCATCTCGCCTTCCCGATTCCATCCGCCCGCGCCGAACCTCTGCCATTTTAGGACTGAGTAGCTGGCTATCGGAGCCGCCGAGGCCCCGGTCATCTAAAGAGCGCCCGTCTTTTCCGCGATTATATTGGTGTAACGCTGATTCACTGTTTAACATGGAAAAAGTGGTACGCTCAACGTACCTGGCGCCCAAGTTCGAGCCTTGACGAGAATATCAGAGTTCAGTCGCCCCGACACCCGGGCGGCGCAGGGCCGTGGCCAGGGGCGAACGCGAAGTTGACCGTCGCTCGCGAGCGCGGTTACAATATGTAAATAATATATATATATATATATATATATGTTTTTAAGCCTCAAATTTTACTTCTTATTTTATCTTATTTTTTACCTTTATCATTGATTTTTATTATAAAAATATTTTTGCGTTTATTGTAAAAAAACAAATCCCATTTAAACATGTAGTTATATTTTTTCACAATTACACTAAAATTTTGTTTGAATTTAATGCAATGTAGTATATTTTTATATCCGAGTCCTACATTTTAGGGTCCTATATTATGTTTTTCAATTCTGGTTGCGAGGGTTGCCAGAAAAGCAAAACGCCTTTGCACTACAATAATGTCACAGTAATATCAGTAAAATCACAGTGATTTTAACAATATTACGTGCTATATGGGGACTAAAAAATAAAAAAGATAGAAAAGTATTTTTAAAGTAATCTCAATAAATCTGAAATTATCCTAAGATAATTTCAAACTTTAAAGTTTTTATATAATTCTTAATCTTTAAAGTTCTATTGATTAATACGAAAACGTGTGAGCATCAGTTTTTTTTTCGGACGCGAGCGTGTACAGATGTGTTTCGCACCGACCAAATTTTTTAACGTTGCTGATGCAATCGACCACATTTTGTACACCCTATTATCGTGCTCATACATTGTTTTTGATGAGCAGGACGGTAATGCACAAAATACTAGTCATTTAGAAATAACCGAGTAAAAGACAATTAAAAACCAAAAACAGTTTTTTGGACGACCTGACGTATTTATTGAGCGTAAATAATTCAACATTTCGAACAACAATCGTGGTCCTCCTCAGGAATAAAATAAATTACATAACAATCGTGTATCTACAAAAAAAGAAATATAAACCAATGTAAATAAATTATATGCAATACTAAATTATAAGCAGTACGACAAAACTTACATATAAGTTAGATGTAACTGACAAAATATAATCGTTTGTAAGACGTGTGATGGAAACGTCTGTGTCGCAGAACGTTTGGCGTTGAAATGTTAGAGTCGAAATAAGAAGGTCATAGTCAAATAAATAATAAGTCATGGGTAAAAATATATAGTACATTTTGGATGTGTCAATAACCTAGTATATAGAAGAGGGGCAGACTGAGAAAGTGAGAACTAAGTAATTTTTATAACTTTGTGATATATAACATTTAAATTTTCAGTGTCTTTCTGTAGATTTAATGTATTGTCAAACTTTTTTATAAAGAACATTTCAGCGATTTCTTTCTTTCTCTACCTCTCCTGTGTTTGCTAACTACCTGATTACATGTTCGTTTTTTAATGTCTTTTTTATATTTATTAAATCTGATCTCTAAATGTCTCTTTGTTTGTCCTATGTACGTAGCTTCGCAGTCAAGACAGATAGTTTTATATATGAGTTCGGTTTATTTAAGCTTATTTAATTTATCTTTCCCTCTTTTTATAATGCAGTTAAGCTTTTGGGCGATTATATGCAATACATCTAAATAACATTCTCTTAGAACGCGGCTTATGTTCTCGCTTACGTTTTTAATGTAAGAGATGTAGATGTATATTTTATCGTTTCGAGGGCTGTTATCAATTCTAACAGATGTTGTGGTAGGTGATCTCGAGTCTGTAACATTTAGACTTTGAATTGCCGATTTAATACAGATTTATCGATGACATTTTTACAATATTTCCAAAAACTAAACTCGATCATGTTTTTAAGGTATTTAATATTTATCACCCCTGTTTAGCTTTCACTTATAAAACTGAACAAAGACAGACGTTTCCATCACACGTCTTACAAACAATTTTGTTGGTTACATCTAACTAATATGTAAGTTTTGTCGTACTGCTTACAATTTAGTGTTGCATATAATTTATTCACATTAGTTTACATTCCTTTCTTCACAAATTATTATGTAATTTATTTTATTCCTGAGGAAAATCACGATTGTTGGTCAAAACATTGAATTATTTACGCTCAATAAATGCCAGTCAGGTCGTCCAAAAAACTGTCTTTAGTTTTTAATTGTCTTTTACTCGATTATCATACACTGGCGATATATATATTGAAAAAAATTTCAAAGTAAGTTAACCCATTAACACCCAATGACACGCAATTTCTTGTTCATTTTTTAGCTTTATTCTCAATATGAAAAAAAGGAAATGTTTTGACAAAACCATGTATTTTACTATTTTTGGGTGTGCTCTTTCGATTTCCGGGGTCAAAATTGTATTTTTATGCTCTGAGAAAACTACCCAGCAAACACAGAACATAGCAGCAACATTGCGACAATGTTATAACATTGTAGCAACATCACAACATGTTCTGTGTTTGCTGGGTAGTATGACAGATTGTAAGTAAAAAGAGTACAGAAAAATTAGAAAATTTTTTCTTCGATATTTTTTCAAGTAAAGTCTTAGGATCCATTTCTAACCGCGTCTAAAGGTAGATAATAGTTGAAGTTTCACAAAAAAATTAACCCCAATGCACTGTAACCTTTTCAAAATGCAAGGAAATTGCAAAAAATTTAGTGAAATATAGGTTTTTTCTTAATAATTCTATGAAAAGCAAGCATCAAGCTTTTTTCCTTCATAGTATGAATTTCCTCCATAGTATTTTGGATAAATTCAACATCACTGTTTATGTTTTATCAAAATTTACAGTCTTAATAACGGTGCATCCAATATGGTGGCCAGAGAACTAAAAAAATAATTTTTTCGTAATTATTAGCAACAGAAGTTTTGAAACCTAAGTATTGTACGTTCTTTTATGTTTTGGATACCGCAAAGTGGCGAATCCAATATGGCAAATGAAATTTAAAAAATGTCAGAATTTCCAAATGAAAAAAAATATCGTATTTTACAAAAAATTTTTTGAAGTATTTTTATTAATTTCTTCAACGCACTGTTTTTGAGAAAATGAAATTATAAAGTTTTGAAATTATAATCACTACACAAAAAGAAAGATTTCTTTACATTATTTCGATTTGTTTGGCTTACATTTGTTTCACTAAAACAAAATTACTTCAAATAAATATTATTTCGTTAAATACAAATTTGTAGTTTTGTTGCATTAAACCATATTGTTTAACAGAAAAAACACGATTGTTTGAAGCAATATGTTTCAATGAAACAACATTTTCTTTGATTATACTAAATATTACTCCATGAAATAAAACATTTCTTTGAATAAAAATGATAAAAATATGTTTGATTAAAATAAGAGTGTTGCTATTTATAATTAATTTATTGTTTGGAATAACTAGTATAAAATTTGACGAAGAATCCAGAAATAATCGCAAAGAATATAAGATTTTTATTAACATATATATATATATATATATATATATATATATATGTTATTCCAAATATATACATATACATATATATATATACTAGTTATTCCAAATATATACATATATATTATCGGGACATAGTGCGTTATGTGTGTGTTTCTACGTGTACGACACAATCAAAAAACGAGTTCGATACGCGTTCGTCATAAGTCTGTTTCTTGGTTCCAGTAAAAACAGGACACGCATGTGGAAAAGTTATGTATACGTGTGCGCTCGCGTGCTCAGCGCGTGCTGTTACGTGCCGAGACACGATAAAAATTCTCTTTTAAAAATATTTCTAACTAATCACCCTTACAAACTATGTCATAAAACCATCCCGATGTATCATCCCAGATCCTTACTTATTGATAACCTTTTCTATCTACGGCCTTTTTAAATGTAATATTTGTCTGTTTCCTTGTCCTGTAAACATCCCTAGAGCCCACCCAAACTATTCTTTGTGACATAGATATCAATTATCAAATTCTCTTCTTTTTAAGAAATCAACCAATAGATATTTCTGCCTTGCGAGCACTTTCTATGATTGGACGATGCTTACTTATTCCGACTTTAATATAAGAATCCCTCTCAATGATTAGAATCCGTCTCTGTATTAAGCCACTAGTAGTTATACGTCTGTAAAACGTTGGAATAAAATACTTTAAAATACCAGTGTGATCCCTTCTCTCACATTACGTGCATCTCACACATAACAGTGCGCAGCGAAGCTGGCAGAACATAGGAACGCACACGTACACAGCTCTTCACGCGCAGGAAAGACCCATTACCCAAATGGTATCCTTGTTTACTTCTTTTTCGAAAGAGCGACATTGTTAATTGCCGAGTGCAAACGTGGAAAGTATTGGAATTTTTGATGGGGCTGACCAACGTTTGTATGCGACTGCACACTCACGGATATTTTCTGGTCGCGCATCGTTTCCATATTTTGTTTAATCCGACTATCGTCATTAACCGTGTCAGTCCCAGACAAGGGACAACAAGGAGATCAAGCCACAAGCTTTCGCACTTTGTTTCATTTTAGCCATTAGCGATGTGTAGACACGCACATTGTGCTCAGATCATCTTCAATTTTTTCTGTGCTAACATAGAAAAAGTAGTTTGGTTCGTTCGCGTTTCCAAAAAAAAATTCATTAAAGTTGGATTCAATGAGTGCTTCAAACGATATTGCTTCATTTTTAGAAGCATGTGGCTTATTACATTTGATGTCAACGTTTGTCGGTAAGTATTCTACATTGTAATATTTTTTCTATGTATAACATTTTTTGCAAGCAAGATTATAAAAGTACTGAAAAAAAATTATTTTATTTATAACACTAAATAAACAAATACAGACAAATACCAGTTTTTAGTCGAATCTTTTACTTAATAAGTTGTTAAAGTAAATATGAAATTATAAAAAGTCGTATTTTTATATTGTATCGATAATCAATATGTTACATATTTATTAGCATTCATTAATGCTAACAAGTATTTAACAAACTTACAAAGATTTTTTTGTGTAAAATAACTAAAATAGACGGAAGACATTGACTTTACTGACAAATAGAAGAGAAAAAGATGTGACTCATGCAGAAGTTTTAGACGCAAACATTTGCCGCGCGACCGAAAGCAACGCGGTAGCCGATTTTCTTTTTGCTCATATGAAAAAGCGGTTAGTTGGCGAGTTTTTGAAATAAAGCTCAAATTGCAATATTACTTTTCTATTAAATTAATAATTAATTTAAGATCTATTATTGATGCTAATAAGTATTTATAAACTGATAAAAAATCAGTTGCGATAAATGGATTAGGTGATATTTTCCAAAATTCCTTGTAGATTTATTAATAGATACTTATTAAAATTAGATGTATGATATTACTTATAAAAATATAATATTACAATTTGAGATAAAAAAATAAACAGTAATCAGCATGTGGTTAGAATGTATACATTTATACTCAAGGATTATTAGGTAAAGATTCGAACTATTACTAAAAACTATATTTATTTTATATTATACACATTACATTCACACAATTTTTATTTATTGGATTAAAATATTTACCTTCCAATAATATAATTTACGTAAAGAAATGTATATAATTTCACATTTCAATTTGATTTCTATTATTTACTTTTTTCAAAAGCAGGCATGTGTTTTTCTTATATCAAATAATTTTTCTCATTATTCTATGCTTATAAATATTAAAGTAAGCTAATAAAAAAAGATCTTACTGTATGTTATTACATGTTTTTCATCTTTAATATTTTATTATTATAATTATAGAACAAATTATATATTAATTATGTTACGATCATTGAATCCACCAATAATCAATATAAAATGCTTTGTGACGTGGCGTTTTTCGCCCGTCACAAGGGCCAGAACGGGCCCGGCCGGGAAGAGTCATTTAGGGCAGCGCCGTACCTTGAGGGCGGCCTTTCTCCTTTTGGCTAATTTAGTTTATAAGTTAATAGCGAGCGGGTGAAGTGGTGTGCCAAGATGACCAATTGTAAATTAAGGAGCAGCCGTCGAGGGACTGTCGATAGAGAGACGACCAGGCGGCGGGGCCCCGGACAGCCGAAGGACCACGAATCAGATCAAGTATTTGAGTAAATTGAAATCTCGACGAAATTGCAGGCAAACCGAGAAAATACCGTCGCAGCTTATAAGAAAAGTATAATTATATAATTTGATATTATTAAACGGATAAATAATTAATATTTAAATTAATTATTGATTAAATAAATTTTAATATATAAAATATATAAAATATATAATATATAAATAATATATAAAATATATAATATATAAAATAATTCATATTTTCAACAAATATATATTTATTTATGTTCAAATAAAATATAATATATAAAATAATTCATATTTTCAACAAATATATATTTAATTATGTTCAAAAGTGCTTTATTAAGATGTTTGTAACTTTGTTTGTAAGCAAGAAAATTATCACTGTACTTTTTTTCTTTCAAATAGTTTAAAAAAGCATTTAATTAAAAATCATTCAAGTATGTAACGCTTCAACAACTAAGCGCAGACCAAATTGAAGAATCTAAGTCTTTCTGTTCTTCAAAATGTCAGGATATTACTCAAAATTCGTTTATTAACAAATCTCATATTTATAAAGATTTTGATAATGCACCGTCCGATCTTTTTCAAAATGTTCAGAATGCTATTGTTCGTTTGATTTCAAAAATGTATAGTAATTCTTCTTTACACTGAAACATTGTCCAGATAATAATAGAAGATATAAAGCAATTATTTAATTGTATAATTGCTTGTATAGACTTTATATTAAGCACAGAAAATGTAATGGTAAATAGATATAACAAAATTTGTGTTCTTTTTAAGAAAATTTATAATATATTTAAAATATTGGAAACAGAACATAAAAGATTAAAATTTCTGGAAGACAATAGATGTTATATTAAAGCAAATGCTTTTTTTGCAGGAAAAAGATCAGTTAACAAAATAAATTTTCTGAAGCAAATATAGTTATTCAAAAATCTGAAGAACACATAATAAAATTGCGTAAAATCTTAAAAGAGTTACTAGAATTATCGAACGTATTTAACGAAATTGGTTCCTACATGCAAAACGAAGAATCTGTATGTGATGAGATATGCGTACCTTCATTTGACACGGAACTTATGGAAAGAATTGAAACTTAAATTTCCAAATAAAATCATAATTTCTTTATATCTCTTTTGTGATGATTTTAAACCGAATAATCCTTTAGGTTCGAAATCTGGTATATATAAAGTAAAGCGGTTTATGTTTTCGTTGCTTCTGTACCTATTCAATATGCTTCTCTATTAGAAAATATCTTTTTAACTCAGCTTTATGGCCGATCAAGTGCAGTATGGTAATAAGAATATATTTTATAAAATCATTCAAGAATTGAAATACTTAGAAACTGAAGGTATCAAAATACAAATATCTTCCACAAAAAAATGTCCAAGTATATTTTACGTTGCTATTAATTTTGGGAGATAATTTAGGTTTAAATTCCATTTTAGGTTTCAATGAAAGTTTCCAATCAAATTATTTCTGTCGTTTTGTAAGACTTATAAAGATGAAACAAATTATTAATTTAAAGAAAATGAAGAAAATTTATGTAACATTGAAAATTACAATAACGATAGTTTATCTTTTTCTTTTAATATTAAAGAAGAATTTATTTGGCATAAATTGCCAAATTTTCATGTTACAAACTTATCTTGTGATTTAATGCATAATGTTCTGGAGGGAGTTCCAAGATACAATATAGGTCAAATAATCTTCAGTCTTGTTAAAAAAAGTACTTTTCTCTTAAAAGATTAAATAAAAAAATAAAATATTTTAAATTCACTAACTCAGATACGGATAATCCAATCCCTTTAATCATTTTTTCTCAAACATTTGAAAAAAAAGAGTGCATCTGAAATGTTAGCATTGGCTACTTATTTTTGTATCTTAGTAGGTGATCTAGTTCTATCACATAAATCCGTGTGGAATTTTTACATACTTTTATATAAGATGTTAGATGTACTTTTATCGAGAACAATTTCAAATTCTTCAATATCCTGTTTGAAAACTTCAATTGAAAAACATCACCAAATGTATTGTAATTTGTTTAAAGAAACTTTAAAACCGAAATTTCATTTACTTCTTCATTATCCTCGAATTATGACAATAGTAGGTCCTGTTCAACATATTTGAGTTATGAGATATGAAGCATTCTATAAACAACTGAAAAATACTTCTAAAATTGTAACTTCTCGTATTAGCTTACTTCGAACATTATTTATTAAACAACTTTCATTTTCTTAAAAAATTTTAAGTAGAAAAAGTCTTTCTAATATCATAGTAACTGGACAACTTCTTGATAATTTGCACAATATAAAAGAAATTAAATTTATTTCTTTAATAAAGACATACAAGAAGGTACGGATACCTTCTCTGAAAAAGCCAGTGTTTTTGCCTTGAACAAAATTGATAACATTAGATATAACTTACAAAGCGTTTTACAGATTAATGATACTAAATTTGATTGCTTTTTAAATTTTGGCGTTTTTCAATATATTTATCTTGGACAACAAATCTCTTACTTTTATGTTGTCACTATTTACAACTGCTTCATTTCAAGATTATTTGCAGGCTTATGAAATTGTAATAAACCAAGATGGTCAGTGATTTTTGCAAAAATGGGAACATTTACCAAATAAATTTCCTTATAAAACCCATATGATGGGTAATGGAAATAATTATATTGTTCCTTTACAATAATTTATAAAATAGATATTTATGTCTTTTGTTACATCAGAAGATAGTTACCTCTTGCATAATTTATTTTACATTTTATTTCAAACTACGAAAGCTGGACTGTTTTTGATTTGCCGTATATTCTCGTTCATTTCTTTGTAAGTTGCGAAATATCAGAAAACATTGCCAGATGACATTTTGCAAAATGTTTAAAGTATGTTTTGGTTTGCTCTAATTTAACAAATAAAAGGATCGACTCGGGACACCAATCAATAATTCGAACAATACATAGTCTTAAGAATCGAGACTAGCTAGTGTCGGAACGTCATTAGCTTCCAAACAATACAGATATAAAGTAAAAATGAAGCACGTTCATTAGCCAATTTGACGTTTGTGTATGCATTTTGTTCGAATACCGCCATATAAATACTATTCCTTCATGTTTACATTTCGTTTGAATAGGAACTCACTATAAAAAAATTAATACTACGTCTGCGTTTGTGTGAGCTACAATGTTCCTGGGTGTAAAAATCATAAGACAATACAGTGTAGCAAGTGTTACTTGGAATCATAAAAATATTTTAATAATTTTTCTTTTACTTTAATAATATATTTTATATTTAAAAAAATAAACATTTTTTACAATTTCATAGCAAAATAAAAAAAATTGCTATTATATCTAACTCTTTTATTCTGGAAGGTTCTGTGCAATGGCTTTCTCTTACGTTTCTTCCCTTTCACAGAGATATTTCGTTTGAGAGTCCAGCAGAAATCAGCCATCACGTTCATATCCCACTTGTCTTGATATCGATGCTCCATCTCCTTGATGTTCTAATGAAATCTTTCTTTCTGTTCACTATAATCACCTAGATTTTCCGGGAAGTAGTCGATATGAGAATTAAAGAATGCAACTTAAGATTTATTAAGCACCTAATTTTTAACGTAATTTTCTATAGTTCTCCATCATTTCCGCTACCCTTTCTCTGTAATCTTGACTTTTGTGATTTCGTAGAAAATTTTCTTTGAAACACAGCCATGTTGCTCTTTCGTCTTTATTTATTTTGGTGATAAAATTGTCGTCTCTCAACATTTTACGTATTTGAGATCCATCGAAAATTCCTTCCCCCAATTTTGCATCAGAGATCCCTGGTGAAAAAATTTCTCATATTTTTTCAGAAATTTTTTCAGAATTTTTATCTTCCATATTTCTGAAAAATTCTGAAAAATTTTGAAAAATTCTAAAAAAATATTAAAAATTTTTCAAATTTTTTCAGAAATGACTGAATGGGAATTCTCAGAATATTTCAACATCTTTATATTCTGAGAAATATAACAAATTTTTCAAATTTTTTCAGAAATGACAATGAGAATTCTTAAAATATTTCAATATTTTTATGTATGACAATTTCTGAAAAATATAAAGAATTTTTCAAATTTTTTCAGAAATTATTGAATGAGAATTCTCAAAATATTGCAGTATTCTGTGGAAAAAAATTTCTGAATAATACTAAGAATTTTTTAGATTTTTTTAGAAATGATCGAATGAGAATTTTTAGATTATTTCAATCTCTGTATATATGAAAATTTCTGACAAATTAGAAAAATTTTTCAAATTTTTTCAAAAATAATTACATGAAAATTCTCATAATATTGTAGTATTTCTACAAATGAAAATTTCTGAATATTTTTTTCAAAAATAACCAAACAAGAAATCTCAGAATATTTCAAAATCTGTGTATATGAAAATTTTTGAGAAATATCCTAGGTAGCAAAGATAAGTCATTTTGACGTCAAATTTTGGTCATATTCGTATGAATGATCCTATGATCAAAATGCGACCATGGCATTTAAATGACGGCATATTTATTGATGTCTTTATGACGTAATATTTTGGTCCTATTTCTCGCCGTCATTCCGTGACGTTATTATAATGACGTATTAATTCGATCCTGCTTCTCGGTTAGCAAATATAGTAATTTGAATTTTATGCGTTTATTTTTTATTAATTTGTATGAACATAATCCAACATATAAACATATAAACAAACATAAAAAAACTATTAATTCTAAAGACTATACATTAATCACCATCAATCTCTATAATATTTAGAATTATCCTAGACAGCACATAATATTTATGATAAATATTTATAAATATTTTTTAATATTTTTTAATATTTATTTTTAAAAAATGTTATATAAATATTTTATACATATTTTATATATAGTACATAAAGAAAAAAATCTGTATTCAACATATCATTAAAATATAGACTAAATATTTTATACAATATTTATGGTAAATAAAGAATAAAGATTTGTACAAGTAATATTTTGTATAAATATTTATAAATATTTCATAAACATTTTTATAATATTTATGATAAATCTTTATGATCTAAATCTAAGATCACAAAACTATTCATAAAATATTTGGATAAATATTTATAAAATATGCAAATAAATACTATAAATATTTTGTAAATATTTTATAAATATTGTGTGTTGTCTGAGATATAATTTAGCTTTATCAAAAGAACATAACAAAAACATATTTTTATAAGTTATTCCACGTGTTATTTTGCATATGTAAAAATCAGTAAAAAAACTGTAAATTTATATTTATTTATAAATATTATTTAACTATACGTTTCATGTTTCTGACATTTGTTAGGCTGATCTATAACAAAAATGTATTCATGAGTATCAAGTGTTCATGGGTCATCGCGAAGTGCTAGGTTGCGTACGATCTTCGAAGTCAAGCAATATCGATGGCGGTTCAGAGTTGGATGTGTGACCGCAGAAATTAGGCAATGCCAGATGTGACTATGGTGTAGTGGGGATAACGATACTTGTTGAGAAACAACGTAAATTTATATATTTTTTAAAATTATAATTATGTTATAATGTATCATCATGATACATGAAATGTATCAATTCTCAGAATTTTTTTAGAAATATTTAGAAATATTCAAAAATTCTCTGAATTAATCAGAATTTTTCATTTTTCATCTAAGTTTTTCTGAGAAACGTTCAAATTCTTATAAAAAATCGGAAAAATTATCAGAAATTCTGAGAAAAATCTAAAAAATTCTGAAAAATTTTTCTACCAGGAATGTTCGGAAATATTTCTTGTAAATACTGGTAGCATTCACTTTTTTTATTCACTTTTTTTATTCTTTCATCCATTGTTTTATGAGTCCTAATTTGATATGAAGAGGTGGAAGAAGAACTTTTGAAGACTCAACTAACGGTCCATTTATGATGTTTTTAGATTGCAAAGACGTCTTTATCGGCCATTCTTTTCTTATGTAATGGTTCATTCGATCTCTACTATCATTCGCATAGGAAGCACGGATTTTTTTTGTGTAACCGAACTGTTGACCTATGATGAGAATTTTCAAATCCCACAAATTCACCATCTGTATTGTGTGTATTTAATTTTTTCAAGAACTGTTTTCAGGTTTGTGTATTCTTCTTTTAACACTACCGAGTGCGCTACAGAAATAGAGGCATATACATTAGCATTGTGCAGCAACACTGCTTTCAAGCTTCTCTTAGAAGAATAGTCTCTACTCATCAGACTTGTAACATCCAGGTTTCAGTTTGTTCATTAATCCAAACCTTCAAAAATAAAAGAGTTATATATAATAGAAAAAGGGAATAAATTTTCTACCCTATTTATTCACAAAAACTCAGACTTGTCATACGTATTGAATTTTCCCCGGGTAATGTGGTTACCCAAGCTTGCACGCTCTGAATTATACATTTGTAACCCAAACTGCTTTTACCAGGTGTTCTTTTGATGTTAGGAAAAAATATCCCAATTCAGCAATTCTAACTTTGGATTCGGATTCAGCGAGTCAAAATACATAAGGATAGACTAGTCTAATCCGCCGGACCAACATCAAAAAAAATTTTTTTTAATGTTAAAAAATATGAGCTAACTTTGCAATTCTAACCTTGGATTCGGATTCAGCAGGTCAAAATAAAAATTGACTAGTCTGGTTCCCCCGGATCAACTTTTTGTGTGTCTGTGTAATTAATTAAAATTAATTAATTGACGGAACTCTTCGCAAAATGCGTCAAAAAATTCTTTGAGAAGTATAGAAAAATACATTAAAAGTTTATTTTTTTGAAACTTGAAATGTCATAGAAAGTTAACAGATTAAAAAAAAATTTTTTTTTAATTAATCCGATTAAACTATTGATATAACTACAGTTCTCGATAAACTATCAAGAACTGTAAAATTATTGTAAACCAAGCTAAAACATCTAAGAAATAATTAATTTTTATGATTCGGTGCTCTGCATGAACTTGGTGCATATTTTTAAATTCAAAAGACAATGTTAGAAATCGTCGATTTTCGGCCCCACTTGCAAACGGAAAAAACCTATTCCATATGATTCTTAGACCCATATACAATACAAAAATACAGCTCAGAAAGCGGAAAACCTTAGGAAAAACTTTAGCCAAGTAAATTTGTATGTCAAAAATGACTTTGCAAGATGCTGCTTTTGTGGGTTTAATGTCCACCGAGACATGCCTAGTTTATTTATTTATTCATTTATTTACTTGTTTTATGACCGAGAAAGGTCATTTACATATGTTACAGATCAGTTTTTGTTTTTCTATGCCATTGGTAACTTATCCAAATACTGACCGTGTGGTTAATTGTTAACATACGCGCCAGCGCAAGTACGACGCGACTGTCACCGACATATGAGCTTTTCTTCGCTTATTTCTTGTCTGAATACTTTTTAAAATCATGTATATAATCAATTTCATCAGTCTAATGTACTATTCAAAAGCATCACAAGCATATAATATTTACAAGAAAAAGACATTATTGAACCTACATTGTTTTTAATCTATGTTAAAAAATAATTAAAATGAATAGTTCATAAAAAAAGTTAATAATGTT
Organism: Monomorium pharaonis; assembly: GCF_013373865.1. Taxonomy (NCBI): domain Eukaryota; kingdom Metazoa; phylum Arthropoda; class Insecta; order Hymenoptera; family Formicidae; genus Monomorium; species Monomorium pharaonis. The sequence goes on along the minus strand of NC_050472.1, from coordinate 17,566,919 downwards.
TGCCTGGTAACTATTTTTTTCCATGTTTTCACCATTACATATTTTCAACTAGCCTAATATGGTAATTGATTAAGTATTTAAGATTAAGCATAGAAAATGGCTTAATCTTTATTTTAGATTCCATCCAACAAAAATGATTCGAGTTAATAAGAACTATCATATTTCATTTTCATTAAATTCTCTAAACGTTTTGCTCTAACTCCATTGTCTCTATTAAAGTTTAAAATGTATTTTGAAACTCAAGACTGATGAAATTGATTATATACATGATTTTAAAGTATTCAGACAGGAAATAAGTGAAAAAAAGCTTATATGTCAGTGACAGTCGCGTCGTACCTGCGCTGGCGCGTATGTTAACAATTAACCACACGGTCAGTATTTGGATAAGTTACCAATGGCATAGAAAGACAAAAACTAATCTGTAACATATGTAAATGACCTTTCTCGGTCATAAAACAAGTAAATAAATAAATGAATAAATAAACTAGGCATGTCTCAGTGAACATTACGAAAGCAGCACCCTGCAAAGTCATTTTTGACATACAAATTTACTTGGCAAAAGTTTTCCCCAGGATTTCCCGCTTTCTGAGCTGTATTTTCGCATTGTATATGGGTCTAAGAATCATATGGAATAGGTTTTTTCTGTTTGCAAGTGGGGCCAAAAATCGACGATTTCTAACATTGTCCTTTGTTACATTTAATCAATGGAATTCATAATAATTTTTACAGAGAATTCTAGAACTATTCAAAAGAACACTAGAATTCTAAAGAAACTTTTGATTTTTAAATATGGTGTGCAAAGTTTACGGGAGTCCAAAGTAGTGCATCGTGGTACAGCGTCACCAGAGCAATTTTTTTTTCACTATGTTGCACTTGAAATATTTGAGCAAAAATGTTATGAAGAATATTCTAGGGAAAATTTAAATTAAATATAGTTGATGTGAATCAAAAACATAATCTCCAAAAAATTTTTTTAATTAAATAAATTTTTATCCCTATTTTCTGTCAAAAAATTTTTTCAATTTTAAAATTGTCTCATTGATATTCATAAGATACATTATTTTCATTAAAATCGGTTGAGCCATTTTCGAGAAAATTGACTTACGGGGACCTTACGGGTCATGGGTCATCGATTTTTTTCATACTTATAGAATTTGAAGATCAGTACCCGGACTTCAATTTTCTAAAGCAGTACGATGCGCTTCTCAAAAATACTCGAGAAAATCGATTTTGAAAATTTCCGATATCTTTAAGTACAGAAAATTTTAACCTATCGTCAGAGCCGCTCGTAGCCGAGCGCACAGAGCTCTAGTTTCGTAAGCGCGGAGTCGCTGGTTTGATTCTCGCTCTGACCCCAATTTTTTTTTAATAAGTCAATGGAGTTTTTTTTAAATCCTATATCTTAACATTTATCAAATTAAAATGCTAATTAATTATTAAATATTTATTCGTTATTTTTTAAATAAAAATTAACATCTTTTTATTTTTAATTACCACTTGCTTGAAAATGCGAATATTTATAATAAATTAAAATTTGAATTTATGAATGTAAACGAAGTATGTTTTTTCATGGAAATTTTAAAGAAATCTTGTAATTGTAAAAAATCTGCATTCATACAGTGTGCTACATGTCGTGAAACTTATTGTTTCGTCTGCTTTTACGATAAATATCATCTCTGGCTCAGGTAATACTGACGAGTAATGTCAAATGTATTTATTATTAATATATTTTATACCATACATGAAATAATAACTCATAAAAATTAAACAGCCATTTTTATAAATATTATTTTAGTTTTTTATATTATTTTTGTATTTACTCGTAATCTCTTAAAAAGTATTTCATTTTCTTTAATGTTTTCCATTTCTTTTACCAAACTTTAATTTATTATAAATATTCGCATTTTCAAGCAAATGGTAATTAAAAATAAAAAGATGTTAATTTTTATTTAAAAAATAACGAATAAATATTTAATAATTAATTAGCATTTCAATTTAATAAATGTTAAGATATAGGATTTAAAAAACTCCATTGACTTATTAAAAAAAAATTGGGGCCAGAGCGAGAATCGAACCAGCGACTCCGCGCTTACGAAACTAGAGCTCTGTGCGCTCGGCTACGAGCGGCTTTGACGATAGGTTAAAATTTTCTGTACTTAAAGATATCGAAAATTTTCAAAATCGATTTTCTCGAGTATTTTTAAGAAGCGCATCGTACTGCTTTAGAAAATTGAAGTCCGGGTACTGATCTTCAAATCCTATAAGTATGAAAAAAATCGATGACCCATGACCCGTAAGGTCCCCTTGTTAGAAAATCTTTTTTCCTCCATATCTCCTAAAATAATGGAGTTATCAAGGTATTATTAAGAAAAATTTTATGTCACATGTGAACTTATAGCATGAATTTGAACTCGATATCTGCAGTAACAAATTTTATATGCTTATTTCGCTAAACTCTTTGAACGATTGCTGAAATATTAACATTCCTTGACAAAATATTGTAAAAATATTACGAAAGAGGAGGGCCTGTGGGGGCCAAAAATGCTCTTTATGAGTAGCCAACTTTTATTTATTTAAATGTACACAATATTTTTACAATAATTATCTCAAAAAATGCTTGCGCTCATTATAAAAATCGAAAATGTTTCGAGTAATTTCAAATATACGAATGCAATTATTCCTGTAAAGATCAATCTTACCTATCATAATTTTTATAATTGTTTGTTCTTAAAAGTATTTAGAACTAAATTGAAACAAAATCAAGCAATATTTAAGAGGTTACGTCACTTTGAAATTTTCAAAAAATTGAAATGTTTTTTGGCTAAAGACTGGCTTGACTTGGCTTAGGGTATTAAAAATAGTATGCAAGTGGTCCCGATACAAAAACAAAATTTTAATGTGAGGCCATATATTGCCGAGTGGTTTGAAGCGTGCTTGAGCGATCTTGAGTTATCTCTCACTAACAAACGAGGCAAAACAGGCTCGTACAAATTTCAGATCGCTAAGGAAAGAAGAGGAGAACAAAAGGGTTAATTCAGAAAGACAACTATATGGTGCCGGAATAGCAGATTAGCAGGTAAATTAAAAAGGTACAAAAAGTGCTTAATATACAGCGCAAAAAAACGTTCTTAAAAATGTGTTTTTGTGCAAAACAATTTAGACTTGGCAGTAGAAAATAAGAGTATTAAGTTTTTTCTCTAGACTAATACTGAAAAAAATGGGCTAACCATAAAAATGGATATTTATATGAACATTTATAGAACATCTACTTTTTTATGGTCATTCTTTGACTGGCATTCATAGTTTGGTTTTTCGTTAAGCCCGTACCTGACTAGAGATTAATATTGGGATTAATTATAAACATCATAAATAAATATTTTACTACAAAAACTTGACGCTGCTAAACCGAATAATTCGCCAACTATCTTCCTTTTTTTCTCGTGCATCTGAATGTGTGTGTGTGTGTGTGTGTGTGTACTATATATTTATTTTAAAAAATATTGACAACAATGTTTGTACAAAAATATAACAAAAAATTTGTTTCTACTATCATATTTGATTTTCAAGCAGTACATTTATCTTAATTTTTTCTTCTATACTTAATAAATAAAAAATTTATTCCTGTAATAGCAATAATTTTTCGTGATTTCCTTTCTGCGCTCTCTCTCTCTCTCTCTCTCTCTCTCTCTCTCTCTCCCTCTCCCTCTCCCTCTCCCTCTCCCTCTCCCTCTCCCTCTCCCTCTCCCTCTCCCTCTCCCTCTCTCTCTCTCTCTCTCTCTCTCTCTCTCTCTCTCTCTCTCTCTCCCCCTGCCCCTATGTGTGTGTGTTTCTTTTTCTTTCTCTATATACATGTGTGTGCACTTGTATGCATGTATGTATGTATATATGTACAATTGTATATATACACACGTATAATTAAAAACTAGGATTTATTGCGGAAGATTGTAAAAATCAATCACGACACGCACAGATGCACACATACGTGCGTGTACGCGTACATGTGTGTTAATATCAAGGTTGGAAAGTATTTGTAACAGAATTACAGTTACAGTTACTTTTTTTGATAACTAATAACTTCGTTACTTTTCTCCATCTGTAACTGTAACTTAACGTAGTTACATTTTTGGTAACTAATAACTATTTTGATAATTACTTTAAATTACTTTAATAGTTACTTTTTCTGGAACATGCGCTAAAATTTTTAATCAACAATCGGAAAAAGTCGAGTTTACACAAAAGGAATTGTATCAATTCTTAAAATCGAATAATTGCAGTATTAATATGCTAAATAATTACACTACAATTAATAAACTTTTTATTATATGTAACATAGGCACTCCGAGTTCTGCATCTGTGGAACATATGTTTAGCATTGGTGGTTTTATAATGACGCCACAAAAAGGTCATCTTAATTATGATACATTTGAATACAAAATTCTATAAAATTAATAAAAATTTTTATTAAAATTTTGTAACAATAAGAATATATAAATCAATGTATGGCAACTGATGTAGCGTTTATTTCATTAAATTCTGATAACAATAATATATGATTTAGTCTTTTACCTTTATAAAGTTCTCATTTAGTGTACATAAAATAACTCATTAAAGCACATAATTAAGCACATAATATACAACAATAATATACTGTTGCGTGCGCCTGAGTCGGGAGGCTTCTCGATGCATCGAAGTTTCGCCGGAGAGCGCGAAGTCGGCTCCTTGACAACGGCTGTTGACGCGTTGTCAAGGGAGAGTTCGAGTCGAGATTTTGAGCTGAACGGACGTATTTGTTTACGTTCCTTTTAACTGTATCTCTCTGAGAATAAAGCACCGAGTTAACGAAATTCCTGGTTCCTTAATTTACCACGCGACGCGAGTTTGTGTGTGCGAGAGAGAGAGCGAAGTTGCACCGCGAGTGCAACAATTTGGGGGTTCGTCCGGGATCGCGGACGAGCGGAGTCAACGAGCTATAGTCACAATCCCGACACGCTTGGGCTCGCCTGCTTCTTCTCCTTCGGAGAAAATGTCCCTAACGAGGAAACGGGCACGCGTGCAGGAATCGGCGGATCCTTCGCAGACTCAAATTCTCCAAGAACTGCTAATGGAGAGGCGCTTGCTGCGGGAGGAGCGGACTCGGAGAGAGGAGGAATTTTCCGCGCAGCAGAGGCAGCGGGATGAGGAGCTGCGAATTCTCCGCTCACAACTACAGCTAAGTCTTTCTAATAATCGAGAAAGCGCTGACGCGAGTGACGCGGGGATAGGCCGCGCGGATTCGGCTCGCGTTGTAATTAATAACAGAGACAAGCGTTTCGAGCTTGGCTTCAAATTAAAACCCGATACGTTTGACGGAACGGTTTCGCTTCGTGAATTCCTTTTACAATTCGATTTGGTTGCTCGCGCAAACCGTTGGGATGATTCTTTTAAGGCTATCGCTCTAGCCTCTTGTCTGCGTGGAAAAGCGCGTTCCGTTCTTGAGTCCGTGCAAAATTTTGAAAATTTAAAGTTCGTAGAATTAAAATCTAGGTTAAAATTGCGTCGGGGAAACACGCTCTTCTCAAAGCTGTTACACGCAGTTCGCAAACCGAAAACAAAGAATTGGAGAAGATTTTGCTTCTCTTGGTGCGGAATTAGAGAAGCTTTCCCAATTCGCTTATCCCGAGTGTTCTTACGCGGTGCGTGAGAAGATAGCTTGCGCGCAATTTATTTCGGCATTAACCGATACGAGTATTAAAAGAACATTGCAATTGGAGGGGATTTCTTCTCTTAATGCTGCGATAGAGAGGGCGAAGACTTTAAAAATCATTTTTGGAGAGGGACGGGAAAATTCGGGTTATTTTAAAAGACAAACTTTGAATTTTGAAAAGAAACCTCTACCGGGAGAGGATGCGGGAAAAATTTCACAGAAAAGTGGAGTAGATAAAGGGGAGAGGAAAAAGCATTTAGAATTCAGAAGTTCCAAAGAATGTTGGACCTGTGGAAAGGTCGGTCACTTTCGATCCAAATGCCCGGCGAAAGGGGAAAACCGGGTTTAGTTGAACTTACCGGAGCGAGTTCAACTTTCGTAAAGGGAGCTCCGATTATTACTCACATAGAAATAAAACCTCCAGTAGACGTCTAATGGACGTCTGCCATGGAAGTATAAACTTCCAGTGGACGTCCATTAGACGTCCAATATAGAGCCATTAGAAATCCACAGTTCCGTATTGTGGACGTCCATTAGACCTCCATTAGAGGTCGTCAAAGAGGTCTATTAAACGTTGTGTGGATCATTAATAGAGGCTTCACGGAGCCTCGATGGATGACTGACGGACGTTTCATGGATCATTAGTAGAAGCTTCATGGAGCCTCGATAGATGATTGACAAAATAAAAATTTTAAATAAAAATTTTATTTCTTTTAAATTATTTTTATCAACAGTACATACTAAATTTAGGACAAATTTTTATTAATTAATTAAATTTAAATTATATTATTTTATTTTATTCTTACTTGCCTCTGGTTTTGAACCCGGGACCTTAGGATTACAAACCTTGTACTCTATCTGCTATGCCAATTTGACTCATCAATATGGGTACTTGTTATTGTCTACGTATACATATATGTTATAAACTGACGCAATTATATTATTTTTTATAAAAGCAATTAAATTTTGCAAAACATATTAAAAATAAATAGCATTAATTTATTTTACTTTTTAATTTCATTGTTAAATTTATCTTTTTCCATAACCTTAATAATTTGATGGAAATTGCGATCTATTTAACATTAATACTTTGAAGCGTTTAAATGGTTAATTAGATAATTTTAACTATATAGATCATATATTCTAAAAAAAATTGAATAGTACATTTATTATTCTGTTTTTGTATTCAGTACATGATAAATTTAGATTTTGTGCATTTTTTTGTGCGCAGTAATTGTAGACAAACCGTTATTTTTGAAAACATTATCTTTATGATAATTTTTTTTAATGTCAAATGGATCTCTCATTCAGGATGTTATAGTGTTGTCTGATTTTTGAGTCAACTACGACGCGCATGGACGGCTCAAAAATCGGACAGCATTGTGATATCTTTTATGAGATATTAAGCTGATATCATTTAGCTGTGATATCATAAGGATAACATTTTCAAGAAACTTAAATGAAACTCTTCCATGAGATATCTCAAAGACCTCTCTTAGTAGACGTCTCTGATAAATATTACCATTTGGACATCATTTCCAAGATATCTAAATGTTTTCTTAAAAAAGTTCTCTTAAAGTTTTCATTCTGACAAGCGTGTTGTCTGGATAACTTCTACCATAAAAATAAATGTTCCATACTATGGAAGTTTAATGGATACCTAATGGACGTCTAACTTCCATCATGAAAGTAAATGTTCCATAGAGCTATGGAAGTTTAATGGATCCTTAATGGACGTCTGTCTAACTTCCATCATCGAAATAATGTTCCATAGAGCTATGGAAGTTTAGTGGATCCCTAATAGACGTCCATCTAACTTCCACTATAGAAGAAAACATTCAATGGAGCTATGGATGTTTAATGGATCCCTAATGGAAGTCTATCTAACTTCTACCATGAAGGTAAACCTCCAATGGAAACATGGAAGTTTACTGGATCTTTAATGGATGTCTATTTAACTTCCGCCATGGAGGTAAACCTCCAATGGAGCTAAGAAAGTTTACTAGACTTCTAATGGACGTCCATCTGACTTCCACCATGGACATAGACGTCCCATGGATCTATGGAGGTTTAATGGACGTCCATTGGACATCCACTGGATGCCATTTCTATGTGAGTAGGCGTATGGAAAATTGTTTTTCTAATTGTGTTAAACAAGAAAAGTTTTCTTACGGTAAATTAAAAGGGAAAATATGTTCCTTCAAGATAGATACGGGTTCTGATATTTCTATTGTTAATTATAAATTTGTTAAAAAGAGTAGTAAAAAAATTAAGGAAAAATGTTGTTTTAATGTAAAATATCCTACGGGAGAGAAGGTCCCTATCGGTTTTAAAGTTTTTGTTAGAATTGAGCTAGGGAGTTTTTCTAAAAAAGTTCCGATGTTTGTTGCTAATATAAAAGACGATTGTCTATTGGGAGCAGATTTTCTTGAAATGATTAACTTACAAGGGATTTTTGATTTTGCTTTTGGTTCAAAAAAATTGAATAAAGATAATTCTCTTTGTTGTTCTCGAATTATCGAATCTGAAGAAAAGAGTCCTCTTTTCTTGAAGGAACTGGTCGAGAAAAATTCACGCAATTTGGATCAGATGGAAAAAGCTGAATTTGCCAATTTCCTGAATGAATTTCAAGACGTATTTTCTGAGAATATTGTAGCGGGGAATTGTATTGTAGGAATGCATGTTATTACTGTGAAAGATTCTCTTCCCATTAAGCAGGTTCCTCGGCGGATTCCTGTTCAAATGCGGGGAGAGGTTAATAAGATTATTGAGGAAATGAGAGCTCAAGAAGTAATTGAGGAATCTCAGAGCCCTTGGATGTCTCCCGCAGTTTTGGTTCGGAAAAAGGACGGAAGTTTAAGATTTTGCGTGGACTATAGGAAGTTAAATAAGGTTACTGTAAAAAATTCTTATCCTCTCCCCAGAATTGACGACATTTTCGATCAACTTTCAGGTAACATTTGGTTTTCCACTTTAAATTTAAAAAGTGGTTATAACGCGGGTGGGCCTGACACTCTTGCAAATAAAAATTCGCTCTGAAAATAAAGAGAAAACAGCTTTTTCCATCGGAAATGGTCTATGGCAATTTACAGTGATGCCTTTTGGCTTGTGTAACGCTCCGGCTACTTTTGAACGGGTAATAGAAAAAATTTTACATGGTTTACTTTATAAAATTTGTTTAGTCTATCTCGATGACGTTATTATTTATAGAAAAAGTTTTTCGGAAATGCTTGAAAATTTGGGGAAAGTTTTTACTCGTTTGCACAAAGTTAATTTGAAAGTTAATCTAAAAAAATGTAATTTTCTTGAAAAGAACGTTAAATATTTAGGTCATATTATTTCTAAAACCGGTATTACTACTGATCCTGAGAAGATAGCTGCTGTGAAAGAGTGGCCGATTCCACATAATAAGAAGCAATTAAGGAGTTTTCTCGGATTTTGTTCTTATTACAGGAAATTTGTTAAAGGATTTTCTTCTTTAGCCAAACCTTTATACGCTCTTACGGAAAATCGAGTTCCTTTTGTTTGGGAAAAAAATTGTCTTCTCGCGTTTGAAGAATTGAAACGTAAGTTATCTTCCTCTCCTATACTTGCCTTTCCTAATGAAGAAAAAGAATACATTTTAGATACAAATGCTTCTAATTTTGGAATAGGGGCGGTTTTGTCTCAGAAACAAGACGGAGAGGAAAGAGTCATTGCTTATTTCAGCCGTGTTCTCAGTAAAACCGAACGGAATTATTGTGTGACTCGACGCGAGTTGCTAGCTATTGTTAAATCAATAAAATCTTTTCGACATTATCTCTTAGGGAAAAAGTTTATAATTCGAACGGACCATGTTTCTTTAAAATGGTTGTTGTCTTTCAGAGATTTAGAAAGACAGTTAGCACGTTGGCTGGAAAAACTTCAGCAATATGAATTTGAGGTTCATCACCAAAAAGGTTTGATTCATAAAAATGCTGACGGACTCTCTAGACGTCTGTGTGAAACGAATGGATGTGGCTATTGTTCCAGAGTAGAGGAGAAGAATGCAAGGGAGAAGGAAATTACTATTGCCCGAATTTCTCTTTCTGAAGGCCTTTTAAAGAACTAGCGTAAAGAGCAGAAGGAAGATCCAACCATCTCTATCTTTTGCTCAGCCAAGGAGACAGGAATGCGTCCAGTACGTTCCGAGTTGGCGGACGGAGACGTTTCTGCCCTTATTTATTGGAGTTACTGGGACGCTTTGAACTTGAAGAATGGGATTTTGTATAGAAGGGGGACAGCTCCTAATCTTAGATCCAACATTCTTCAACTAATTCTTCCTTGGAAGTTCGTAACACAGGTTTTGGAGGAAGCTCATGACTCTTCGTCGGCGGGGCATTTTGGTGTCAACAAAACTTTAGAGAGAATTCGAAAACGATTTTTCTGGGCAACGTGCAAACAGGGTGTTGAGGAATGGTGTCAGACCTGCAAAGTCTGCATTTCCAGAAGGGGTCCCTCGGGAAAAGGGAAATTTCCCTTACAGGTGTATAATGTAGGAGCTCCGTTTGTTCGGGTACAAATGGATATCATGGGTCCTTTTCCTTCTTCCAAGAATGGAAATAAATATTTGCTCGTTATCGTTGATTGTTTCACTAAATAGGTAGAGGCTTTTCCCCTTAAAAACATGAAGGCAAAGACTGTGGCGGAAATTTTTGTTAGTCAGGTGATCTCCAGACATGGAGTTCCTTTAGAAGTTCATACAGATCAGGGTAGAAATTTTGAATCTAAACTTTTCACAGAACTTATGTTTCTTCTAGGAAGCAAAAAGACGAGAACTACTGTTCTTCATCCTCAGTCTGACGGTCAGGTAGAACGTCAACATCAAACGATTATTAATTATCTTGCAAAATTTGTTTCAAAGAATCAAAAAGATTGGGATCGTTGGATTCCCATGTTTCTTCTAGCTTATAGGTCTGCGAAACATGAGACTACTGATATTTCTCCTGCGGAGATTTATTTTGCGCGAGATTTAAAATTACCTTTGCATCTTTTTCGAGGGAGTCCTCCAGAATTTAATAAGGATACGCAATTTCTTGAAGGTTATTTGGGAGATTTAAGATTAAAATTAAGGAAATTGTTCTTTTCCAGGAGAGGCAGAAAGTTTGGTTGTATAATCCTCGAAGAAGTAAAGGAAAAACTCCCAAATTACAAAACAGTTGGGAAGGTCCTTACTTGGTAATTAAGAAGCTCAGTGATGTCGTGTACTGTATTCAAAAGTCTTCTAGACATAGAAAAAAAGTGGTACATGCTGACAGGCTTGCTCTTTTCTCTGAAAGATGTATTGAGGGGACTTGAATTTGTGAAGTCTTTAAATTAGAATTAAGTTTAAAATTACTTTATCAGTTTTTCTGTGTTGAGATGTTTCTTGCAGGAAGAAAAGAAAAGGAAACTTGAATCTGGAAAGTCAAGAAGGCTTAATTCTGGCAAAGTGTTCTGTTGCTGGGAACTCTACTAGGCGACGAGAATAAGACCTCTCATTTCTTCCTATCCTTACTGGTCTGGCTGGAATAAATTTTAAAAAAAGACCGCTTCGTTCACGGTTTTCTCCCCGTGGTTTTCCGTGGGACGGAGGGCAAATGCCGAAGCGGGAACTTGAGAAGCGTTTCGGGGCGAGAGGACCACGGGATGTTACCCCCCCTTGTCCGAAGTCCTACAGAATCCAGCAGCATCGCCGGAGGAGAGGAAAAGAGGAAGATGTTTGAGAGAAGAGGAGGAAGGACCTGGACGCTGAAAAGGCGGGAAAGAACCAAAGCTCTAGAACCCTCAGCAGCAGCTTGGGCTGAGCGGGAGGTTGTCCAAGAAGGACCCGAGCCTGAGATGAAGTTCCGGGGGAATTCCGTCTTCGGTCTGAAGCCAGACTTGAGGATTGACGGGGCGTCAATCCAGAAGAAGGAGGGTAGTGTTGCGTGCGCCTGAGTCGGGAGGCTTCCCGATGCATTGAAGTTTCGCCGGAGAGCGCAAAGTCGGCTCCTTGACAAAGGCTATTGACGCGTTGTCAAGGGGGAGTTCGAGTCGGGATTTTGAGCTGAACGGACGTATTTGTTTACGTTCCCTTTAACTGTATCTCTCTGAGAATAAAGCACCGAGTTAACGAAATTCCTGGCTCGTTCCATAATTTACCACGCGACGCGAGTTTGTGTGTGCGAGTGAGAGAGCGAAGTTGCACCGCGAGTGCAACAATACAACAACAGTTAGTAAAGAATAAAATGTAAGATTGTTATTTCTTATATTTAAAATAATGTACAATTATTTAAGAAAAAGTAACTAAAAAGTAACGACTCGTTATTTTTTCAGTAACTGTAACAAGTTGTTTCAAAAATGATAACTTATAACTATAAATAGTTATTTTTTCGATAAAAAAACTGTAACTGTAACTAGTTACTTTTACAAAGTAACTTTCCCAACCCTAATTAATATATATACAAATTTGAAAGCTACCTAAAGTTCTATGTTAACAGTTGGACTGTTCTATCTGTTCCACCAAATATATGACTGATTCATACCTGTTTGTCAAGAGTAGCTTGCAAATTTATAACACGTAGTGCTGAATCCTGATCGGTCAAATCGAGACTCCCATTGCTCAATCTACTGCCAACTTCAGCAGACTTCTCTGTACCTGGTTTTTGTACGAAATGTTGCTGTTGCTGCTGTAATTGATGTTGATATTGCTGCTGCTGCTGCTGTGGCTGGCTTACAGCCTGCCCAGTTTCATTCTGCTTGACCACAACACTACATTCAGAATGCCTTGCTCGCATTGCTTATCTTGCATCGCCGTGCAATTCCCCAAAATTACACGTCTACACTACACGACTACTACATGACTACGACCAGCATGCTCGACATATGATAGACACATTCTCTCGTAGATGCAGCGAATCGATGTATGACAGATAAAAGGTGATTTTGACACGATATATTTAACGAAAACAGAAGTGCGTTTGTTTTAATAATCGTTTAAGAAAAATAAAAACAAGTTTAATAAAAATAAAACGTAATAAAAATAAGATTTTTACGTAAAGTCTTGCTATCTCTATGATCTCACATAAAATAAAAACAAGAAATATTTTAATGAAATAATCTATGTAACACGTAATATTACTTAAATATTACAATATTACTAGAAACATAATAAAATAATACAATAATTCAATTTTAATATTTGATTAATATATTAATGCAATTTATCGTAACAGATATTTTAATATTATTGTAATATTTCAATAGTATTTATGTCATATGTCAATATAATAATTGTAATATTGCTGTTATGTTACGAGCTACATAAAAATAAGATAATACAATTTTTAAATTATAATATTAGTGACAATTCAATGCTAAAATACATCAATAATTGAGTAGATATGGCAGAGAAAATATAATTATACACTAATTGTATACTAATAAGTAATGCAAATCTGATTTTTGGTTTTCGCTCACTAAAATCTTAAAGACTTCAACATAAAGAAACTTAAATCTCAAGTAAAATGTCAATAAGTGCAGATAAGAGTATACGCACACACGCACACACACACACATACACGCACGCACGCAGGCACGAATGCACGTACCATATTTTTCAAGATCCTGATTTATATATACATATACACTCAGTCTTCCAAAAAGCGGTACATTTAAAATGTAAGAAAAATTTAGGTTATATTCAAATCCATGTATCTCCACAAAAAGTGGTCGTAGAAATACAAACCAAAAATACGTTAGAAACCTTAAACTCTCTAGTTTTTTAATCATTTAATCAGAAACTTTGAGTTTTGCAACATGACCATTGTTTTCTTACTACAAAGCATAAAAAAAAGTTTTTAAAAATTTGCAACAAATTTGAGTGTATCCATAAATTAAAATAATTTTTTTTTACTTAATATGATAAAATATTTTTTTAAATTAAACTTTTCTCTTTAATTTGCTTTTTTAATTTTTTTTTACGACCATTTTTGACCAACTTATAAACAAAGAAAAAACGACATTTTAAATTTAAACGCTTATAATTTTGTCAGAAATAGTCGCAACAAAATTAGGATAACAAATTTGAAAAGTTGAAATTTCTACTTTGAGATTTTTTATTTGCTTATTTGATTAAACAAAGGTTTTGTTGTTTGAAAACCAACTTAAAGCTGATTGTAAAAATTCCATATTTTCCTGTATATTGAAGATTTACACTACTTTCAAAATAATCATGAGACTTTAAAGATGTCGTTTTCTTTAAGTTTAAAACAACCTGCCTTCTAAACGTGGATATGCCCGTGGATATGGGTCGGGGATTAGAACAAGAGCGGGATAGAAAAAAAGCAATTACAATAATCCAATTTCATGTAATATTACATTCATTTGTATCTTACTATGCATTTGACGTTTACAAACTCGACACTTCACAATTACAATTTTAACATAAAGGTGTCGCGAATCTTTAACATAATCTTATGTGTCGGAAGTATCTCGAATAACAAATAAAAAAAAGTAAATACAAAACTTTACGGGGTAAGGGCGCGTGCGAAATCGCATGGATATTTGTCGTACGACGAACTTAAGGTCTGAGTTGGTCCGTGGGGCGGTGCCAGCTTCTGAGCGCGGTTGCGATCGCAGCGCCTATTCACGGACGGGCGACTTTATTTAAATAGGTGGAATAATTACCGCGTTTGCGACTGCAGAGAACTTTCGGCGGAGGTCAAAACACTTGACCTCATGTTTTACTGTCGCTCGCCGAGAAAGATCTCTTGGTGGTGATAAAGTTTTGTGTGCCAAGAATACTTAGCGGAGGCAAAAACTCTTTACCCCCGAGCGCAAGCCGGTTTCCGTAGACCAGAATCGGGTACAAAGTAATTTCTTATCGAGAGACTTCGCCTTTTTCTACTCCAGATTTGGCGTTTTCGTCAGTCGGGTCGAGGAGTCCCGGCGGCTGTCCCTCTCCCCCCCGCTCAAGTTTACCTGTGTGCGTGCGAGCAGTCTTTGCGCGCGGACTCGGCGTGATGCGATGTGCGGGGCCTAACCGCAGACACATCGCCACGTCGGAATCAGCGTCCCAAATGCGCACAGTATAAAACAGACACCACCAATCAGATTATTATTTTAGTTAAAGTTAAAGTTAAAGTTAGAATAAATTTATAAAATTTGATTGGTGGTGTCCGTTTTACACTATGCGCATTTGAGACTCACTCGGGTAAAAAAAAACGCGTAGAAAAATATTATGAGGCACTAAGCGCCTTCTCTTATTCGATGGTCAGTCGGATGATCCGCGACGAATCTTGGTTAGAAAGAAAAAATGGCATATTTCAAGTCCTAGGACATATGAAAAAAAAAATTCTAAGTCCTGCAAAACACGGCACATAATTTAAGGGTATTGTTACAAATTAAAAATACCCTTAAATTATGTGCCGTGTTTTGCAGAACTTAGAATTTTTTTTTCATATGTCCTAAGACTTGAAATATGCCATTTTTTCTTTCCTGTATCATCGTTGACCGAGCTGTAAGTTAAAATTAAAGAAAAAAAATCACCTTAAAAGTAAAAATTTCAGATTTTTTTAATTCCTAAAACATAGCATCACTTTATGATTAATTATGGAATCTTTTAATAAAGATATCACATACCGCCGGCATTAGCATTACCCCAAGCGTACCACAAGGAGGTTGCACGGTCGGATTATGCTTCGAAAAAAAGGAAAAAAACCAAAACAAAAAATAAAAAGAAGAAACAGACGAATTAGAGAATGAGTTTGGAGTCTTTAAATACTGCGGAAACAAATCACGAGGTCTCATCTCTCTATATTCTTTTAGATAGACAAATAGACAAATTCTAGTAATAGAATTTATAGTATTATTTGTTTAGTAGCTTGCTCGTTATATGCTGAAGCTAATATGACAAAACACAAGCGTAAATCCGATCGTGCAATCTCCTCGTGATACGCTTTGCGTGTGGGTAATGTTAATGCCGGCGGTATAATAAAGATACCATGATTAATCATAAGGTGGTGCCATGTTTAAGGAATAAAAGAAAAACTGGAATTTTGACTTTCAAGATGATTTTTCTTTTAATCACTCACATCTTGGTCAACAATCGCCGCACAGAAAAAAAGGTGACATATTTCAAGTCCTAGGACATACAAAAGAAATTGTAAGCTCTGCAAAGAACTGCACATAAATTTTTTTAAGATACTATTAACTTAAAAAAACGTGGACACCATTAAAATCCCACGATTATTTCGAAAGTAGTATAAAATATTCAAAATAAAGGAAAATATGAAATTTTTTAGGTGGTTTTAAAGTGGTTTTTAAACAAAACATTTTTTTCGCCTAATAAGCAAATAAATTATCTAAAAGTAGAGATTTTTAACTTTTCAAATCATCGTAATTTTTGTGCGACTATTTTTGACAAAGTTACGAGCGTTTGAACTTATAATTTTTTCTTTGAACGTTCATAATTCGGTCAAAAATGGTCATAGAAAAATTAAAAAACCGAATTAAAGAGAAAAGTCCTATTTACAAAAATCTTTTATTAAATTAAGTAAAAAAAATTTATTTCAGCCCATGGATACGCTCAAATTTGATGCAAACTTTTAAACATTTTTCTTTTATTTTAAGAAAATTTGTTTTAAGCTTTGTTTTAAGAAAAAGTAGTCATGTTGCAAAACTCAAAGTTTTTAATCAAAAGATTAAAAAACTAGAGAGTTTGAGGTTCCAAATGCTTTTTGGCTTGTATTACTACGACCATTTTTCGCGGAAATACAAAAATTTGAATATGACCTAAATTTTTCACATTTTGAGTGTACCACTTTTTGGGGAACTGATGAGTGTATATAAGATGTATGAAAATAGGTCGGAGTCGCAGATTACCTCAAAAAACATAAGTTTTATCAAAAAATATTTCAAATAAAAATTGTAGGATTCAAGATCTGTTAACTGATCAGTTGAGTGGCGTTGTCACAGTCAGTGCGACGTCACTTTAAACTTTTTAAAATTAAAACCTTATTTTTTATTGCACATATTCTTACAGCCCTTCTTGAGATTTGTTTTATCAAATTTTTTTACTTTGGAAAGACGTTCAGCTAATAAAGAAAAAATCGTTGGATGTTCCAGCCAGCAAAAGCAAGGTCAACAAATAATTTAATCAATGAAAATAGAAGGATGATTTAGCTAATGAAATGTAATGGTTATAAGAATGTCAAAGAAGAAATTGATTCTTAATCAAAATGTAATAATTAACTTATTATAATCATTATTCAAATTACATCTTGATTTGACAACATGCTATTTAATTACAAAATAATTGCATGACATTTCTGATGTAATAATTAGAAATAAACCATAGCTTCTTTTAAGATTCCACGACAAAACATGTTTTGTACATTTTATTCTTTAGATAATCCCACAAAAAGTAATCAAACGGCAATAAATCAACCGCTGAAGATAGTCACTCAATTATACTTTATGTATCTATCGATTAGCTGTTCAAATAATCAAACCAAATGTTTCTACCAAAATATGATCCTAAAAGGAAGGATCTGGAAGGATTGTATTTTAATACAAACGTTCTTTATTATTTTAATACAGTTTTACTTAATCGATAAATAAATAAGGGAGGAATGATTGAATGATCATTTCGAATGGCTGATTTACTGTTTGATTATATTTTTTTATAGACTGTAAAAACACTGTTCTAGTGGAACCATGTCCGCTTAAAGTTCTTACCCACGATTGAAATTACTGCTGAAAGTATTTCTCAACATATTTTCATACTTCGTTGCTGTTCAATTGTCATCAATAACACAATAGTCCAATATAACAGTACTTAAAACACCTGTACAAAATATTTAATTTTTCTAAATATTGTGTGTGCCTTTAGCGTTCAGTAAAAATTAGCATGAGACAAATTCTACAGTTGTGTTCGTTGAAGTAATCATTTAATTAAAAAATTGTTTCATTCAAAACAACTATAAAAGAAAGTTAAATTCTTTGCATCACTGTTCCCAAAATTTGATGCGACGATTAAAATCAATATCATTCATCTTTTGCGCAACATAAATTTTGTATAAAATTGAATGTTTCAAAATTTTATGCGCAGACATTTGATTGATATTATATATGTTACTGAGTTCTTTTACAAATACAAAAGTTTAAATCTTCAATAAAGAATTGTGTAACATTTAATGCTTTTCCTGAATTAACTAATGTTGGCATTCCTGGAATTGTATGATTTTTTACACTTCTAAAATTTCTTTAGAGTACTTTCAACCAATAGATTTTAAAAATATTGTGTTTTTATCACTAAATATCTCATCTAAAAATGCCTTACTTCATTACAGGATCTTTATTGATTATTTCATTCTTGCATCAAAGAAATTATTCTTCTTGTTCTAAAAAATATGACATAATCGCACGCATACATGCAAGCACGGTAGAAAATAATCGAGATAAATACTCTAAATACAATAAAAAACATATATATGTCCGGACAATAAAAACATCCAAGGGTAACTTTAAATGACAAAAAATTAAAATAGAGTTAAGAACATCAACAAAACAAATTTGACAAAAAAAATGAAAATATTCGAAGTATTCAAGTTAATAAAATTGTAATTAATTTATATTTTTTGAAGTCAAAAATTGGAGAAGAAAATTGGAGAATTGACCAAGAATTTTTCAAGTAGGGAAATTGGAGTAAAATTAGTATAAAATAATGCCAACTGAATTATTTTTAATCCAATTGGTATCATTTTGTACTAATTTTACTCCAATTTTTACTAGAACCAGTATTTATTATATATATCAAGAACCTGCCCAGTAAATGAGATATCATTAACACAATATTATTACAATATTTTATAACATTGTTACGTCCGTCTGAACATTTCGCGCCGGCCGTCACGATCATATGAAGAGTCGCGCCGCGAAGACGTGTTACCATGGCAATCGTAAGTGGGCAGACTCATGCGCGTTCGATACCGGGGACCGCTTTATCACGAGCGTGGGCCTCACTCCGGCGGGGCGCATATGCTAGCAATTAACGCTAATGAACCACGGAAGCTATCGCGAATATTCCATCAAGGGGGCAATCTTCCTACTTACCGGCCCTCTCCTAAGGCGCCTCGGCCCTTGGCTTGCCAATAATAACTGAATAAATCCATTAATTGAAAAACCATTGACTACCAAGAAGGGATAAGTCGACGCTCTCTTGCGCGCTGGTGCATCTGCACTCGCGCGGGATCACTTGCTGTGAAGCAGCAAGGGCTAGTAGCCTTCTTTAATTAATAAACAATGTTAAATAATTTCGAGCACGAAGAGGAGCACGCGGTAGTTCCGTGCCGCCGAAATCGCCTATCTTCAAACCTACGATAAGAAACTTAAGTAAGAAATGCGCGCAATTAAAAGACGCAGGCAATAGTTGCGCGTCGCGCGAGTCGAAAATGTGAATACGGGCATAAAAACTCAAGTAACAATTGTAAAACCAGGTGAAATAATTAATTAATTAACAAATTAGGTGATGACAAGCGATAAATGATTTATTGTCTCGTCTTCCTAGCCCTCGCCCCCGAGCGCCCCCACTTTTGGGTATATAAGCCGCGATTTTCGGGCAAAAATCGGGATTTTGCCTCTTTCTCTCGCGCTAAAAAACTGTAAGACTCGATCTTCGAAATTAGAATATTTTCAATTTCTGAACTTAGAATATTTCAGATTTTCAAACTTAGAATATTTTCGATTTCTAAACTTAGAATATTTTCGATTAATTCGCTTTTGATTTTAGAAAATTCGCATTATCGAGAAAGATTCAAGGTGACAACTCCTCTCTTATTCTATTAATTCGATTTCTTTAATATTATTAGAATCGGAACAACGACCGTTGTGAGCATTGCGCGTGCACATTCGAACTCTAGCGCAAATACAGTGCTGTAAAGGTGCGAGTTCTCATTAATTATTCATTAATTATTCATTTCTCTTTATTAAAGTGAACTAGTGTTACCATTAATTTCAAGCAGAGTTATTCTTTTCCTTTTTTTTTCTTTTCCGTCTGACTCTCAGTGCGTGATCGGTAGTGGTTCGGTATACCCCTTGCGGACAGTAAGAGGGGACGGGGAGCGCTGCTCTGCGTTCTCTTAAAGAGCGCAGTAAAATCCCGGCTCCTCCTAGCGAGCGCTTATCAGCGTTCCCTCGGTGGTCCTGGGACAATAGCGTTCTCTCTCTCTCTTACTCTCTCCCGTCAAGTCTCATCCCACATGAGACTGACAGCCAATGGTGCGGGAAGATGCGCGCTAACTAGCGTTTATCCTTCCCCGTCAACCGCCTCTGCGAAGCCACTGGCTTTAGCGTAGGCGCGGGGTCCGGCGCGCTACAAAGTGTTCCGCCATTCTCAACAGCAACAGAGCAGACACTTCTGTGCCGCTGCAACCAGGCGTCTCCACCCACGTGTATAGTGACACGTATATGTCTCCTGCTCCCGTCAATCCATGCCTTCGGGCGATACTGCACCCTCCGAGCAAAGAAAACTCAAGCGTTGCGTGAAGCATCGCCGCTCATTATCAATGTCTATGTCACGCGGTTCTAAAAATTGCACTAGTTAACGAAATGGCATTTCCCGTCACAGAATGGAAAGATTTCGACGAAGTGGACGACGGGTCCAATTAAGAAGGATATTGGAGGACCTCACCGTGCACGGGGAATTTGATCCCAGCGTTTTCTACCGCCTCTTTCTCTACCCTCTCCTCGAGAGCTTTTCAACTCCGTGGAACCGACTCCGAGCACCATAGGAACCAGCCAATCGGCGTCAAACGACTCGCGGAACCGGGAATACGCGAAACCCGTTATCGTGGCGATCGAGCCTTTAGCTCCAGGGACCTGTATCTCGGCAAGGCTAACCTTGCTAAATGTAAAACAATAATAGTAATAAAATAAAAAAGGGAAAATTCACACAGGTGTGTTTCAATTGTTGATTCACTCCTCCCTCTCCCTGTAACCGCTCGGCAGGGAGGGGTTCCAAAATTAAGTTCTTCGCAATCCTAACCCCGCCGGACGTAACAGCATGTAACGTTTTCAAATATGTATAATAATTCTTAACGTTGTATATAACGTTAATATAAAAAATATTTAAATAAAGCAAAAAAAAATATTTCCAAACAATAATTATGTTTAGAAATATTACGTTATAAAATAAAACAATTCAAAAACATTTATACATTTATAAAATACATATATAAAATATTGTTTTAAAAAATTGATTGGATAAACTTCCGAAAGCGACATACCTCTGACTTTTTTAAAACTGTGTATTCTTACGTATTTTGGCACACTGATTACGAATGTGATAGTGAAAATTAGCGCAAGTTTGATTTTCATAGCGAAAACCATAAAAATCACGATTTTTTCCATTTATTTCCGTAAATAATAAAAATTTCAAAAAATATTTCAGATAAAAGTTGTAGATCTCATTGAAATACACATTTTAAGTTCAGTTAATTTTTGTCATAAAGACAATATTAGGTGTACAAATAAGTTTCCGCCGTTTTTTTATCAAAAATTGGGCATTTATTGTAAAAGAACGGAACCTTATGTTTTATTCGAAGTATTGTCCATCGTTTGCCACTATCTTTCTGGCAGCGATACCGCGTCGGAAGAATGCTTCATCTTTTAAGGCTATCCACAAATTTTTGGTATCTTCATATGATGTAAAGTGCTGCTCAGACAGGCCATGCGTCATCGATCGAGACAAGTAGAAATCAGAAGGAGCAATGTCTGGTGAATACAACGGGTGAAATAAAACTTCACAATTGAATGTTTCCAAATAGGTTTTGGACCGGCGCCGCAACATGTAGACAAACATTATCATAGAGAATAACTTTGTCATGTCTGGAGTAGTAGTGGACGCGCTTTTCCTTGAGTGCCCGACTCAATCTCATCAATTGGGTTCGGTAGACAGCCCTAGTAATGGTTTCGTTCGGTTTGAACAACTCATAATACACGACACCAAGCTGATTCCACCAGATACACTTGATACACAACAAGAGTTTCTTTCTATGAATATATGGCTTAGCTGTAGATGATGAAGCATGGCCAGATGGTCCCCATGATTTCTTCCTTTTTGGATTATCACAGTAAATCCATTTTTCATCACCAGACTATACGGTGCAAAAACCCTTTCGTTTATGCCTGGCAAGCAGCATTTTACATGTGAAAAATCGGCGTTCAACGTTTCTCGGCGTCAGTTCATATGGAACTCAATTTCCCTATTTTTGAATTATTCCCAATGATTTCAACCAATATGAAATTGCTTGTCACTCCGAATGTAAATGCAAGTTCTTCTTGCGTTTGGCACGAATCTTGATCCAATAATGCTTCCAATTCCGCGTCTTCGTACACTTTCGGCCTTCCGCTACGTTCTTTGTCTTCGATGTCAAATTCACCGTTCTTAAACTTTTGAACCACTCACGACAACTTCTGTCACTTAAGGCAACCTCACCATATGCTTCTACAAGCAATCGATGCGCCTCAGCCACAGATTTCTTCAAATTGAAGAAGTAAATCAAAAGTTCCCGCAAATGACGCTTATTCGACTCAAAACTTAACATTTTCGCACACAAAAGAATATATCATACTTATAAAAATTTACTAATGATATTAATATTTCAAGGTTATGTTGTTGACCAACCTTACGATAATGGCATTTTCATCTGACAATTTTAATCTTAACTTACTGGTAGCGCCAACTTTTGTCAAACGGCGGAAACTTATTTGTACATTTAATAGTTTTTGAGAAAAACGATGTTAAATGTTCAAAACTTTATAAAACTAATCTACCAAAATTCGAGTTTTATTAGTTAATTTTATTAATACCAAAAGGTGCAAAGCTCCTCCTTTGTCCACGTGTTTTCTGTACGTGTTTTCTGCACCTAAAAACACGTGAGCGGGGAAGAGGCGGAGCCTCTCCCTCCGCCCCTCCCCTTACACTCTGCCCCTTATTTTTTCCTAACCTAACCTAACCTAAACAATTTGAAGTCATTATTTGGCCACAATTTCAAATCTAAAGTCGCAAACCCATGTGGTACAATACAAGCGTGGACGTCGTTCTGCTTTGTAAGCAAGGCGGGGAGAGAGGGATATGGGTGAACCTCGTAACGCGTGGAAAGTCGCAAACTCATGTAATACAGAAAACACGTAGGCGAAAAACAAGCTTTGCCGCACGCTTCCATTATTAACTAACAAAATTAACTAACAAAACTCGAATTGTGTTAAATGAGTTTTATGAAGCTTTGAACATTTAACGTCATTTTTCTTAAAAACTATTGTCTTTATGGCAAAAATCAATAGAACATAAAATATGTATTTCAATGAGATCTACAACTTTTATCTGAAATATTTTTTTAAATTTCCCTTATACGGAAATAAATGAAAAAAAAAACGTAATTTTTATGGTTTTTGCCATGAAAATCAAATTTGCACCAATTTTTACTATCATATTCGTAATCAGCGTGCCAAAATACGTAAGAATACAGTTTCAAAAAAATCGGAGATATATCGCTTTCGGAAGTATAGCCAGAAAAACTGCAGAAAAAAATAGGATCTGAATCCTCAATAAGAAATAGACTTATTGGAAAATTAAACAGGGACCAATTAAGCTCAAATGTCATTTTTAAAAATCGACTTGAGACTTTTTCGAAAGATCATCAGATAGGTTATAAGAGATAACAATAAAAAGTAGAACATTTTATTTTAGAAAATGCAAAATGGTCTTGCTTTGACCTTAAAAACACCATTCGATGACGAACTAATGAGATTAATGAGATCTTTTAAAATCCTACAACTTTTATCTGAAATATTTTTTAGTAAAATGTATATGATTTTTTTAAATACACCCTGCATATTGTGTTTGCGCGCGCGTGTGTGTTAGGGTACGGGCATACGTGATATTAAATATGAGTATATAAAGTGAGAAAAACTTCCACAAAAAAGCATTTTACAATAAAATTTTAGACACTTCCATTTATCTATAATTGAAAAGTATAAAAAACATATATATGTATATTTGTGGACGTTGCATGTGTGATTTGAGCAAGTTTAAGTATAAACAAGATTTTTTTTATACCTTATTTTGTTGTTGACTTTCATCCGCTTGTCCATTCTCTTTCGGTCTATCGTCCAACGTTTTCGATGGATGCCCGCTTATTTTATATTGCTGAAACTGCAACCACACTTACATTAAGTATAATAATAGTCACAACGTCCAGAACATTAATATTTATAATGTCTAAAAAACATTTTTTGTTATATGTACGTCGAAAGTGATTCTCTTTGTGGCCTTCTACCAGCCGCAAAGTTGCTATTTACCTGCCAGTTATCCCACGTAAAATCATTATTTCACTGTTATCCCTAGTAAAATCAGTCATCCCAAGTAAAATTATTATTTCATTGTTTTTATGCCCCCAATAGATGGCACAATAAAAGTATTCCTTTTCTCACTTTACAGCACTATTATCTAATTTAATCTACGACCAGCTAACTTTACTTACGGCTAGCTTCATTATTTCACTCGCATGCGCATGCCATTTCGCGGCACGCATGGTAACTCTCAGAGAATTAATTGCCGAAGCTTCGTAAGCATCACGAGCCTAATCTTGGCACCTAACCTGTCAATTCATAGAGAATTAAGACCTAAGAGCACTGAAAGACCACACTTCGACGCACAGGTAACAAAAAATATGTGTGTAATATGTGAAAATCGGTTATGCCACTGCAGGTGAATGTACTCGCAGATTATATGACCTACCGCACTTGTTACATGTATATAATAATTCTCGAGAGATACAAACACAAATACATATCAGTAAAATTTTTTTGTCTAAGATGTTTATTACAAAATTTCTAATTTTTCAACAGAGAATATAACATTTTAGCAATATTGTAGAAATATTGCAGAATTGGTGCAATATTTGTTGAAATGTTTTGTACTATATGGGTTTCTATGGAGCACCGATTGTTGTAAAAAGTTTTAAAAAATGTTTTAACTAATATAAGACTGTTACTTTTGACTCTAAATAGTTAAAGTTATCAAAAGTAAACTATAAGTACAAAATTAATATACCTGCTTTCGTAGTATCATATTTACAATGAAGATTACTTAACTCTAAACAATATAATGTTACAACTCTTATCTCAATAGGCAAGTTCACATTTACGATTATTAGATGGAGGAGGGTCATCCTGTGGTTTCTCGCAGGATTCGAGATCAATGAGAAGTAAAGCTACTGCGGTTATCGGCCGCCAGAACCCAGATTTTGTTTTTACGTAAACGACGCGCGTATAATTACCTATGCCAAGACAACACTCCTCGACCCTGTGTAATAATCATTTGGTGGCGGGAAAATTTGGCTGTTTTGACAAAACTAATTGCCCTTTCTTTATTGATTCATGCGCAAAACGCCATTTTAAACGCTGTTGTAGCAATTGTAAATAATCAGCTTTACCAGCGACGCCAAAAAAGCTCAGAGTATTGCTGGACCTGGTCCCACCGTGATAAACGGCTCATAGTTAAATCCAGGAGTGAGGATTGAGGAATCGCGATCAAACTTCCGCCCGCCAAAAAGTGACCAGGAGTCATTTAACAAAACCTTCGGCTCACAACAGTCGAAGGTTTCGTTAAGGAGGCCAAGCAGACGGGAGTTTAATACTGCTTCGATTTGGCATAATAAAGTTACTAGTTCTTTTATGGTCGGTGTTTTATCTCCAAGAGCGTTTCAAGCTCTTGACACTCCAAACTCCAGCCTCCCACAGTCCACCGAAGTGAGAGGTTGCGGGAAGATTGAATTTCCAAGATATTAGATCTTCAATCAATAGTTCGCAAAACTAGATGCTATTACATGTTTTTCGAAAGGTTGTTTGTAAGGCACAATCTGCACCACGAAAGTTCGTACCGCAGTCACTATGCATACAAGCTGGAAACCCGCGGCGAGAAACAAAACGTTTAAACACGGTGATAAATGCGTCGGTAGTGTATTCGGTGACTATTCAAGGTGAATTGCTTTTACAGCAAAACAAATGAAAATTGCAATGTAGTACGATTGTGATCAGTGGCCGCTCGCCGCCGGCCAGACAAACTTAAAGCGGATTAGCATAGTTCACGCCGCAACCCGTAAATGTTTTGGAGGACCGGAGAACACGGCGTCTTGGTAAATCAGCCATGATTTGAGTAGCCATTTTTACACAAATTTTGGCGCATTGAAGACATTTGTACACAACTGACTTTACTTGTAATTTGGAATTAAGTATCCAGAATTTTTGGCGACGGGTGCTTAGGATTAGCTGCACTTCGCCATGTAGGCACTTGCGATGAATATTTTCCACTATCAGTCTTGTTACCTTGTAGCACAATAAAATAATAGGGTGCTTTTTACCATATAATAGTTCTGGTTTTGCAACCTTCGACGCAAAGAATTTCATCATTCAGATAAAGGTTAAGAGCAATGAGCTAACTCTTAGGAGATATGACTTGTTATTTGTCAAAATGCCAATTTCAAAGTCATAGATCATTAATTGCAGATGTCTTATCACAAGATTTTCTGCAGAACAAAGATCTTGAACTGTAAGCTGAGTGGTTAAATTTAAGTTTTCACCTTTAACCTTTGAATGAAGTAAATGTACAAACTTCTGCACTAATGCCACTACTCAATAAATTTTTTACCATTTGGAACATCTATTCAATAATTGCGAGAGTTAATCGAAGCAGGATTTGTGTAAACTTGGTTTACACAGCCAGTTTGGGCCGAACTACTATAAGGTTGAATTTATAAGTCCATCGACAGATTTGCTCCGAGAGGCTAAATCTGCTGGGTTGGTATCAGTAGGCTTACATACGTAGCATTTACATTCAGAAATTAATAAGTGTATTTCTGACACTCGATTTGCAACAAAGGTTTTATTTCGCTGTGTGTTGACTTAACGGTTAAAACGATGCCGGCGTCCGTCCAGCACTGATATAAAACATTCGACAAAAAACGAGCAAGTAAAGACAATAAACCGAGAGAGTAACAAGGCTGCTAGTAATTCGAGGTGGGGAATGCTTAATTGTTATTGGTGCAACTTTTGTTTTATTCAGTTACAAGTAGTGAAGTCTTAATCTCAACTGATGAAGTCACGACTCGTAAATAAACACGCTCCATAAGCATGCTCTGATATCGGCAAACCCGTGAAACTGTACATCTATCATGAAATTAGAAAAACTTGTTTATCACTGAATGACTAGGTGCAAAAGGCTTAATAACGAATTCAAATATTCGACTATAGATAAAGCTAACTTCTCTAGAAGTGGATCATTCCACTGTTATTTGGCACGCCATAAATGTTGCATGCAGATTTTTCTAAGAATAATTACTAAAGAAATCCAGCCGATTGGATCGAATAGTATAGTCAGTTTGGATAAGATTGCTCGCTTAGTGACTTGACTAAATGGTTCATAGGAAATCTTAAATCTGAACGAGTCTCTGGTAGAATTCCAATAAAACCCAAAAACCTTAATTCCTTGATTGCCGGTAAATAGTGCAGACCAAACAAGCTCATGATCAGAAAGATCAATGTCTTCCAGCAGTGCTTCAGAGTTGCTGGTCTATTTACAGGCTTAAAGCTTAGCTTTGCCAAGAAAAAACATAAGCTCATTGCGCGCACGTTTTGCGGTGTGAACATTATGCGCACCAATGTAATCGACGAAAGTGTCGTTGAGAAGAATCTGTGATGTTAAATGGTACGATTTCACCCTCATCCTCAATTAGTTGCTTGATTACGCGCAGTGCAAAAAATGGCATCAATCGCATTCCGTATTCTGTGACCGTTAACAGGCGATACTATTAAATCGGGGAGTCTGTTAAATATCGCCACAGGATGCGCTGAAAGTTTGTATCGAAAATCTACTAAATCTATCTATACATTTTAGCAATATCCGTAGTACAAACAAATTAAAATAATCTCCAATTTGATAAAATTGTCGGCAAATCAGACTGTAATGCGGGACTGTAAGCAGATGATCATTCAACAAAATGTGGTTGAAAATCTTGTTCAATGCATTAAAAATCACGCAAAATTAGATGGTTGACTACAGTCCCAAAAAATCGGATGATGCAAAAGGTAGACAGGCTTAACATTCGATAAACAAGAATTTGAATCTGAAATTACTACATGTGACTTATCGTTACATATTCTTTTGTAAAATCCAGATACATTGATTGTGTTACGTCCTGCAGACTCTACGATTTCCCTTCGTCAGAGAAACAAATAAAATTACAAAAGAAATTCCGTTTCAATGGTCTCCGATAATTTTTTATGCCTCTAGGATTAGTCTGATAGAAACGTGACGACAAACATGGATGGACAAAACGACCAAGTTGATAACTTCAACTCCTTTTAAATATCGAGTTAACAAACAATAAATTCTGAAGGTAAAAATAAAAAAAAAACTCAGGTTCGAAGCGTTTCACGTTTCCTATTTATTTATATATAAAAAAAAAAGCAATAAAGAATCTAAACATTAGCAAAAAATAAATAACCGTTTCCTCCATCTGCAAACCATACCGTAGCACCTCTAGCACGATAAAGAATTACATATCTTTTTAAATACAAAGGGAAGTTAACCTACGCAATAGGTCAAATCCCTTCAATAAATTTAAAGGAATATGGGAGGAAACAGAGAAACTTTCGACAGATTACTCAAAATGATTGGTAAAAAAAAAAACTATTTCTTCAATAAAAAAAACTTAGAATTCACCCACCACACAATCCTGAAAAAGAGTCCTACCAATTAGAATATTTGAACCAGTTACATTTGGATCCTCCCTCTGTAAGACTCTGTATATATAATACAAAATCTTGAAGAGAACGGAGGAATAATTACAAAGAGTTAAGAGTAAGATCAGTGAAAATCATCACACGCAGAGAGTCAGTCAAAACACTACCAGCAAGCAGTTAGTTTTTACGTCATCTACTCCCTTCCGTTTAAAAAAAATTCTTTAAGACACACTCCTATTATTTATAAATAATTCCCTCTTAGAGTTTCTCGTCCCCCTTCTTTCTCCAAACGCGGATTCCGAGCCCAGCGTTTGAGTCCGACCGACCGTTGCGGTTCGTGGATTCCAAGCCTACCGTTCGAGAGTCCGGATGACCGTTCCGGTGCGCAAATTCTGTCCCTAGTGTTCGAGACTCCAAGCAACAATTCACGGTTTCGGATTTTAATTTTCGAGAGTCTGCACTTACCTCATCTTCCCTCCCGAATTACTTAAGATATAATGTCACTCACAAGCAATAAGTTGCCAATTAGTTTTATACTTTCGAAATTTATATTAATAACCTTTGTGTATTTTTAAAACATTTGTTGTGAGCATGGCACTCATAACCGATAATATAATATAATATAGAATATTAAAATTAAAATATAAAAGACATTAAAATAGTTCGCCAAGGAAGGCTCCTTATCGCGAGGTGTCAAGTAACATGCCTCGTGCGCTGCCGGCCGACCATCGCACCGGTCAACGCACCGGGCATCGCATGGAATTTAGCGAAATTCAGCTTAGCAACAACCATGCCACGAGAAATGCATATTTGCGTTTTGGCAATTGTTGCTAAGCTCGCGAATATTTCCCGCGCGCCGGATGCGCGCGGTTATGACCATATATAGTCATGCGGAGCACCTATTGCCCCACTATTACACCAAATCCGCGGTACTATTTAAGCCGTTGCCGAACAGCGGCCCGCGGGATCAGTGATAGTCAATCAAGCCGATACATACGACCCGCGAGATGAGCAAACAAACTTAGAGTTCGGGACTTACAAGGGAACGGACAGAACTGTCCCTCACCGATTTTAATGAGCTTCGGATATGTTGTAGAACATAAGAAAATATTAGACCCATATTTTTTTTTATCTGCGTATCTCGACATTTAGGGGTTGAAACCACCCCTCGAAAATAACGCATTTTTTCGTTTTTTGCGAATATCTTTGAAACTATAAGGTTTATGAAAAAATGTTCTATACGAAAGTTTTATGGCATTTTATACTCTTTACAACAGTATATTTATATTTTTTTTAAATTTCAAATTTTTTAATTTATCCCACCCCCTACCCCTTTTTTTCAACATTTTAAAAATTTTGTAACGACAAAAATTAAAGAGCATTAAAAGCCGAATCCACCCATATATAATAACATATGGGTTCCATCATTCTCAATTATTAGCAAAACGAGATAGTAATCTCGCGCTATAGGTGCTGCGCTAGAAGTAGTGTCGCGTTATTTCTTTAGTCGCGTCACACTCAATAACTGCCTCTTCTGCGTATATTTTTATATTAAAACATAAAAATGGATTAATCTTAATTATATAATACGCAACGTATTACACGATATAAAGCATAAATGCATATATATAACAAAAGTAGCATATATATACGTATGTGCCTACGTACATTTTCATTGTTACAAATGCGAATATAAATTAATATGAAGCAAAATATTTTTAACATTTAAAACTGCAAATACAATATAACAAAATATATAATATCAAGAGAAAAATATAAAACATAAACTGCAATAACTATTTGCATAATTATATTATTTACACTATATGCACGTAGCACGCTCTGATAATAAAGATAATGTAAGTATATAAGTATATAATTTAATTTAATTTGAAGTTTGAAAATACATTTATACGGATGTATATATACATTTTGCATACGACACGGACAAATAACTTTAATATCAGTGTTGATAGAGGGACCGGTTGTTTTCGCGCAAGTGCATCACGTGAGGCTTCAAAAAAATATCCATTAGTAATAGGAAGGAGATCTTTGATCGTACATCTTGCACACGACAACGTATAAATATAGTAACAGTGATAGACGGATCGGTTGTTCTCGCGCAGGCGTGAGGCTTCAATAAAGCATCATCTCCTTCCTATTACTAATAGATACTTTATTGAAGCCTCTCGCCTGCGCGAGAACAACCGATCCGTCTATCACTGTTACTATATTTATACGTCGTGTGCAAGATGTACGATCAAAGATCTCCTTCCTATTACTAATAGATATTTTATTGAAGCCTCACGTGATGTGCTTGCGCGAAAACAACCGGTCCCTCTATCAACACTGATATTAAAGTTATTTGTCCGTGTCGTATGCAAAATGTATATATACATCCGTATAAATGTATTTTCAAACTTCAAATTAAATTAAATTATATACTTATATACTTACATTATCTTTATTCTCAGAGCGTGCTACGTGCATATAGTGTAAATAATATAATTATGCAAATAGTTATTGCAGTTTATGTTTTATATTTTTCTCTTGATATTATATATTTTGTTATATTGTATTTGCAGTTTTAAATGTTAAAAAATATTTTGCTTCATATTAATTTATATTCGCATTTGTAACAATGAAAATGTACGTAGGCACATACGTATATATATGCTACTTTTGTTATATATATGCATTTATGCTTTATATCGTGTAATACGTTGCGTATTATATAATTAAGATTAATCCATTTTTATGTTTTAATATAAAAATATACGCAGAAGAGGCAGTTATTGAGTGTGACGCGACTAAAGAAATAACGCGACACTACTTCTAGCGCAGCACCTATAGCGCGAGATTACTATCTCGTTTTGCTAATAATTGAGAATGATGGAACCCATATGTTATTATATATGGGTGGATTCGGCTTTTAATGCTCTTTAATTTTTGTCCTTACAAAATTTTTAAAATGTTGAAAAAAAGGGATGGGGGGTGGGTTAAATTAAAAAATTTGAAATTTTTTAAAAATATAAATATACTGTTGTAAAGAGTATAAAATGCCATAAAACTTTCGTATAGAACATTTTTTCATAAACCTTATATTTTCAAAGATATTCGCAAAAAACGAAAAAATGCGTTATTTTCGAGGGGTGGTTTCAACCCCTAAATGTCGAGATACGCAGATAAAAAAAAATATGGGTCTAATATTTTCTTATGTTCTATAACATATCCGAAGCTCATTAAAATCGGTGAGGGACAGTTCTGTCCGTTCCCTTGTTAGTCGCAACGCATCTCGAGCGAGCGAATGTACAACGCGATATCTCAGAGCCGCGCGCCGTATCTTATCACCTCTGAGTAAAACAACACGGCACCTTCGCCGATCGCAAATGTAAAGAACTGCCTTGTAACTAAGAGAATAAACACTTTTTTTGTTAATTACTAATAACAAGTGTTGGTGACTTGAAGACCCTGCCAACAAAAGCCTCCTTTCGCGAGTTCCTACTCCTAAGGCAGCAACAAACCCAATAAGATTATTTGTCGCACCGCAAGGTACAGCAAAATCATTTTATTGTGTAAGGTACAA
The DNA here is from genome assembly GCF_013373865.1 of Monomorium pharaonis. Taxonomy (NCBI): domain Eukaryota; kingdom Metazoa; phylum Arthropoda; class Insecta; order Hymenoptera; family Formicidae; genus Monomorium; species Monomorium pharaonis. The sequence continues at coordinate 17,534,865 of NC_050472.1, read as the reverse complement.
CACATTATTAATAACCCTTTGTTGAACATTAAAACCTTTGTAAACTCAACCGAAATCTACGTTTATAACACTCTGCGTATTTGAAAACTCTAATAATAACCCTTTGCGTATTTCGAAAACTTTGTAAACTCTTGCGAAAAAACCTCGCACCGCACTAAGGGGAAAAACATCTTTCTGCGGATTAGGCTAATTTTTGGATATGTTGTAGTTTTCGTCATTCTGAACAAATGTCTCAAAGCACAACTCGATCCTATGAGCCGTTTCCGCGGTTTATATATCCGTTAATTCGGTAGTTGGATCGAGAGAAGAGGATTACGTGAGGGCGTAAATCTGTCAGTATTCCAAAATCTTGCTTAGACAGCAAGTGCTGTCTAAGGAGCATTGCACTAATTGTCGAGCGGATTGCGCAATCGGTATGAGTGTGTCACTAATAACAGTACCGTATGGTATTTGGTGTCTTCCGTAGCCCAGAAACCTACGCTTGCTACGTGTGCACAGCATCCAACAGTTCTGGCTCCGGATTGGCAAATACAGTAATATCCAAGAATATCGTCGTCATTAATATCATAGTTTTAAAGAAAATTGTATGCTATCCATAATTGATGTGTTGTCGCATTCCGCAAACGTGAATATTGTCTCACTCTCAAGAAACCACGTTCATTATTGAACATATCTATACGGAATTCTGTGTCTTCTCGCCGAAGCCTTGGATATATCCAATTGCAAGTTGTACCTGATATATTCCGACCAGTATTCCAAAATTTTAGTTGTGGTGCAAGTGAATCAATCTTGTATTTTTCGTACAAAGATTTTTCATTTCTACTCGAACCTGCACAACGTTTGGTTCCTGACATTTAGGTAATAATTGTTGGGCTAGTTGAAGGTTATCATTTTTCATGTGTACCAATAAGTGATACTTATTTAAAATTGCTCCTGCTTTTTGGAAAAAATCACCGAGATTCGTGATATGCGGTATAATAACGATTTGTGCGAAGAATTTCAAGATACTTTTTATATGAAAGCTACGTTTCTAGCTTCAATTATTCACCTAGTTTTGGTAATGTAATTTGTTCGCTTGTTCAGTGAAAAATTGACGTTGTTCAGGCTCGAGAATAGATGGCATTTCAATATGAATTCCCAAGGCTTCGAGCATAGGTATAGCATCCCGGTATCCGCAATCAACTACAAGGATGTCTCCATCTTGAAACCATGCTCTCATTGCATCACCTTCTCTGTCGTACTCATTTCGAAAAATCTCCGCATCATTATTTCTTGAATCTGAAAAATATGGTCCTTGGATTGTCAATATGTAGGCATCCGGAGCCGCAATAAAAGCAGGTTTAACTAAATGGCGACCTTTATGACGATAATAAGATTGTCTCAAGGTATGGAAGTTACTGCTCTTGTGTATGTAAACATAGGTGCGATCAATGTAACAAATTACTCTGGGTTCATTGGGTTGTGGATTGTACAACTCATTAACAAATTCATTAACGTCTCTTTCAATAAATTTATTTCTTGTTATTGCTTGAAAACCAATATTTTGAGGTACATATCGTTGCATAAAAAATCTTCTCACTGTTTAAATAGTTAAACTTACGGTTTGTCTGCTACAATAATGAAAGATGACTTTCAAAAATTCATTACTCAGGTCCTGACGTAGTTTACAGAGAAACAATAGATCTTTATTTGATACATACTTGTGACCCCTTTCGCGCGGTACTGAATTACAAAATGTATATAACTCGCGGAACTGATCCTTTGATATGGATGCTATCGATTTAAACTCTTTGTCAGTAAAACTATTTTCATCATTATATGAGCAATTGTTCTAACAAACTCTTCGAAATTCTTGCAGAATAATTTGTAACTGCTGTCCACGTATCACATACGATAGATAAACAAACTTTAATCCATTCAACAATTATTGTAACAAGCCATTATCATGGTGGATTCTGCAACATTTAGCCATCTCAGGTATATAAATATTTCTTGTGACAAAAACATTTATTTGGCACTCAATTGATCACGGCACAATTGGCACACAATATCTGTATATTAGCATATTGATTACACATCATACAGGTATGACTAGAAGTTTGTGTCAATACGTTCAATCGCAAACAAGTTGGGTCACGCTTAATAGCTTCAATTCCATTAAGAATAGAATGATTGCAATTAGCGCAAAGTCTAGTACGATTCGTTATATCAAGTGGTAAGATTACACCGCGTTTGATAATGACAATTTATCGCTTATTCAAGTTTTCATCGCCGTCAATTCGTGCCGATTGTGCTGATCGCACTACGGCATCACACACGTAACACTGTAGTCTATTTCTATTTCTGAATGCCATGATTTTATGGATTTTAGAACATTTAATCGATTCAGGAACTGATTAACTTTTTTACTATGAGTGACAGGAAGAATAAAATGAAGAAGGATCGATTTTCTTTCTTCAACTCTTGACTGTATTTGTTGCCAATCACTGTGAAGAGCCGTATAAAGACAACGTATGTACGTGGTACAGTTGAGTGGCACCCGTTTGGCCACGTCAATATTGGCCACGGTCTCGATTGGCCACGTCAATATTGGCCACGTCAATATTGGCCACGTCAATATTGACCACGTCAATATTGGCAACGTCAATATTGACCACAATCTCGATTGACCACGGGGTGGATTGGTCACGTCAATATTGGCCACGCGTCAATATTGCCCACGTCAATAATGGCCACGCGTCAATATTGGCCACATCAATAATGGCCACGTCATTATTGGCTACGCGTCATTATTGGCCACGCGTCAATATTGACCACATCAATATTGGCCACGCGTGATATTGCCCACGTCAATAATGACCACGTCAATATTGACCACGTCATTATTGCTCACGCGTTAATATTGGCCACGTCACTTTGGCCACGCGTTAATATTGCCCACGCGTCAATATTGCCCACGTCAATATTAATCAACTTTTTTTGTTTGGCGTGGAAAGTCGCAAACCCATGTGGTGCAGAAAAATGCTTTGTACGCACGCACGCACGCACGCACGCACGCACGCACGCACGCACGCACGCACGCACGCACATACGCACACACACACACACGGGGGGGGGTGCAAAGGGGCCTTCGGCTCCCTCTCCCGCACGCCGTCCAAGTCGCAAACCCATATACAGTAATGATGTGGCCAATAGTGACGTGGTCAATATTGACGCGTGGCCAATAACGACGCGTGGCCAATATTGACGCGTGGCCAATAATGACGTGGCCAATATTGACGCGTGGCCATTATTGATGTGGGCAATATTGACGTGGGCAAATAAGACGCTCCCATACGGGTTAGTATATATATGTGAATTTTTAATGTATGTTATAAAAATGGACATATAATCTGTATGTATAAGTTTAATATATTCATTAATACTACAGTTTATATATTAGTATATACAGTATATGGTATGCAACTAAGCAGCTAGATAGTGTGTATTTGGATTTGATATGCACAGATATTAAAAGGTATACAATTCGACATGTATAGCGAGAAGATTATATAATGTATAGCAGTTATGCAAGTAGGAATATGTAAAATCTAAGAATATGCTAATTTTTTTATAAGTATATGATATGATATTATCTAACATGATATGCATGAACATATGGTAGACATGTCCATATCCTCAAGAGTATTTGTTAGTATTTGATACAGACTATGTGCAACATCTGACATATATCCCGTCCATCGAGAGAATATCCTTGGTCTGCGCATAGGTGGCAAAGTGGGGAGAGCGTGACGCAATACTATATGTTAATATGGCACGGAAGTTCTGTGAGAGACCGAGAATATTCTCTCGCTGGACGGGATATATGTCAGATGTTGCACATAGCTGTACCAAATACTAACAAATACTCTTAAAGATATGAACATGTCTACCATCTATCATGCATATCATGTTAGATAATATCAAATCATATACTTAAAAAAAAATTAGCATATTCTTACATTTTACATATTTCTACTTGCATAACTGCTATACATTATATAATCTTGTCTTTATACATGTCGAATTGTATACCTTTTAGTATCTGTGCATATCAAATCCAAATACACACTGTCTAGCTGCTTAGTTACATACCATATACCATATATACCAATATATAAACTGTAGTATCAAAAAATATATTAAACTTATACATACACATTATATGTCCATTTTTACAACATACATTAAAAATTCACATACATATACTAAACTACATACCACGTTGTCTTTATACTCTTAACAGTGATTGGTATCAATACAGTCAAGAGTTAAAGAAAAAAAATCGATCCTTCTTCATTCCATTCTCCAACTTCCTGTCACTCATAGTAAAAAAATTAATTAGTTCCTAAATCGATTAAATGTTCTAAAATCCATAAAATCATGGCATTCAGAAATAGAAATAGACTACAGTGTTACGTGTGTGATGCAGTAGTGTGACCAGCACAATTGGCACAAATTAACGGCGATGAAAACTTGAATAAGCGAGAAATTGCCATTATCAAACGCGATGCAAATAATCGATTACCACTTGATATAACGGATCGTACTAGACTTTGTGCTAATTGCAATCATTCTATTCTTAATGAAATTGAAGCTATTGAGCGTGACCCAACATATTTGCGATTAAATGTATTGACACAAACTTCTAGTCATATCTGTATGATCTGTAATCAATATGCTAATACGAGGGTTGCCTTTTAAGTTTTTACAAAAAGTGAAACAGAAACGAACAAGTTCGAAACAAAGTGTTTTATTGCTTTTCAAAATATTCGACAAGGTCTATACATTTTTGCATACGCTCAAACCAATTCTGGAAACATTTTCTTCACTCTGAAGCTGATATCGTAGAAACATGGTTTTGTAAATCTTCAACAGCTTCTTGAGGTGATGAAAATCGCTGTCCACGCATCTTTTGTTTTACAGTGGAGAACAAGAAAAATTCAATAGGCGATAAATCGGGTGAATACGGACAATGAGACATTAATTCGATGTTTTTCTCTTTCAAATATTCAGTGGTTTGACGTGCTTTATGGGAGCTGGCATTGTCGTGATGAAAAATGATGCGACATTTTTTGTTTTTCCTTATTTCATCAAACCGTTGGCAAACAAATTGTTGTATACCATTCAGCATTAACAGTTCTTCGATCTTCTAAAGGAATGGTTGCGACGTGTCCAGTACAACCCAAGAAACAAACAATCATTTTCTTGGAAGTGCTCCGTAAACGAACAACTTTAGTGGGATTGGGTTCATTGTCAAACACCCAAACAGTAGACTGTTGTTTGCTTTCAGGTTTATACGAATATATCCAAGTTTCGTCTCCTGTAACAATGTTGTATACGGATTTTAAACGTCCTCGGCCAAATTTTTTTAACATTTTCTGACAATCAACACAAGCCTTTTTTTGCGCTTCAGTCAAATTATGCGGAATCCATCTGGAACAAATCTTTCTCACACCTAAATGTTCATGCAAAATCGATTGTATTGCAGTCTGCGATATGTTAAGAGAGGCCTCTATCTGTCTGTAAGTCACATGCCAATCTTCTTTAATCATGTTGCGCACAGCATCGATGTTTCTCGGAATGACAACAGATTTTGGCCGACCTTCTCGACATTCATCATTGACGGACGCACGATCACGACGAAATTCTGCAAACCAATTGTAAACAGTCTTCTCTGATGGTGCTTCATTACCAAAAGTTGCACGAAGCGATTCTTTGCATGGTTGTTGAGTAAGACCATTTTTAAAATCATAAAAAATCATCCAACGCAAACCTTCACGAGTGATTTCCATTTTTACACAAACTTGCTTCTTTTAAACGTTCACTATCAACAACCTACTCGGTCAATTTCTAAGTTGCCATTGGCTTCGCAATAACAAACATCAATGTTCACAAATACAGTGATGCCACAACTCACTAATGCCATCTATTGTTCGACTGTAAAAACTTAAAAAGCAACTCTCGTAAACAGATATTGCCAATTGAGTGGAGGAGGAAGAGGAGGAGGAAGAATAACTGGGGCATTGAAGGGAAGTACAAGACGGAAGATGGAGAGGCAGGAGAGATGGAGAAAGAAATTGGAGCAGGCGATAGTGAAGAGACAGAGAGTTGGTAGAAGAGGGCAAGGCGCAGAAACGGAATAAATGTTTTTGTTACAAAAAATATTTATATACTTGAGACGGCTAAATGTTGCAGAATCCACCATAATAATGGCTTGTTGTTACAATACTTGAATGGATTACGGTTTGTTAATATACCGTATGTGATACATGGACAGCAGTTACAAATTATTCTCCAAAAATTTCGAAGAGTTTGTCAGAACAATTGCTCATATAATGATGAAAATAGTTTTACTGACGAAGAGTTTAAATCGATAGCACTCATATCAAAGAATCAGTTATATACATTTTGTAATCCAGTACCGCAAAAAAGGAATCACAGGTATGTATCAAAAAAAGATCTTCTATTGTTAATCTGTAAACTACGTCAGAGCCGAGGAATGCGAAAGATGGCGGAGGGAGAAGGATGGTTGAGTGAGTGCTCGTGCCTATGTAGAGGTGAAATAGTGGAAAGGAGGTGAAGAAGGAAGTGAGAGTGTATGGAGGAGGAAGAGGAGGAGGAAGAATAACTGGGGCATTGAAGGGAAGTACAAGACGGAAGATGGAGAGGCAGGAGAGATGGAGAAAGAAATTGGAGCAGGCGATAGTGAAGAGACAGAGAGTTGGTAGAAGAGGGCAAGGCGCAGAAACGGAAGGAAGCAGAGAGGCGGTGGTTAAGTAAGAAAAGAGATAGAGAGTGGAGACTGAGAAGAGAGTGTATAGAGGACTGGACAGATGGCGCGGCGGACGGAAAGAGAGAGATGACGGATGCGAGATATCGATATATGAGAGGCGAGGCTGTGATTAGCGGAAGGATCAAGAGAGGAAGATGATTGGTAAAATTGGTGATGTAGGAAGACGGCAGAGAGAGTCAAAGGAAAGAAGGAAGAGGAAGGAGGTGGAGTGGAGAGAAGGATGGCGGTAGCGGGTTTGGGAATGTATGCGTTCGCAAGCACGTGGTCCGTCAGGAAGAGAGGAAAGATAGTAAGAAGGAAGGTGGAATAGTGGAACGAGATCTCGATAAATCGATAGAATGAGGAGGAAGAAGATTGGCGGAGAAAACGAGAATGGAAAGATGGAGAAAAGAATCGAACATCGAGAAGAAGTAAGGAGAAGTGAAACACGAGGTAATAAGAAAAGAAATGATAGTGAAGAAGGAAGCGAAAAGCGAGAAGCGGAACACGGAAAACAAAGAGGAAAGAGATAGAGGAAAGAAAGTGAAAGATAAAAAGATGGAAAGCGGAGAATTGAGAGAAATAAGAGAGAAATTGAGAAGAATAAGAGAAGGTATAATGGACTTGGTGGGGTGATGAAGAAAGTGGATAAAGAAAGAGGAAGGACCGGGAAAAGGTGGAGAGAAGAGAGAGCGGAAGGAAAGCAGAAAGCAGGAGAGGACGGAGGGACAAGAGGGATCAACAGGTGAGAAGAATGAAAAAGGAGAAGTCAAGAGGAGAGGGAGCGGAGACAGGTAGCGGGACAGCAAGGAAAGAAGAAAAGAAGAGAGAAGGAAGGTCACGGAGGAGGAAGGAGGAGAGATAAAGGAAAGGAAGATAAAAGGAGGTGAAGAGCAAGGAAAAGAAGCCAGAGGGAGAAGATGGGGTGAAAGACAGAGGAGACGAATACAAGAAGAGGAGAGGCGAGAAGAATAAGGTAACGGAAGAGATGATGGAGGAGTGGTGGAAAGAAGTGGAGGCGGAGAAGAAAAGGGTGTGGAAAAGAGAGACAGAAAGAAAGAAGAAGAGAGGGGAGGAAAGAGGGTTGACGGAGAGGAGGTGGCAGAAGGACGTAGTAAAGGAAAAGAGGGAAAGTGAATGGAGAGAGGTACAGAGAAAGAAGAATGGACAGACGGTGACAGAAGAGGGGAGAAGCAGAACAGAAGGCAGAGAGGAGCTGGAGAAATACAAGAGGAAGGAGGAATGGGAAAAGAGAACGGACAGGAGGAAGGAGATGGAGGAGAGGACGAGGAGCAAACTGGAAAAGAAAGAGAGAACCACGCAGAAGGAAAGGAGGACATGAGGGGAAGAAGAGGACAGGAGGAGAAGGGAAAAGAATGTAGTGTGGAGAGGGGTGGAGGGAGAGGACGAAAAGGAGAGATTTTTTGTGGAGGGTATTATGGAGCGGGTATTGAGAAGGAGGGTAATAGTGGACAGGGTAGAGGAAAAGAAGGGGGAAGGGGGAAGGTGGGTATTAATAACGGAGATAGTAAGGGAGGCGGATAGAGAAGAGATTCTGGCAAAGGGAGGGGAGGTGAAGGGGACATGGGGAGTGGGAGTGGACTTAGACCTGACAATAAAAGAGAGAAGGATGAGGTGGAGGATCGCGGAAGCGTCGAGAAGAGAAAGAGCAAAGGGAAAAAAGGTGATAGTATCGAATAGAGGGCTGTGGGTGGAGGAGAGGAAATGGAATTGGGATGGGAAAGGGGGTAGATGAAGGGAGAAGGGAAGGGACTGAGACGAGGAAGTAAGGAGGGGGATTGCTGTACACGATTGATAAGATCTGTTTTATGTGTAACAGGTGGCGGATCGACGGAGGAGAGAGAAGGAGGAAAGGACGAGAGGAGGATAAGTTAAAAGCGAGGTTAGGGGAGGGAGGTTAAGAATGTAAGGTCGCATATGGCCAGGCCGCGTAGTAGGGAATAGATAGGAAGGAGGCAAGAGGTGGAAAAGAAATACTGGAGAAAGCCCAGACGGACGAGAGAAAGGAAGGAGTAATGCAAGGAGGAAGAAGAGAGAGAGAGCAAGAAGAGAGGGGAAGAGATAGTACAGAGAGGGTTTTTTGTGACGGGTAAAGTGACATGTATGGTACATAATGTGAATAAGTAAGAAATTATGACAAGAATGAAATGTATTTATGAGAGGAGACTGCAAACCCTGAGGGGACGCAGTAATAAAGTTCATTCAACAACTACGTCAGAGCCTAAGTGATGAAGTTTAAATATTCAAACAATGAGAAGATCCTTTATGCAACGATTTGTAGCTCAAAATATTGGTTTTCAAGCAATAACGAGAAATAAATTTATTGAAAGACACGATAATGAATTTGCTAATGGGTTGTACAATCCACAACCCAATGAACTCAGAATAATTGGTTACATTGATGGCACCTATGTTTACATACACAAAAGCAGTAACTTCCGTACCTTGAGACAATCTTATTATCGTCATAAAAATTGCCATTTAGTTAACCTGCTCTTATTGTGGCTCCGGATGGTTACATACTGACAATCCGAGGACCATTTTTTTTCAGATTCAAGAAATAATGATGCGGAGATGCTCTAAAATAAGTACGACAGAGTTGGTGATACAATGAGAACATGGTTTCAAGATGGAGACATCCTTGTAGTTGATCGCATATACCGGGATGCTAAACTTATGTTCGAAGCCTTGGGAATTCATATTGAAATGCCATCTATTCTCGAGCCTGAACAACGTCAATTTTCCACTGAACAAGCGAACAAATCACATTACCAAAACTAGGTGAATAATTGAAGAATAGAAACGGCCATATAAAAAGTATCTTCAAATTCTTCGCACAAACTGTTATTATGCCGCATATCACGAATCTCGGTGATTTCTTCCGAATAGCAGGAGCAATTATAAATAAGTATTACCCATTGGTACACATAAAAAATGCTAACCTCCACAACTAGCTCAACAATTATTAGCGAAATGTCAGGAACCAAACGTTGTGCAGGTTCGAGTAGAAGTGAAAAATCTTAGTACGAAAAATACAAGATTGATTCACTTGCACCACAACTAAAATTTTGGAATACTGACCGATTTACGCCCTCACGCAATCCTCCCTTTCTCTCGATCCGACTACCGAATTTACAGGTATATAAACCGCTGAAAGAAAGTGAGGGACGGGTCAATCCAAGTAGACAAACCAAGATAACACACGACACATTGCTTTACGGAGTCGTGTATCGCCGACATAAAAACATTGTAATATACACAACTACGACACTCTGCCTTGCGGGGTCGTGGACAGCGAACTCATAGACGCGACACTCTGCCTTGCGGGGTCGCGATCTATTCACAGTGTAAACGAATCATATAATTAAGTGTTCAAGACGAATAACGGTGTGAATGACTAAATACCCTCCTAGCGAGATCTCTGACAGCGATCCCTGACGTACTCCCAACAAGGTACAACAATATAAACACCGTTGTAAAAGATAACAAGTGGGCTTACTTGTATATCATACAGCGACAAACCTGTGTCGCTCGACATAACATTTTTTGTTACGGGTTTTGTAATTAACCAAGTCTTGTAACTTAGTGTGAAGAAAATATATAGTGTTAAAACCGCTATCGGCTTTATCTCTCTCACGAAACCTGATGCCAAAAAGTTACGGCAGCGATCCCCAATACCGTGTCTCGTAATCAGAAACACAACAAAGCTTGTATCAGACTAGAGATTGATATTGGGATTGAATTAAAATGTAACCAATTAAGAACAAAACCAGTATTCTTTAACTTTACTTTGAATTGTCAAATTCCAATTCAATCTCAATCTCAATCTTTAGTCTGATATGACTTTAAGATTGTCTTAAGTTTGTCTTTAGATCAATTTTATTAACAACAAAGGTCATTTAATTATAAATTTGAGAAAATCTTAAACACAAGACCAAACTATAAATATTAGCTTTTTGTATTAAATTATTGTCTGCTGTGTGCCGACGTGCAGCTGCTGCGCGCCTGTAAAAAACGATTGTTAGGAAACATATTAGAAATAAAAATATATATATATATATAAGAAATAAAGGACATAATATTGAGCTAGCAAATAAGTATTTTAATACAAATGAATAACAAATATTACAAATAAATATTTTAATATAAATAAATATTTTACTACAAAAACTTGACGCCGCTGAACTGAATAATTGGCCAGCGCTCTTTCTTTTTCTTTTGTGCGTGCACTGAGTGTGTGTGTGTGTGTGTATGCGCGCTCGCGCGCGCGCGCGTGTGTGTCTGTGTGCGCGTGCGTGCGTGCGAGCGTGCGTGCGTGTGTGTGTGTGTTTAATGTATAACTTAGTTTATAAAGAAGTGATTTTTAATATCTTAGTCTTTTATGCGTGCGTACATTCAAATATTTCTTTTTCTCTCTCTTTCTCCCATGCGTGGGTGTATAATGTTGTATGTATTATTTTAATATATAAATTAGTTTGTAAGAAAGTGATTTTGAATAAAATCTAATTCGAACTATTCGGTTTAGCGGCGCCAAGTTTTTGTAGTAAAATATTTATTTGTATTAAAATATTTATTTGTAATATTTATAATTTATTTGTATTTGTTCGAGACTATAACAATTATATAAGAGTTTTAACTTTTCCCCTTTTATCGGTTCTGTTTTATCCGCGAGTAGTGAGAGCTCCTGACAGCCATCGAGCTCCTGGTAATTCATTTCTTCGATGCACCGAGTCGCGCGGCGCTGTCACTAGCTCCTCACGCGCGTGATTTTCGTTTGCTCTCATCACCGGTAACTATGCATCTCGGTAACTATGCAAATAAACATACCCAAAAAAGGGCACGTCCGAATCCATGCCCAAATAAGTCTCGATATCGGTTCCCTACCGCCCTTTTCTCGCCTCCGATCGTAATTGTTTTACGATGCATAATTCGTCAGTCTCTCGCAGCCCGGCACCTAAATCAGATCGTCCAGCAGATCTCTCCCGTCTTCCGCCGATCCTAGCTGCGGGGATTCACTTCCGCCTTTCCCTATCATTCGCGCCGTGATAGTGCGATTAAGTTATTAATTCATCCGATCCTGCCAAGCATTTCTTAATTTTCATAACCGCGTGAATGTTGTGAGTGTTACGTCCGTGCGCAGGTGACCGTATCTTTCTCGCGAACGTCCTCTGCCTCGCGTACAAGATCTCCGTCGGATCGCGCGCAAGATCTCCGGATTCGCGAGGGCCTCGATCTCGTGGCTCTGCAAGATTTCCGCGTCGATTAGGCAGCGCAATATCAGGACGTATCAAGATATCCGACACATTGTAAAAGATACGGTTCGAGCGTTCGGTTTTGAATAAATAATTCAGTGTGAGTGACATCAACGCCTCCTCTTTATTCCTATCACCTCCCGTAAACCTCCCGCATTCCTGACCACTCACTTCGCGTCTCTATCGAGACGGATCCCGGCAATTCTCCCCGTGCGATCGCGTTTACCCTACGCACGCGCGAACAGTATTAAAATACTTATTTGCCAGTTCAATATTATGTCCTTTATTTCTTGTTAATATGTTTCCTGACAATTGTTTTTACAGGCGCGCAGCAACCTCGCATCGGCGCACATCAGCCAATAATTTAATATAAAAGGCTGATATTTACAGTTTAATCTTGTATTTAAGATTTTCTTAAATTTATAATTAAATACAGAAAATAACTCCTTTATTTTATATTTAACTTAAGATCAGACTGGTGTTGTTGAAAATAAATATTCAAATACTGATTTATTTAAAAAAAGGCTGATAAAACTTTACAAAATGTTACGTTAATTCAACCGAACAAAATTACCTTTCTTAAAAAAAGGTAAAAAAAGGCGCCAAGTGTGGGTATGTGCGCCCTTAAGAAAAAAAATATTATATTAGGTAAATTGTCTTACTGTGCTATTGTTTTGTCTTTTCTACACAAATAACGATATAAAGTAAATGCGCCAATTATAAAAATATTTGTACAAAATTTATTTATTTATTTATTATAACTTTTTATTAAAATATTTAATAATAAACAGGCTTGATAATCAAATAATTAAATGATTAAAATCAACCAACGGGATTATAGTAAAGCAAAAACTTGGCGTGCCCGGCTCGTTGAAACGCAGTGACCCATCAATGTTATACAATATGGAAATTATTTATAAAAATAAAATAATAAAAAAATAATAATCTATTAAAAACTTTACAAAGATAAAAAAGGTATGTCAAAAATAATTCAAAAATAATACAAATATAATTAGCCAAGTATATTTGAAAAAAGATTTAGAAAAATTATATAAAGTCTATTAAAAAATTATTTTAAAAATAGAAATTAATAATAACAAATAATGAGAGCCCCGAACATATGGAATTTAAAAACGTACTGCAATCTCCTCGTGATAAACTGCCGAAACAATAAGTTTTATAGGCTAACTGCAGACGTCCTGAAAATATTATATGTGTTATTATAATATATTTCATATTATTATATCATAATTTTTCTTGGCAACTAAACATTGCAACACTGCAACTAGTATATAAGTTCAACATGACAACAATCGCCTTGCTCTGCGGCACGGTTGCCCAGCCGACGCGGCGCGGCACAACGGCGCGGTAATTATTATTTTTAATCATGTTCCACCACTCCGATTAATTTGAAAAAAATATGTGTTAAAGAAAAAAATCTAGAGATGTTTTTATGAAAATATAAAAGTGGTATCTCAAAATTATCGCCCCCAAGAAAATTCATAAAGAATTCAAAAATTTTTTTATCGGGTTTTTTTTAACCACAAAAATTACGTAAAATTTTAAACGATGTTTACAACATATATTTTTTTCATTAAAATCGGTCCAACGATTTTCGAAAAAAACCACTTTCTTTATTTTTCTTTCCCCCTCCATAACTCCCCCAAAAATGCAATTTTGTAATATTTGGGGAAGTTTTACATTTCAAGGGTGCCAACTAATGATATCAATTTGAGCTCGATTAGTGCGGGGGCAGATTTCACCTGCTTATTCCGCTATGCCCTTTCTTACTTACCGACATCAAAATAATTTTAAGTCGCCAAAAATCCTTCTGGTATGTTTTTTGTTTAAAAGAAAACCTATTTTCAAAATTTGAACCAAATCAGAGATTGGACATTTTCGTAACTACAGCCTTCTAAATTTTATTAGTTTTTATTTAAAATAAAGTACATCAAAGTCGGTTTATATTTAGATACTGTAGCCTTTTTTGAAATACGGAAATGTCTTTTAGCGCCACTATGCAGCAGCGCGCTTCTCCACCCTCCCCCCCCGCCGCCGGCAGCCAATGCTTGACACAGTGGACCATGCCAGTGGCGCCGACTTGGAAAACTTTTTGGGGGAGCAAGAAGAAAATTTCAAACGACCTTTTTTTAGGCTACAGATAAAAGTTAAAAACATTTTTACATATTATATTATATCATTTCTTACCAAAAGTTGGAAAGTTCCCTAGCATTTTACAAACAGCCCGCAAGAATGATGCCACAGGTTCTAAAATAGCTTCAAATATAATTATGCTTCATATATAAGTATGCGAGTTTTAATATCTTATATACTTACATATATTTTTATTTACGTTGCACAAAATCGAAAAAGTTTATTTCAAATATTCGAGAAAGGAAGCTTATTTTCTTTATTTTTAGTTGGTAGTCTGATACGGGCTTAAGCTGTGCGCGCGGTTTCTAAAAAAAAAAAAAAACTATTTTTCAAAAAGATAAAAATTATTAGGGGAGCGACGCCCCCCCCCCCCCTGTAAAATGCTAGGGAACTTTCCAACTTTCGGTAAGAAATGGTATAATATAATATGTGAAAGTGTTTTTAACTTTTATCTCTCTAGCCTAAAAAAAAGGTCGTTTGAAATTTTCTTCTTGCTCCCCCAAAAAGTTTTCCAAGTCGGCGCCACTGGCACGGCCCACTGTGTCAAGCATTGGCTGCCGGCGGCGGGGGGGGGGGTGGAGAAGCGCGCTGCTGCATAGTGGCGCTAAACGACATTTCTGTATTTCAATAAGGGCTACAATAAGGGAAGTGCGCCGGTTGTGGGTACGCTCTAGTTGTGGGCACCCCTACGTAAATTTGGACAGCAAGCATACGCTACTGATCTAAATACTGAAAAACGTGGTATGTTGACGGTACGCAGTTTTCGTGTTGATACCAAAACGAATACACGCATTTGCGTAGTAGCTGTGAGCATAATAAAAATTATTTGCAATAAATAAACAGAAAAGTGATTTTCTACTCTTTTTGAAGTGCGATAAATCGGTGTGAATTCTTTCAAAAAGGTAAGTGTTTCATTGTGTTTGCAATGTTGTTATTGTATTTTACGATTTCATTTCGTATTCAATCAAAATTTTTGCACCACATAATTTGTTAGTCTTTTGGAAAAATAGCTGCCATTCCCGGTTATGAGCACCTTCATGTAACCGGTTGTGGGCACCCTTGTTTTTTTTCATTTAATGCGTGTGTTTGGTTGAGAAACTGCGTAATATCGTTCTTTATATTGACGTAACGTATTTTATCACTGTTTTTATGCATTTTACGCATTTTTAGCCACGTCAACCCCGGAAAAATCATTTGATAAAAAACAAATGGATTTTAATGCGCTGTTACAAGCCATTAAGTGTTGCTTAGCGGACAATAAACCATTAACTAAGCGCACCAAGGCAACACTATCTAGACCATCGGCTAAGCGCATCAAGACAAAGGAGTCTCCACCATCTAACGATGATGTGGACTTCTGTCTCATCTGTCTGGACCTACTGCCACGGAAATTGACCGCCGCAAACTCCATTAAATGCAATGAATGCAGTCGTCCGATGCATTTAAAGTGCGCTGATATACGTGCCAGCTACTTCACATGCAAGCATTGTGCTTCTGATTTCGAAGATGAAGAAGGCGATGAGTAATGTGAAAACGTGTCATCTTTTTTTGTTCTTTTTGCCAGTGAAGACTTCTAAAATAAATAAATTTTTATTTTCTCTTTATTTGTGGTGGTTTTCCTTCATATTTTTCCATTTTTAACGAATTTTTCAAGAGTGCTCACAATCGGGTACAAATTTTTTTTTGTCCAAAAATTGTCACTTCACTAAATTTTTGATAAAATTTTTTTAGTTGAAAAAATCAATTTAGTTCCTTCACTGACAGTTAGCTAAGGCCTCTAGCTTTCCACTGGTACACATATGTCTACATAATATGCATTTAGTCAAAAGTTATGAGCTAAAAACAAAACGGTGCCCACAACCGGCGCACTTCCCTTATCTAAATATAAACCGATTTTGATGTACTTTATTTTAAATAAAAACTAATAAAATTTAGAAAGCTGTAATTATAAAAATCCAATCTCTGATTTGATTCAAATTTTGAAAATAGGTTTTCTTTTAAACAAAAAACATATACCAGAAGGATTTTTGGCGACTTAAAATTATTTTGATGTTGGTAATTTTATTGGAAGGGCCAAAAGTGCTCTGCCCCCCCTAAGTCGGCGCCAGTGGGCCGTGCTATAGCTCAAGCGGCTCAGCGCTTCCTCCTGCGCTCTTATTCGTACAATTAAAAAAATTAATATCTCGGCTATCATTGGAAATATCTAAAAATTATGATGGACTTTTACATTCATCGCGATCTCATCTATCTTCTTATTAAGATTTGGACGATGCTCGCATTTCTCCCTGTATAAATAATGATGTACATATATTTATGTACTATATGTAGTATATTTATGTAATATATTTAATTATGTTTATGATAAAACTGTATTTTTTTAACTAGTGATTTTTAAATACGAAAAATTTTTTTAACCCTTTGTTGACCTTCTGGGCGTGAGCCCATACGGTAACTTTGACGATCTGCATCTTTTCCATTTCCTTTTCTGGTTTTTTATTTATCAAAAATACCTCACTTCCATATGTAAAATACATATCTTTTTTCAGAACCCATTAAAAAATTATTTTTTTCCTTAAAATATTACATCTAAATAATAACTTTGTAGATTTTTAGCTTCTGATATTAAAATCTGTGAAACGGATTTACAATTTAAAAACAATTTTTCTCATTTTTTCTCGACACATGATAAGCAAGAATTTGTTTACAAAAACTATAACATTTTATTGGAAAGCTATTGCAATACATTCTAGAAATCTTAAAATTGATCTATGATTTTTCTTATAATAATTGGACGCTTTATATAAAAATGGCAGTTGTTAAAAAATTGCTCGGAATGTAACCCACCCAGTACGTTTTAATAAATTAAAAATTAAAAAAAAAGTGTCAACGAAGAGTTACTAAAACATATAAATTAATGATTATAGTGTATAAAAATAAGTTTAAAAAAGTATTTTTACAAATCAATTTACAACGTGTAAAAATGTAATTTTTAAGGCTGATGATGGAAATAATTTGAAAAATATAAATTTTTCTTATTCTTATTTATACTTATTAATACAACTTTTTAGACATAAAAAAGACAAAATACAATTGTTTTGATATCTCTTAGCTTTTTGCAGTTATTCCGCAAAAACAAAAGAATTATATTTTTTACAAAGTAATTTTTCTTAAATTGTAATATTGTAATCATTTTTTTTTACACACACAAAAACGTTGTGTGAAGAATCGAGTGCACACACCAATAGCGTACAGATAGCTTATATGTGAATAACGTATATACGAAAGAATTTATAATTATTCCTCGAAAATGGTTTCTTGAAACATAATTTAATCATATATGATTAAATTCAGAAAAAAAAATTTAATTTGGTGTAAACGAGAAAAAAGAAAAATTAAAACAAAATGGAGTAGAGGAAAAGATATTTTGTTAAACAAAAGTAAATAACTTTTTCTTCATAACTTTAAAGTAGGGAAAATGGAGCACATTGAGATACGGGGTACTATGTGACAGCGATTTTTTCTCAAAACGCAGCGAGCACAGCCAAACATTGACACATACAAAAGAAAGGCATCATAAAAAAAATTACTTAGACGGAGTTTCAGAAGTCTCTGAAAAAAATCAGAGCGGCAAGAGTAATATAACGAAATTCGACCAGACCGGCAATTTGACTTTCAATTTATAGTTTTGTTTCTCAAAGTAATGCATTTCTTTTGATGGCACAAATATACATGGCCTGTTTTAAGATTATGTTTAACGTTTTATTTAAGATTATAATCATGTTAATGCAAGCCTCACTGTCCACCTGAAGTTAAGTGGCAAAAGTATGCTTGGTGACAGTAATCCTTGAAGCACATTGTGACATGCTCATTTTTGTTTATCAATTAATTATTCGCTCTTTTATCATTGTGTGTGTGTGTGTGTGTGTTTTTTCTCTTTTATCATTAATTATTAAGCTAAGGTTACCAGATGTCCCTTAAAAAAAATCGATTATTCGGGATTTGTTTTTTTTTAATATTTTAATATTTTATTTTAATATATTTTATTTAGATTGAGAAAAACTCATAAAAAATTCACAATTTAAATAAATATTAATACGAGTTCGTTATAATATTTATTTTTTTTAACTTGAGACTGTTAAAGTTATAGTCTAAGTTAGCATATATATGTCTATCAGTGAAAGCTTTATTTTTAACAGAACTTAAAAAATTTATTTTGTTTTATATTGTATTAATGTTGAAGGTGCAATAATAAATCTTCAAATGTTTTCGAAATGTATTAGAAAGATTTTTTTCCATCCTTAAAACACTCAACTTTGGCCACATAGTACCCCATACGTGGGACAGTATGTGACAAATTGGGTACTATGTTACAGTAACTATTTCTCAATTGTTTGCAAAGTTAAAATTTGGAAAAATTACTAATTGTTTCTTGTTGAAAGAGAAACTTAATCAACTGATAAAAATTTGAATATTCTTTTACACCAAAAAGAAGGAGCGGAAAAACGAAATCTGTCAATGTGCCCTACCTTCTCCTACTACTCTTAAAACCGTTCGACTTTTGTTTAAAAATGTTTTTTATCGTTTACAATTTCAAATATATTTGCCTACAAAGAAAAAAAATCGATTTTTTTCAAAGGAGTGTTTTACCTTCTCAAAATGAAACTTTGCAAAAATAAAAAATAATTTTGTTAGAAAAAAATTACTCTACTTTCACACAATTTTTTTAATTTTCTGAACTTTTGAATTGTCTAATCTCTCTTGTAAATAATTTTAACTTTATATTATATTTTATAACAAAATATAACACTCACTTCCTCTTTCGTGTGGGCTAGTTCCTCTTCGAGACTCGTATTTCTTTCGAGGGCCACGCGCAAACGCTCGCGTACCTGGAATTTCATCAGCAATATTAATTCTCCAGTTACAAGCATCACATATAATTCTCAATATCCATTGCATCCATGCGTACATATATACAATTATAAAAACAATGAAGAAACGCAGAAACACTTATAGCTTTACATTTATATGAAAATTCAGATAATTCTCATTTGTGATACACTGGCGCAAAAAAAACGAAACAAAATTTTTGACCGATTTTTAGGCAATATTCAAAGTAATGCAACTTTGCAAAAAATTATCCAAATTACATGTACTTTTTTTTAAATTAAAGGGCAAAAACTCTACTTTGAGAATCCCTACGCGAAAGTTTGATTTGTTAAGTGCGAACCTTTTGTATCGCATGAAAACCAAACATGTGTTTTTTAATTGAAAAAAGTAAAAGTTTGTTATTATTTTGCACAAGTTTCTCGTTAAAATCTTGCTAATATTAATTCAGATTCTGAAAGTTCATTCTTTTCTAAGCAATTAAAAAAAAAAAAAACATGTCGATACGATGTTTTTTGTTGATTGCACGCTAGTTTAAAATTTGCACTGCATTTTAGGGTATTTAGCAAGTAAATACGGTATTTTTTTAATATCATGAATTTTGAGTATCAATATGATATTGCACATTGATTTTATTCGTGTTGAACTCAATCATACCGCTGTCATCAAAGTGACCCGATCTGGACTTTAGTGAAATTGGTGCGTCAGCTATCCGTTATATTTAGATCAGTAAGTACAAATTTCCACCAATGAAATGCTTAGAAAAAAATGAACTTTCAGAATCTAAATTAATATTAGCAAGATTTTAACGAGAAACTTGTGCAAAATGATAACAAACTTTTACTTTTTTCAATTAAAAAACACATGTTTGGTTTTCATGCGATACAAAAGGTTCGCACTTAACAAATCAAACTTTCGCGTAGGGATTCTCAAAGTAGAGTTTTTGCCCTTTAATTTAAAAAAAGTACATGTAATTTGGATGATTTTTCGCAGAGTTGCATCACTTTGAATATTGCCTAAAAATCGGTCAAAAATTTTGTTTCGTTTTTTTTTGCGCCAGTGTATAATAACTCAGTTACTAAATGCACGTTTCTCTTTCATTCTCACAAATAAAATTTAACAAAGTTTTTACTTATACTAGACACTACAGACGCGCTTTTCGCGTGATACTTAAACATTTTATTTTTTGAAAAAAAAAACTACAAAGATAATTGTATAGATAACCATCTGTACAAATTTGAATTTGTCAAAATTCAATCGCAATAGGAGTTACCCTCACAACACGAAGTAAGCGCAGCGAGAGAACCAATCAGCATCGCAAAAAAGAAGGTTCATTACTTTTTTAACTTTTAAGATTAAGAGCTGGTTGATCCAACTTCTTGGTAAACTTTCCTACGAGGTAAGCATGTGTCTTTCATTTCTTAAATAAATAAAGACAAACATATATTTATCTAATAGGTAAGTTTACCAAGAAGTTGGAACAACCGACTTTAAGATAAGAACACGGGTTTTCGAGAATCCCATAAGAACACGGATGGCGTATAGCGTACGCCAAGCAAAAAATTGTAAAATTGCACAAAATAGATACTCAACATGTTTATTTAATAAATAAAACTTGTTTAGAAAATTTCTTTTTTTTTTTAAATACAAAACATTTTAAAAATAATTTTATAAATAAAACTAACACAAAGTAACAAAAAAATAATTAAGTCTTAAAATGGTTAGAAATTTGTAGTTAAAAACTATAATAGTATAAACAGAAGTAAAACTTTTTAAAATTAACACAAATAAAATAAGAAAATGGTTAAGCCTTAACATAATTAAGAATTTTTAGTAAAAAAATATGGGTAGTATAAACATAAAGAACTTTATAAAATTAACACAAATAAAATAATAAGAAAATAATTAAGTCTTAAAATAATTAAAAATTTTTAGTAAAAAAAAATATAATATAATGCTATAAACATAAATAGCACTTTTAAAATATTTTGATGAGACTTATTCCGACAAAACATTGTTTCAAGCATTAAAATCACATTTTCACAAATATAAATAACAAATTTTAAATAATTTTTACAGGAAAATTCATTTACTTCCAAATTTTTAGAGCTCATATCATCGAGAGACAATAAATCCAAAGAGTAAATGACGGGAGGAAAATGTAACGTGAGAATACGAGCGGCGTACGGAGTGCGCCACACGCGACACAGGTTAACAATTATGGCAAAATTTAGCAGTGAGATAAATGGCTTGTTCTTTTCCGCTACACTGCTGCATTGGTGCAACAGGGTAGAGTAAAACAAATATATTTTTTCTCATTCTAACTTATTGCACCAGTGCAGCAATGCAGCGAAAAAGAACAGGCCTAAAATCTGATCGGTACCACGGCTTCAGCACGACTAAACATAAACCAGACACAGGTTAGGTAAGAGTTATAAACTTAAAAAAAAAATTACCAGACAGAAGACCAAAAATTGTAGCGCGTGACGTATTCCATACACCACGCGTATTTTTAGGGCCGGTTTTACAAACTCCGGTTAAATTAACCGGCCGGTTATTCTATTGGAATTGACCAATCGCATTTGTTAATTTCACTTAATGACAAATACGATTGGTCAATTCCAATAAAATAATCGGTCGGTTAAGGTAACCGAAGATTGTGAAACTGGCCCTTAAAGATTAAGATGGGAGAATGTGAGTAATATAAAAACCGTGTGCTTTATTAAGGCTGGGTTCAGGGAGACGCTATTAGCGCTAAAAGTATCATTCTATCCTTGTTGCTCAATGAATGTCGAAGAAAGATAGAGCACGTTAACAGCGCCAAAAGCGTGCTCTCCGAACCCAACCTAAGTCTCGAGTACGTATATTAACCCTAGAATAGTATATCTATATTTTTCGACCTTATACTGGGTTAAAAATGTACCCCATTCCCAAACGTATTGCATTGAACAGATAAACGGAAATAAATATTGTGCTACATGAATCTTTTTTCATGACAAAGACGATGATGTAATCCACAATAATATTTATTATCATCAAACACATTAAAAATTAGTTTAAACATAAGGTTCGAAAAAGTCGCAAAAATTACTTTCTTTAATCTATCACATTTTCGTCCATTTTTAACGAATTTAAAAAACCAAACAGTTTTGGAAAGGTAAAAGATAGATCTAGAAGCAAGATAAAATAGATTTTAGGTATCGTTTAAAAAATATAATTATTTTGACAAATAAAACAAATAAAAAATATTTTGGAAAAAACTCGTTTTTTCCAAAATAGTTTTTATTTGTTTTATTTGTCAAAATAATTATATTTTTTAAACAATACCTAAAATATTTTGCTATAAAATTGTAAAAAATATTTCTAGATATAATGTTATTAAAGTAAAAAAAATTATTAAAATATTTTAATAACTCCAAACAACACTTGCCACACTGTAATGTCCTGTAGTTTTCACACACAGAAACGTTGTACCAATCTTTCTATAGTGAATGTCAATCTGAGATGTAATCATGTAGGGTCTAAACGGCGATTTTTTGTAAAAGGAATTGTAATAGCGGCGTCGGGATCGGCTTGGAAAAATTTACTTCAGAAAACCTTAAAAAAAATTAATTCCTTATTTTTAAAAAAATTTAAAAAATATGTTAAGTAAATTAGAACACTTTAAATTTTAATTTAAAGTTATCTAAAAAGTTACTTTAAGAAAATTTACGTTAAAAAAAACTTATTTTTTAAGAAGTTTGGAAAAACCTAAGAATTGTGAAAAGTATTTCAATAATTTTAAAATTTGTTTAAAAATAATTTAAAAATAATATGATCATAAAATTGTCAAAATTTACTTTTCATAATTCAAAGGTTTCTTATAAAACAAGTATTAAAATTGTATTAAAATTGTGTCTTTTATAACAAAATTATTTATAAAATATTTAATAATAAAAGTAATTAAAAACCAAAAAATGAAAATAAACAGTTTATTTAATAAATAGTCAATCTGAAAACTTAACACACCATACGTTTGTTGTAAAAGTGATCATATTTATTTCTTTTTTATACAGAAAAAATAATGTTGCATATAGTTATATCAAGAGACCATGGAATTGTCTCGCGCCAAGTAAACGCGCAGCGCGAGTACGCGACTTGATATTATCAGACCTCAATAATGACTTAACCGATCAAATTCTAACTAAGGCTTAATCAAAAGTTTGGGTTTGATTTGTGGAACAAAATTATATTTTGTTATTTTTACTCTACGTGCTTTATGAGTGGAAATATTACAACCCAAAGTCTAAATTGTAAATTTTTCATTAAAAATACGTCATCATTGTTCTTGTCCAGTACAGGAATTCATTACTAGAGAGCATTAAAATTTACCTGTGACAGATATCTTACAAAGTGTTGATGTATACTGTATATGATGATAAATCGCTGTCATTCGTGATACGATCGCTTTGTGAAAATAAAAAATAAATATTAAGTGATATATCTGTAAATCGTACAGTTAATAATCCTTTATAAAAAAAATCTCGTAGATCCAATGAGAAGTGTGCGTTCGTAGTCGAATATATGCCTTGACGTTGGCAGACGAGTCCGCGGCGGTTTCGCGGCGATAATGTAACAGTTTAAACAGTGATTAATAATGACGTGATTAATAGTGACGTGCGCGAGGTTAGTGACGAGTAAGTTTTTATTTAATTTCTGTACACATATTACATTACAGAGGGAAATTTGGAGATTGTAACATAACATAGTATGCGTTGTACAATCAGATATGTATATTACATAAAATTTTCATTTTTTTTAATGGAAATAATTATTTTAAGATTAATCAATACTTTGTGTCATGTTTTTTTAGTTACATATTAAAAGAAAAAAAGGAAGAAACATTGTATTTGAAATTAAAATAGAATAGGAGAAAAATAAATAAAAGAAAGAGGAGATAAGGAGAGAGGAAAGAGATAAAAAATTAAAAATAGTTACGAAAAATTAAAAAGAAAAAGTTGGAAGAGTAAAATAAACTAAGTAATATACACATGTAAATAAATTATAATTAATGTATGCTAAAAAGTGTTATTGTCAAATTGAGATAAAAGAAGAGACAGAGAGAGAGAGAGAGAGAGAGAGAGAGAGAGAGAGAGAGAGAGAGAGAGAGAGAGAGAGATATTACAAATAAACAAATCAGAATACATAATATTAATAATAATTTTGAAAGATGTCCAAATTATACAGACGATATTATCGACAAGCTAAAGATCTGTCAGATGTAGCAATTAATATTATGGACAGTATTTGTAATAATTCTTCCGCAGAAAGCGTAGCTTTATCTTCAATATTAAGTAATAATGTTCCAAAAGTATCAAATCATTTTTCATTAACGCAGAATGTGCATAGCAACATTTACTAATTAAACAACAATTTAGATAATTCTGAACAAGTAAATAGTCATTTTAATGATTTTGAAGGAAACAATTTTTTAAACAATGAGCCAATAAATTCTAGTAATACTGATATTAATGATTATGAAATAATTAATAATATTGTTAATGCTCCTGCATCTGATAACCTTGTCGATGATTCGTCTAGTTTTGTACCATCGTTTCAAGAATGGGCAACTAAAAATCGCATATCTCATATTACATTAAACGAATTAATAACAGGTTTAAAATCTAAATATCCGGAATTGCCTTCAGATGCTTGTAGCTTATTAAAAACTCCCAGAAAAGTAAATGTACAGGATATAAGACCCGGGCAATATTATCATTTTGGTTTGAGTAATTGTGTCAAGCAACTTTTATCGCGGTATTCTGGTCAACATTTACAATCTATCCGAGTTAATATTAATATTGATGGTCTCCCGTTATTTAAAAGTTCAAGTAGTATATAATATGTAATAAAGTATATAATATGTTAATAAAGCTGTATCTTAATATTTGCGAAACGTCGACAAGTAAGCAACTCTAAACATGATAATCTGGAAATCTCTAAAAGTAAATTAATTGATTTACAACAAATATTTTCATTTTTGCTTAATATATTTTGTTTCAACTGCAGAAGAAGCATACAATAAAACATTTACAAAAAAAGGATTTAGAAGAGGCCATAAAAAAATGGCTAAGAAAAGCGAAAAAAAGATCTGATGCGGCTGAAAAAAAATTTGCAAATCAAAAACGTGTTGAAATCGATAATTCTTAATACCTAATATCTAATATATAAGTTTAAAAATAATTATATGTATATGTTTAAAAAATTCAATTACCACATATTAGAGTATACAGAGTGAGTTTTAATGGCTGTCCCAACTTTTTACCATGAGAGATGGAATTACCGACTGCAATCTTAGTGCACACATGTACAACATATGCATGTGCAAATGCCGTACATGTGTGTACTAAAATTGCAGTCGGTAATTCCATCTCTCATGGTAAAAAGTTGGGACAGCCATTGAATGTCCGACGGACTTTATTTGGACTTTTAATGAACGTCCGAATGTCCAGAAGCGGATATCCAGTGGACATACAATGGATGTCCTTGTGCTATCTGAGAACTAGGCTCAATCAAAAGCTTGAGATCAATTTATATAATAAAATTAAAAGTTTATTCCCAAATTCAGGTGTATACGCCTGAGTATTTACACTAAAGATTGAGTGTTTTTATTTTTCCTCTACATGTTTTATAAGTGGAGATATCGCGACACAAAGGGTGCGTTCGGGGAGACACTATTAACGCTACAAACGCTAACGCTATCTGAACTGTTCGTGGAGCCAATAGCGCGGTAGTGATAGCGAGTTCCGTGAACAGCTATAGCGTAGCAAACACTGTTGGGCAGTTGATTAGCCACTGCCAGCAATATTAACAAAATGTTTATATATATATTAATAATTATTTATGTTAACTATGTTACTTAGTATATTTATTATTTTTCTTTATATATATATGATACTTATTTGTTTATATTTATTTTATATTCAATATTTTAATAATTATAAAATGATTATTAAACAATTAAATTTTTCAATAGAAATTGAAATTATTGAAGTTCACAAAATAAAAATTATTAAAGTTATTTACGATCTTATTAAATAAATTTTTTAATTTTTAAATAAATTAAATAATAATTAATAAGTCCTATATATTACTCTTTAATTAAAATTATTTTATATGTAATAAAATAAAATAATTTAAACAATTTCCTATAAATTTTTATTTTGTTCCATTTTTCTATCTCAATTCAAAATCAAATTAATTAATTATTAATTTATATTTATTTTACATAATATTATATGTTTGATGCTTATGCCTAATATAATTTTTTAATGTAAATTTATGTTTTTTTGCACTATGTCGTATATTGTCGCTCTTGAATTGCATTAATTATTTAAACTAAAATTTTAAAATAATATATGATTACGTTATCAATTTAATTGATAATAATGATACTTAAGTCGTTTACATATTTGCAATTGGTACAGAAAAGGATTGCATTTTAAGACAAACAGTACATGCAGTGTAATGAATCAAAATAGTATATATTATTATATACATATTTTGATGAAAAATAATATTAAACTCAAAGATCCAGTCTTGATCATCTTGATAGAAATATATTAATGAAATATTTCACAGAAACTTTTTTATTTGATCCCTTTTTATTATTTATTAAGATTTATTAAAATGCATTAAAATTTATTAAAATTTATTAAAAATTAATATTTAACATTTATTAAAATTTATAAAATTTATTTATATAATAAATAACAATGTAATAAAATAAATTTTATGAATTTTAAGAAATTTTAACAAATTTAAATGAGTATATATTAAGGAATTTTAATATATTTTAATAAATTTAATAAATTTTAATGAAACAGATCTCTCTCTCTCTCTCTCTCTCTCTCTCTCTCTCTCTCTCTCTCCCAATAAAGAGAGATTTTTAATTAAATATTTTCATTAGGACATATAAACAATTTCTTATTTTCTTCTTTCAAGATCACGCATAAATTTTCTCTAACCTTAAAAGAGAGATAGCACGTGATGTTTAAACAGACAATGGTGGGGATTGAGCCAAACGCTATCCATGCACTACCTCTGAGGCAGTAGCATGGATAGCGTGCGTTTATGACGTCAAACGCTACAGACAGTGACGTCATCATAATTTTGATAGCGCTATTCAGCGTCTCCGCGAACAGCGGTAGTGCTGCGTAGCGCTAATAGTGAGCTCCCCAAACGCACCCAAAGTCTGAAACGGCAAAATTTCATTTAAAATACGTCATCGTCAACCTTGTTGGTAAGTTACAGTTTTGTAAAGCATTGTGAAGTAGTGTATTGTTATACTGTTTGATGTATCTTTCAACAATAATTTTAATTTTAACTAAGTTGTGATAAATTTCGGGAGACATGATAATGTTTCGCTGTAAGTGACGCGCAGCGTGAGATTATGATTAATTCTCTGTGACGCACAGCGTGAGGTTACAAGGCAGTTTCGTGAATTGTGCTTTATTTTTATTAATAATCGTGTCAATAGTAAAACCTCGAGGAAGAAGGGGAGTAAGAGAGAGAGAGAGAGAGAGAGAGAGAGAGAGAGAGAGAGAGAGAGAGAGAGAGAGAGAGAAAGAACGAAGAAAGCGGATAGCAGAAAGAGGGTAAGAATAGCAGGACGGGTAAGAGGGAAAATACAATCATACATAAAGTACTCAAATTTTTACATATACAATCTTATATGCTTTGCATAATGTAAAAAATGTGTACGATAACTCCAATACTGATTGTTTTGAATTATGTTTATTAATATAAGTGTAGTAAGTTTATTAATATAAGTTTATTAATATAAGTGTAGCAAAGAAAAAGAAGTCTTACATAATCATGAGATTAAAAGACACAGTAGTGACTCGTGCCAAGACTATTCATACAAATTTTTTTATTGTTCTCAGATTGTCATATTATAGATGACATATTATAGACTATTAAACAATTAACTGAGCTATGTTACTCTGTGATTCAACTTTACACTGATGTCGATGATATATGAGATGCTGTGTGATATAGAATTGTGCATCAGTTAAATGTTGCTGTAATTGTCAATCACTATTAACAACTATTAATTAGTTTTAATAAAACTTTAAATAAATATTTTTAATAATACTACTTTTTATTCTTTGCTTTACTAGTAACGTATATAATTGTTGGTATCTTGGTGATAAAAGATAATCCTTATTTTTACAACATTATTAATATTTAACCGACACAACTCTACACCCAGCTCAACATTACACCTTATCTTTCTTAATCATCAACATCAAAATTAATTAAACAGTAACATAGCTCAGATTGTACAGTGGTGTTGATGAGATAGATGTTATACTTTACAAAGTAATAATTATAACATATCTTAAGAAAAGCTTTAGTCTATTTTAAATATGAGAACATTAGTTAGAATAAATCTAGAAATCAAATATCATATCTGAGATAAAATTAATGTAACTTTTTATCATCTTGGGGATATTTCAGAAACATTGAACTTAAAATATCTTAATAGTGACTATTGCTATGCAACATATTCTGACATATAGATATCCTTAAAATATTTCTGTGATATATTTTGCTGCGTTGAAATGTTCTCTTTGTCTGTTGTAAAAGTTTGTAAATAT
Source organism: Monomorium pharaonis (assembly GCF_013373865.1). Lineage (NCBI taxonomy): Eukaryota > Metazoa > Arthropoda > Insecta > Hymenoptera > Formicidae > Monomorium > Monomorium pharaonis. The sequence continues at coordinate 17,506,099 of NC_050472.1, read as the reverse complement.
TATCCTTACAGTAAAATATATTTGAGTAATAATAATCAGATATTTTTGTATTTCCAGTTTTAAATCAATTTTAAAGTATCTTATTATCAAGTACTCATAATATTTTGCAGAACATTATTTGATATAAAATATTGTTTATCCTTTTACTCTTTCCGAATAACAAAAAAATATTTGATATTACATATTGTCTACAAAAAGATATTTCTGGAACATCGTTTTAGGTTTATTTTGAAATATTTTGTAACCAATAAGATGCAACATATTTTAAGATAAATTTTTGTTTATTTTAAATATGAGAACTTAAGATTAGAATATAAAACCAAATTTAACATAAAATTAATATGACTGTTTATCATCTTGGAGATATTTCAGGAAAATTCTTAAAATATTTTGATACTGTCCCTTATAACGTTATCAATATTTAACTGATGCACAACTCTACGTCACACTTCATCTATTCGATCATCAACACTAATGTAAAATTAATTAATCAAAGAGTAACATAACTCAGATCTTACACTGATGTCGATGAGATAGCTACATTGTTGTGATATAGAATTGTGATTATTTAAATGTTGCTGTAATTGTCAATCAATATTAATTAGCTTGAATAAAATTTTAAATAAATGTTTTTAATAACATTAATTTTTATTCTTTGGTTTACTAGTAACATATAATTGCTAGTATCTTGGTGACAAAAGATGGTCCTTATCCTTACAATATTATCAATATTTAACCAATGTACAGCTCTATACATCACACCTCATCTATTTAATCATCAACACTAATGTCAAATTAAAAACAAAATTACTTTTTTAAACAATGTAAAAAAAGCGCGCCAAGTGTGTGGTTTTTCTATAAAGAAAAAAATTATAAAATCCAAGATAATACTTTTGATCATACCAAATTCAACCTAAGTGATATATAATCTTTCTATAAATACTACAAAATGCATGATATCCAAACCAAATTATCTTTTTGAAAAAGGTAAAAAAATCGCGCCAAGTGTATGGTTTTTCTTTAAGAAAAAAATCACAAAATCCAAGAATACTTTTGATAAATTCAATCTAAGTGATATTTTTTATAACAAAAAAAAAAATCAAATCCAAGATAAAACTTTTGATCAAATGCAACCTAAGTAATATACATCCTGAAATGGTATGACTTTGATTATTAAAGTGATAATTATTGTAAAAATTGTTTTGATTCTGTTCAAAAAATATATTTATCTCTTAATGTGAATTTAGTAAAAAATGAATGCAGTTCAAACACAATAATAAAAGAAAATAGTAATATTTATTTAAAAAATATAATTATTAATACACAAAAACATAATTATTAATACAAAAATATTTATTACAAAAGATTTTATTTGTTATAGAAAAAAAATTATAATTTGTAATGCTACAATTGCAGTATATTTTCGCAAAATTATCGCGATATTGGTAATATATATAAGTACTGTTGCGTAAATGATATTTAATAAACAAAAAAATAACTTTTATTTACCCTTCAAATTTGGAACTTTTCTACTTTTTGTTACGTTCCCTACACACGGGGCAACTGTAACCCCAACACACTCTTTCGATGCTCCTACTTCTGTTGTTTTCAAAACATTGACAACGCCGAAAGAGGAATAACAGCACAGTTCAAACTTTTTTCCTGCCCCAGTTCCAGCGTCTCCTTTTAACTAGCGGGCATTTCAAAATCGATTGGGGTTACCGAAACCCCATGTGTAGGCAGAGGGTTAAGCTTGTATCAGACTAGAGATTGATATTGGGATTGAATTGAAATGTAATCAATTAGGAATAAAACCAATATTCTTTAACTTTGCTTTGAATGGTCAAATTTTAATTCAATCTCAATCTCAATTTTTAGTCTGATATAACTTTAAGATTCTTATTCCTGCCTCCCTTTCCAATTCTCTTCTCATAATAATCCTTATACCATCCTTCTTACCTCCGTACTTTTCCCTTCTACCCCCTCCACACTATACTCCTTGCCCTCCTCCTTCTACTCGCCTCCTCTCTCTTCCCTTGATTCACCTGCTGGCTCTCTTCTCTCTCTCTGTCCCCTTTTCTTTTATCCTCCTCCTTCCCGTCTTCTCTTCCTCTTCTTCCGTTCTCCTCGGCTCCTCTCTTCTCTTTCTGCTTACCGAATCTTCTTTTTCTGATCTGCTGCCCTCTCCCTGCTCTCCACCATCTCCTCTCTTTGTCTCTCTCTCTCTCTCTCTCCTTCCGCTTAACTTTACTTCCTCTCTCCGCTCCGATTATACCTTCCTCCTTTATTTTTCTCCTGCCAGTCTGCTCCTCCTCTCCTTTTATCCTCTTCGACCTCTCACCTCGTTCTCCGCTTACCGACTCCCCACTTTCCGCGCTGCTGAGCTCCTCCGACTCTCTACTCCGGCTCTTCTCTACTCTTCTCTTTTTCCTGCTCTCCGCAAACTCCTTTCCTTCTCTCTCTCTCCTACCGCTTCGCTTTATTTGTGCTTTCTGCTCTGACTTGACCTTCCTCCTCCGTTTTCCTTCTGTCAGTCTTCTACTCCTTTGGCCTTCTTCGACTTTTCTCCTCTTCCTCCGCTTACCGGCTCATTCCCTTCCGAGCTGCTAATCTCCCATGACTCTCTACGCTTTTTTCTCCTCTCCTTTCTTTTTTCCTGCCTCCTCCTTTTCTCCTTCCTATTGCTAAATATCACCTTCTCTGCTGCCTCACTCTCCCTTCTTGTCTTCTGTTCCTTCTTGCTTTCCGTCTCCTTGGATCCCTCTTTCTCTCTATCTTCCTCCTTTTTCAATGCGCTCCACCAGTCTTCTTCCCTGCTTCTTTCCTTGTCTCCACTTCCCCTGTTCTTTCTATCTTCCTTTTTCTCCTCTCGTTCCCTTTTTCTCCCCTCTTCTCTCCTCCTATCAGTATCTCTTTCTTTCTCTCGCCACCTCCTGCACATCTCCACAAATTCGGCTAAACATTCTTTGATTCTTTTCAACTCCTCCTTTATCCCCGCTAACTCTTCTCTCGTCCCCTTATTCCTATCCATTTCCTCTTTATCTGTCTTCGCACTTCTGTCGCTGATTCCGTTTTTTACACACGTTGTCCTCTTCGCACCATTTCTCTAACCTTCCTCCTATGTGGTCCTTCTCGATTCCTCCGTCTCGATACTTCAATTCCACCGATACTCGCCGCATTTCCCTCTTTCCTCTCCCACCAATCATGGTCCTCCGAGACCTTTATCGATATATCGATCTTACTACATCACTTTTCCCGTTCTCGCCTCTCTGGTGCCTCCTTCCTACTTCTACTCTTATGTACGCTGTGCTTTCCACCAATCACTGCCACCCTCCTAGACCACTCATGCACTCGCGCCGTCTCCGCACCAGCCGCCAACGCCATCTACCTTCTCCTCTTGGGTACTTCCTTCGCACTCCAGCGCGCTCTCCGTCACCCCTTCTTCTCTGTAATCTCCCCACTCCATTTTCGCACCTCTGCTTTACTCCGAATCTTTCTTCTTGCTAAACTTCCTTCCTCGTAGTTCCTCCGTCTTCCCTCCATTTCCTCAGATGTCTATTCGCCTCCTCCATCTGAATCTCTACATCTCCTATCTCCTCAGTTCTTCACTACTCACTTTTCCTCCTTTCATTCCGGAGCGCACTTTCACACGTCCACACTCACCAGCGCCATTTTCTATCCCCTGCTCCAACTATATAAATATTTGTACAAAATTTATTTATTATAATTTTTTATTAAAATATTTAATAATAAATGGGCTTGTTGATCAAATAATTAATTAATTAAAATCAATTAACGAAATTATAGTGAAGCAAAAATTTAGGGTGTTTGGGTCGTTAAAACGCAATAATCCATCAATGTTACACAATACGAAAATTATTTGTACAAATAAAATAAAAAATAATAACCTCTCAAAAATTTTACATAAAAAAAATGTCAAATACATAAACGCATTCAAAAATAATACGAGATCAATACAATTAGCCAAGTATATTTGAAAAAGTCTTAGAAAAATCCTATAAAATATATCACAAAATTATTAAAAAAATGGAAATTGTTGTGAACGTATGCTCTGAACGGGAGTTCTTTCCGAAAATAGTTTTGGGATTTGTCCTGCCTTAGGGGTTAGGACCCGAAGGGTGAAGGTTCGGCTCATCGTTTAAATGAAGAACACTTCTTACTTGTTCAATTCGTCTTCTTTATTCTTTCATTCAGTGCTTACAATCAGCTATGTGTTGCGCGCCGTGGTGTTGAATGACACTTGTGATAAGGCGTGTAATAAACTAACGTGCTCACGTCGTGCGTGTATGGTTACTCTCCGCTCGGTCACGACGTGGTCGCGTTTATATTCGATGATTTCGTGGCGCAATTTTGGGTCCAGTGACCGGGCGTTGGTGGCTTCCGCAAGGCTAAGCATTTCGACACTGGAACGCGGTACCCTTGCGATTCAATTGTGCAGCGTAGGGCCTTATTTCTAGGGCGATACGGAACTGCTTCCGAGCGGTTCCGTATCGTGATGTTGTAAACTCACGAAAATTGCTTGGGACTTCCGTGAGCGCGGCGAATTCTTGTGTGTCTTTCGAAAGATGATGCGTTTCGCAATTATAATAATATATCGGTTGTAAATCGACTTACAACATCCCTCCCCCATTAGACAAAAAACGAGAGTGCGATGTTTTCGCTTACAGTTTTGTTTTTAGTTGACAACTTGCTTTGCTAGACCTTGGTGGCTTACTAGCCGTTCGTTTTGTATATATTATGTAGATTATGATAACTACTATGATTACGGCAATAACGCCGCTGGTTGTCATTGGGTAAATAAATTGTTTTTATCGGAAGAGCGGCTCTTGGTCACTCTCCAGTTCCTGTTTAATTTTTTCTATGCTTATTCTTAAGTTTCCAAAGTCGTATGGATTGTCAGATATTTTTCTTAAATGCAAATTATCTGTGTGGTTTTTTAAAGGAATTTCTTGTAACATTGTAATATTTATTCTAGGCACGTATGTGTCTAAGATTTTGAAACTAATAGTTTTATGCGGTTTTATATCAGTTCAGCTGTAACTATCTTACAGCCTTTGTTTATGGTTATTTTCCCGGTATTGTTTATTATTTCTTTACCTTCGGGGTAGTTTGTGCATTTTATGCTAATCTCTTCGGGTTTTGACGTCAAGTACAACCAAGAGTCGTGAGTCTTGATCCAAACTGCGCGTTCGCTTATGAGATAGTTTACATTACAGTGTAGGTTGTGTATGTACATTTAAACTTCGCAGATTGCATTCGCGTTTATTTTATTTATTGCATGCGTCGCCTCGCATATGTGTTCGATGCCTATTTTATTACATTCTCGCAGATCGCTTTCGCTTATGGTTATGTATGTTTGTTTTTCCGCGTCTACCGCTAGATATTCCGTATTTGTTTCTACAGACGAGATATTTATGTAATTATGTACCGGTATGCTTATTCGCATAAGTTTATAGATTGGTAGGCTCGCTAGTGGGAATCTAAGTATAGTGTACATATTTTTCGCGTCGCAATAGGCGCTGATTCTAATCAGTTTCTCTATTTTCAATCATTCGTGGTTTCGCATCCCTTTAGGGAGGTAAAGTCTCTGGGGCCAGGTTAAACTAGCTTCACAAAGGGCTTCCATTATGTGGTCTATATCTGCGATTTTAGGAGTATGCCCTTTTATATATATATATATATATATATATATATATATACATACAGGGTGTCTGATATTTTTTTATGGGATGTTTATGAGCAGGTAGAGCGCATGAAACTGAACAGAAAAGTACCTTACCGTTTTTCCATTTTTGCAATAGTTAACAAGTTAGTGACTTGTAAAATTTTCTGTATTAGCCCGGCCTATCGGCAAATGCAAGCGCGCCGAGCGCCCGGCCGCGGCGGCTGCCCCTCTCCAGCACTTGAACCTTGAGATTGCTAGGCGCGCGGGGGGAATTGTTACAACAAGCGACAATGGCTACGCACAAGCGACGCGTAACGCTAAATTCTCCCTTCGAGTTATGATAGTTCCCTTACCTTCTTTAATGAAAATAAAATTTTTTAACGAAAAGTATGTGTGTACGTGTACATACATGTGTACAAAAAATATCAGTTGTAATGCTTAAAGAAGTGATTTCATACTAAAATTTTCTTAAATTAAATAAATATTGTTTATAGGTTTTCAAACATTTAATAAATTTATATATTCGTAAATTTACACGGAGAAAATTTTATAATAACATTATGTACGATTTATTACTTATGATAGTAACCACGAACTGTAAGAAGAAATTTCAGAGAATTATATCATATAAGTAGTATAAATATTGTCGTAATTTAATGAAAAACATAATAAAAATTTTCATAATTCCTCCTTGGCCCGCGTTTACTACTTACCATAGTAATTTTTATCATAAAGTTTTTTCCGTGTATTATAAGTCTATCACAAGGATTAATTTTATTAAAAATATAAATATCCTAGTTATTTAATTTTTAATTAAGAATATAAAGTTGAAACAAACATTTTATTTGGTTGTCATTTTCATTTTAATCGATAAAATTTTCTTATGTTTTTTAAAAAAGCATAAATTTTGTTTCGAGAATATGATAACAGCTTCTTTTAAAATTTATAATGACAGTTTAAGACTATCATCAAAAAATAGTTTTTATTAAAAATAATCGTTATTTATTAAAAAAATAAATTTAGTAATCACTTCTTTAAGCATTACAACTGATATTTTTTATACACATGTATGTACACGTACACACATACTTTTTGTCGTTAAAAAATTTTATTTTCATTAAAAAAGGTAAGGAACTATCATAACTCAAAGGAAGAATTTAGCGTTACGCGTCGCTTGTGCGTAGCCATTGTCGCTTGTTGTAACAATTCCCCCCGCGCGCCTAGCAATCTCAAGGTTCAAGTGCTGGAGAGGGGCAGCCGCCGCGGCCGGGCGCTCGGCGCGCTTGCATTTGCCGATAGGCCGGGATAATACAGAAAATTTTACAAGTCACTAACTTGTTAACTATTACAAAAATGGAAAAACGGTAAGGTACTTTTCTGTTCAGTTTCATGCGCTCTACCTGCTCATAAACATCCCATAAAAAAATACCAAACACCCTGTATATATATACTCGATAATTTCGGACGCGTCTCATAGTAGGTCGTTTGTTAAAAACTGTAAAATGTTCGTCTAGGTCGTACCGTCTGTTATATATAAATGCTTAGTTTTGTATTTTTTCTAGGAGTATCGTCAGTGCGTTTTCGTTAATTTCGATGGTTTGTTTTAGTGTTTCCACGTGGGCTATCGTGGCATTGATTACTTTCAGCTGGTTTTCTACGGCGTGTTTCGTTGCTGCGTTGGTGTTTTCTAATAACGTTCAGCTGTTCGTTGATAGTTTTTTCGTCGTCGGCGTCCATGGTTCCGACAGTCTCTTGGCTATTGAGTCTACTATCAGTCCGCGTCGCTTATCTGTCGGCGTCTTGTATATCATCTGTATGGTGTGTATCAGGTGTTGTGTTTTATTATGTCCCTTGTCTAGAACTCTGTGTAAATTTTTGCATGTTTTTACGTTCACAAGTAACGACTTGCATATTATGTTGGTGCGCTCTATGCTTTTAGTTATTTGTTCTAGCTTAGGTGCTAGTGATGCGATGTCCATCCTTATCAGCAGCTTTCAGTGGGCTTCGACTTGGTGTAGTCGTCCGATTTCTTCATAATATATTCCTGGGTTGTCCGTGAATTTTTTACGTGGTATTTTACCCCCTGGTTGGGCTAGTAGTCCGTCGCTGAGATGCGTGTAGGTAATTATTCTGCAAGTTTAAGACGCGTTATTATCTTAGATGCTCAGACCTGTTTCTTTAGTTTTGATATGTCAGCTTTTTCGTTCTCCCGCGCTGTCGTCAGTCTCTGTGGAGTCAGTCGTGGACCGTTTTTTATACGGTACGTTTGGTGCCGGGCTAAGAGTATTCATAATGTGTTTTTTGGTGCCGTCACCGCCTCCGTCGCCCCTTCCTGGCGACATCGCTCTGGACGACTTTGTTACCGATGAGGGGGAGGTTTTCGCGATTTTTGAGGACTTTGTTGAAGAAGCAGAGGAGTTCCTTCCTCATGGAGGCGGAGGGGGACAAAGACCAGAATGTTGAGAAAGATGCTGCGCACAGTAAGTCCGATAGGGGGGATGAGCCTCCTGACTCCCCGCTGAGCAGTTCGCCGGAGCCGGATTTCTCGGGGCCTGAACTCCTTCCGAACCGTCTGTTTTTCCGCCGTTTCCTCGCACAGATAGATGTGCCGGATTTTGAGGGTGATTCTGACGGTGAACGAGATTCCGATTTCGAGGTTCCCGTTGAGCGGTACTTGGTGCGTGCTGCCTCCCCCGATAGAGAGGATGAGGAATGACTGTTTTTTTTGTAGTGTAGTAACTAGCTTGTAGTGCTTGTAAGTTTCGCTTAGTAGTGCTGTAGTGTATGGTTTCGGTACAATAATCTACTAGTGTACTTTTATACTAGTGTATTTGTTTCGTGTTTATTATTTTAATTGTTGTACCATGGATTACCCTTATGGATTAGCTGAGGCCTGGAGCTGTTTCTGGGTCTCTCCTTTTTTTTTATTCTTCTATATATAGTTTTAATCGGTTCGCATGTACGCGTACGGTTTTTCAACCCGTTTTTATCATGTAGTTGACATCGCTATTTTTCTCAGTTATCTTATACGGTCCGATCCATTTTGCGTCCAATTTTTTCGATCGGTCGCGTCTTACGGTTCGTCATATAGCAGGACTTTTTCCCCTACCTTAAAGGTCCTTGGCGTTCTTATCATAGTGTTTCTTCGCCTTTTGTATTTCCTCTTCTGCTTTTTCCTTTGGCAATTTTACTTGAGGCTGTCAGTTTCTCTTGTAATTCCTGTGCATAGTCGTCGTAGGAATATGTCGGTCTAGGCGATTGATTTAGGGCTGTAGATAAGTGGAGCGTCCGAAACGGTCACGTCTGAAATGGCCACGTTCGAAACGGCCACGTTCGGAATGGCCACGTTCGAAATGGCCACGTATGTTTTACGAAATTTCTAGTACAATACACATGGGTTAGCGACTTAGACGGGGTAGGTGCGGGAGAGGGGCGCTCCCCTTGCACCCCCCCCCTCCCTTGTGTGTGTGTACGCGCTCGCGCGCAAAGCATTCTCTGCACCACATGGGTTTGCAACTTTCCACGCAAACAAAAAAATGTGGGCAGATTGAACTCCGTGCAATATTTCACGTGGCTATTCTGAACGTGACCGTTTCGGAGTGGCCATTTCGAACGTGGGCAAATTATATCTACTCGTAGGTAAAGTAGCTCGGTGTCCGTATATCAGTTCAAAGAGAATAAATCCGGTTACGGTATGTGGTGTAGTGTTGTACGTGAACATGGCGTACAACAGTCACTCGTCCTAATCTGTCTGATCGGTGTTTATATAGTGGCGCAGGTATTCTGTCAAAGTCCGGTGTGATCTTTCTACTGCCCCGTTGCTCTCTGGATGATATGCGGTCGTTTGCATCTTTTCTATCTTTTGCAATTTGCATACGTTCTTGAAAATCTCACTCGTAAAATTTGTACCTCAATCCGTGAGTAGTTTCTTCGAAGTGCTCAAAAATTATTTTAGTGCCAAACGCTCGTGCCACTGTATTTGCGTCTTGATTTTCAATCGGAATCGCTTTGCTGAATTTTGTGAGTATATCTTGGAAGGTTAGAATATACTTGTTGTCTGCGGTATTGTCAAAGGTTCCACAATATCCACAGCACATTTCTCAAATGGTTTCTCGGGAGTGTCTGTTACCATTGGCATCTTTGTTTTTGCTCTCAATTTGTTCTTCTGGCAATGTTTACACTTTGCGATGTAGTCCTCTACATCTTTCGTAATACCGCGTCAGTTGTGGTCTAATCATATCCTTTTTAATGTGCGTGCGATTCCTTGATGGCCTCCTAGAAGGGCGTCGTGGTACTCATATAATATCTGTTTTTTTTTCTTTTTCCGTATACTTCCGGTTTGCTGTTTCTTCTTCATCTTCATGGTCATTATTTTTGATGCTGTTTATTTGTTCCGTGTCTTTTCTTGCGGGATGACGACTCAGTGTATCGGCATTACTATTTCCTTCGCCGGCCTTATGTATTATCTCGTAATCGTATTCTGCGAGCTTGAGTCTCTACCTTATCAGGCGAGATCCCGGATCCGTGACATTAAATAGCCATTTGAGTGGCTTGTGATCTGTAATTATTTTAAATATGACGGAAACATACGACCGAAAATGTTTCACGGCCCATACAATTGCTAATAATTCTTTTTCAGTCGTATTGTAATTTCGTTCTGCGCGATTCATTATTCTACTTGCGTAAGCGATCGGGCGGTCTTGGCCGACGCAATAACACCGCTCCTATCGTGTAATCTAACGCGTGGTGGTGACGAGAAATTCTTCATCGAAGTCTGAATATTTTAATACCGATGCCGTAGTTAATTTCGTTTTGAGGGTGTCGAACGCATCCTCTTATGTGATCGTGCAGGCAAATTTTTCCCCTTTTTTCCTTAGCGTTGTTAAGAAATTTGCTATTTTAGAGAAATTTTCGATGAATTTCCGGTAGTACCCCACTAGTCCGATAAACGCTTGCACGTCTTTTACTTTCGTGAGGGTGGGAAATTTCTTCATGGCGTCCAATTTTTTGAGATCGGGTAGAATTCCGTCCTCAGTAATTACGTTCCCAGATAGTTAACCTCTTTACGTATAAACTCGCACTTCTCCGACTGGAGTTTCAAGTTGCTATCTCTTAGCCGTGTTAGCACAGCGGCCAGCCGTTCGTAATGCTTGTTCAAGCTCGGCTCGTAAATGACAATGTCGTTTAAATATAGTAGACATTTAAGACCTTGTAAACCTGTTAGAACTGAGTTCATTAGGCGTTGGAACGTCGCGGGGGCATTTCTTAATCCGAACAGCATTCGATTAAACTCGTAATGCCCGTACGGTGTGAAGAATGCCGTCTTCCCCTTATCTTTCTCCGTTACTGATATCTGGTGATATCCTGCGGCGAGATCGAGCGTGAAATACTTTGCATTTCCGTCTTTGCAATTCCGAGTTGGTCTAATATGTCTGTTATGTTCGGAATCGGGAAAATCTCCGATTGTAATTTTGTTTAGTTTTCGGAAATCTACCACTACTCGGAATCTCGGTTTTCCTGTAGCGTCGGGTTTTTTTTAAGAAGGATCAGTAATAGTACGTTCCACTGGCTCTTGCTTTGGCGGATTATTCCTTATTCTAGCTCACGGATTTGTCTATCTACTTTCGTTTTCTGTTTGTCGGGTAGTCTGTATGGTCGTACATTCACGCTCGCAGACTTTGTCCTGGTGTGTATCTCGTGTTCTACAAGAGTAGTGTGCGTGAGATTATCTCCTTCCAGATAAAAGATGTCGCTGAACTCTTCGCATAGTGAAGTTAGAATGGCTTTTTTTTCTTCCTTGTTTAAATGTTCCAATTGAAGTAGTTTAATTATACGCTCTGCGCGAGGTATCTCTTGTTTCCATGCATCTCGGATTACGTTCACCGTGTGAGTATCCGGTGCGTTATTTACGTTTATTTTTTCAATTTCAACACTGTAATTGTAGGTCGACTTTTTCGTCATTCGTATTTATGATACTTATCGGGCATGTGTGGTTTTTTGGGTTCTACTAGGCAGCTACCTAGAAATACTCCCGGTGTCGTCTCCTCGGAGTTGGTGACTCCTAGCATGTTTATACTTGCCGTGACTTGCACTATCATCTCTCTTTGTGGCTGCAGAGTAACTCGGCGGTATGGGTACAATTTGAAATCAGTGTCATCGAGTCGTGTCGTCTTGATTCCGTAGTCACAGGTGACGTAATTTTTTTTCGTGAAATCGGCGCCTAAGATGCCCTCATATTCTATTTTTGCATCGTCTCGTATGACGTACATAAGGTGCTTGATTTTCTTGTCGTGCATTTTCACGTTTACAGACGTTTTTCCTAGCGTCGTAATAGAGTGCTCGGTTATTCCGGTCAATTTGATGTGTTCGTCACGGATTTTGGTTTGTCCCTTCAGCGTTTTTAAATTTATTAATAAGACGCTTGAGCCAGTGTCAAACATAAATTCGATCTTGCCCCGCTCTGCTTCGCGTACGGACAGTGTGATCACAACGAGACCAGTGTCGCTGCCCCGTGCATACTTGACGTGTGTCGATTTGCATCAGCTGTGCGCGCGGAGCTTGCGTCATCGCTCGAGCTCTCGTCGCTGCTTGCTGTCTCGGTGTGTTTAATCATCTTTACGTCTTTGCTCGCTCGCTTGCCATTTTCCACCTTTTTTGTAGGTTGATTTTTCGCTCCGGCAGTTATCGTTCCTTTTCTTGGTGCCTTTCTCCAGTGGTCGCAGTATAATTCTACTGTGTTTACGCGAGGCCGTCCTTCCGGTCGCAGTAACTCAAACCAGTTGGCGCATCGGCTGCTGCGGCATTCTCGCCCGTGCCTATTCTTGCCGCACTTTCCGCATCGTAGCGTATTTTTTGCGTACTTGGGAGCAGTGCGAGGGTCTTCCTTCCAGTTTCGGTTACGCTCTTTTACTTTTTTCTCGGCGTTTACGGCGGCTATTGTGTCCTGCAGTGTTCTGTATCGCTGGGCGCGTACCAGAAGTTTGATATCTTCATACAAACCAATCTGGTAATTGTACAGGGCCTGCTCCTTAATATTTTCCAGGATGGCTCGCTGTTGGTCGATAATATGATTCTTGCCCTCTTCCATGGACTCATAGAGTTCCATGGCAAAGAGGTCCACTCGCCGTTTGAATTCTTGCGCGCTTTTCGCAGGTTTCTGTTTTAAAGAGTTAAACTCTTGTTGCAGATGTGCAGTGTTTCGTTTGGATAGATACTCGTTTTCGAGCTCTCTCTTTAGTTGTTCGAAGCTATAAATATCGCGCGTATAGAAATCCATCATTGTCTTTCCTTTAAATTATGTATAAATAATGGCTTTCAACAGGATATGCTTGTCGGCTGGGTGTATCTTCTTCATCGCGTATGTACCGGCGCTAATAAATTCGCGGACGCGGTTTTGCTGTGTGCCGACGATGTCCGGTATCATATTTTGCGCTTCTTTTAAGCTCAAAAAGTTTACTGTCGACCTGCGCTGGTTTCTGATATCGTTATTTGATCGCCCGTACGACAAATCCAGGGCGTGATCGTGAAAGTTTTGGGGTCTCAGGGGTGCTTCTGTCCTTCGCTGATAACCTGATTCTCTTCTACCTAAACCCAATTGGAATTTCAGGTCGCGTAATTCGTACATTACGTCATGCATGATTTCTCGTGGAGGAAGGTTTGGATTTATCCTTGGTGCCGATCGTTCTTCTGCACGGTCGTTTTCCTCGTGCAGGGAATTATGAAATCGTAATATTTCCGCGTCGACTTCATTTCGCGGTATATTTTTGGACGCTTCAACGGGAGAATGTGCCATGGTTGTTGGACTGGATGTTAGTCGGTAATCGGTCCGATTTCATCCGTCTAAGTCACGCGTCATATTACGTTCAGCGTTTATCAGGTTAAACTCGTGTGCATCTGCTGTGGTCCCCCGCTTGGTGACGATGTGTGTTCCGCGTTCGCCTATAATACGTAGTGCGTGTTGCGTCGCGTCTCCTATCTCGCGTAACTCCGGAAAATTTATCATCCAATATTAAATCTCCCGAAAGTCGCTGGCCTTCGTTTCGCGGGCTGTCCTTGTTATGGGACATTAATTATTTATTTTTAATATTCGAGACAGTATGCAGCTCGCATGCTGTATGTCTCGCGGTCGTCTTCCGAGTGTTATAGGTGGAGTCGGATTACACACGGCTAAGCGTCTTATCGCGGTCGCATGACTAAGACTTTGCATAGTAAACCTTAATATTATTTATTTCTTTTTGGCGCGCAAATTTGGGAGGTGAACAATTCTTCACAAATAGGCTTCGCGTTTAATGTTTCTAAACGTGATATTATTTTTTGCTTTTCATTTTTTTTCGGTGTCGCTGCGTTTCTGTATAGTAACGTTGCCCCTCGCTTAGGACAGGACAATATTTGCGCAAGGAAATATTTTACAATTGTTGACTTACATTAGGAGCAAGTTTCGCCCCCGCATGTTGAATTGTAGTTCATCTTGCTGGATGGTCCGGGATGAACGGTGGTGTGATAGCGTATGCGCGATCACCCTAGTAGACTCTTTGTTGTCTCGTCCGTGATCCACCTCCAGGTTGCTGTTCAGCCGTTTCTTCCCCGGCAGAGAAGCTCGTTCCACAAGAGCACTTAGCACAGTAGTAGTCACGCGTTGGCACAGATTTTCCACTCGCGCACTAGTAACACAACGGTGTTGCCTCAATTTGTCTTACAGTCAGTTGAACTTCTCGCAGGATCGTACTTCCTTTGAATCTTTGGTTTCGCCGGTCCCTTGTTTCTTTTCAGCTTCTTCACTCAGCTTCTTCTATCCCTTGTTCCTAACGGTTTCTTCAATCCCAACACTGCCACCAATTTTGTTGTGAGCGTTTGCTCTGAACGGGAGTTCTTGTCGAAAATAATTTTGGAATTCGTCCTGCCTTAGAGATTAGGACTCGAAGAATAAAGGTTCGGCTCGTTAAAATGAAGAACACTTCTTACTTGTTCAATTCGTCTTCTTTATTCCTTCGTTCAGTGCTTACAATCAGCTGTGTTGCGCGCCGTGGTGTTGAATGACATTTGTGATAAGGCGTATAGTAAACTAGCGTGCACACGTCGTGCGTGTATTGTTACTCTCCGCTCGGTCACGGCATGGTCGCGCTTATATTCGATGGTTTCGTGGCGCAATTTTGGGACCAGTACCGGGCGTCGGCGGTTTCCGCGAGGTTAAGCATTTCGACTGGAACGCGGTAGCTTTGCGGTTCAATTGTGCAGCGTAGGGCCTTATTTCTAGGGCGATACGGAACTGCTTCCGAGCGGTTCCGTATCGTGATGTTGTAAGCTCACGGAAGTTGCTTGGGACTTCCGTGAGTGCGGCAAATTCCTGTGTGCTTTTCGAAAAAGGTGCTTCTCGCAACGTCTTTCAAAAGATGCGTTTCGCAATTATAATAATATATCGGTTGTAAATCGGCTTACAACAAAATGTTACCAATAATAACAAATAGTGAAGCAAAAACTAATATAGTAAAATAAAACCCAAGCCACGTTAATCGCATCCTTTTATATATCTTTTGTATATTTATTGATATCAATAACATGGTCTTGGAAATATAAACAAAATGCAAGCCGAGCACGCCAAGTTTTTGCTTCACTATAATCCCATTAGTTAATTTTAATCGTTCAATTATTTGATCATCAAGCCCATTTATTAAATATTTTAATAAAAAATTATAATAAATAAATTTTGTATAAATATTCTTATGATTGACGCATTTACTTCATATCATTAACTTTGTAGAGAAGACAAAACAATACAAGGACAAAAATAATACAATTTACCTAAAGTTCTAATATAGGGTTTTTTTCTTAGGAGCGCACGTACATACACTTGACCTTTTTTACCTTTTTATTAAAAAGGTAATTTTATTTTATCAATAACTATAAAAGAACAATAAATATAATTATAAATGTATAATTACAATTTAACTACAATTTTAACTGTAAAATAGTAATAAATATAATGCTATAAATTAATGCAAAGAGAATGAAAAGTAAAATATGAGATGTTTGAGAAGTCAACTCGTAGTCATTTCGTCTCATGTATGCCTCGATGTACAAAAAAAATAAGTTAAAACTCAAAAATATAAATAAAAATTTTTAATGTAATCTTTGTGAAAAAATTGTATTAATTAAAATAAATTATGTCGGAAAGAACAATGTATTTAAATACTTACTTTTTAGTTTTCAATTTGACTAAGACCCTTATATAAAGACTCGGTATATTTCTATCCCTTATCCATATATCCGGTTCGCATAGAATGCATGAGTTATTAAACAGACTAAGACGTACAGATAATCCTTGGCATCCATATAAACATATGTTTCAGACAAGATTTCACGCTTTTTACCTATTTCAATAATTTGAAAAAAATGGTTGTACGATGTCTTTAAGAGCCACACAGCTGTAATACGATATTTTTTAAAATAAAATTACAACACTTGTAACTATTCTCTTATCTGCCTTGCAGTAAGATAGTGACATAACTGACGAACTAGAAAATACACCTTTAGATAATCCTTTTGATATGGATTGCACTGCCAATTCTCTATACAATAATTCGCTAAATTTAAGAGGCGATAAATCTTATCAACAGTAGCATAAACTTGCTAAAAAAAAATTTTTTTGATGTAACAGCTAACAATTTTCCAGAATAAAATTTCTTACTGTTTCTCTTTAAAATTCAAATAATAAATATGATAATAATAATGTAATAATCTCATCAAATAGCTTGTTCTTTCTTAAATCTTTTGCAAAGATTTCCTCGGAACAAGTTAGATCTTGTAATACAGATACTCTCTGACACAAAAAAATTAACTGTTCCCTTCCTTTTTTTGTAAAATTACTATTCTGTAAAATTATTATTCGATACCTTCAAGGTCCACATATTCTGTTGAGCCATTATTGTAAATTCCGAGCTTTGAAGTTAATTATATTTCTCTTTCCTTACTCGTCTACTCTTTTTTTCTATTCTTCTACTTTAGGTTTAAATAAAATGTTTCTTCCTCTTTCTTTTAACATAACTAAAAATATAACTAAAAATATAATTTGGGGTGTTAAGGATTCGGTACAGAGGTAGCACCTTTTACTGAGAGCGGTCACATCCAGCGTACCCACAAAGGATGGCTCGAGGTAACTAGTCCTCGTACGAAACCCAACTTTTACTGGGAGCGTCCCGTTTGCCCACGTCAATATTGGCCACGGTCCCGATTGGCCACGTCAATATTGGCCACGTCAATATTGACCACGTCATTATTGACCACGATCCCGATTGACCACAGGGTGGATTGGCTACGTCATTATTGGCCACGCGTGATATTGCCCACGTCAATATTGGCCACGCGTCATTATTGCCCACGCGTCATTATTGCTCATGTCATTATTGCCCACGTTTCATTATTGCATACGTCATTATTGCCCACGCGTCATTATTGGCCACGTCATTATTGGCCACGTTAATATTGACCACGCGTGATATTGCCCATGTCAATATTGGCCACGCCATTATTGCCAACGCGTCATTATTGGCAACGTCATTATTGGCCACGCGTCATTATTGGCCATGTTAATATGGCCCACGCGTCATTATTGCCCACGTCAATATTAATCAATTTTTTTGCTTAGCGTGGAAAGTTGCAAACCCATGTGGTGCAGAGAAATGCTTTGCACACACACACACACACACACACACACACACACACACACACACACACACACACACACACACACACACACACACACACACACACACACACACACACGGTGGGGTGCAAGGGGGGCCTTCGGCCCCCCTCCCGCACCCACCCCGTCCAAGTCGCAAACCCATATGCAGTAATGACGTGGGCAATAGTGACGCGTGGGCAATAATGACGCGTGGGCAATAATAACGTGGTCAATATTGACGCGTAGCCAATATTGACGTGGCCACTATTGACGTGGGCAATATCACGCGTGGCCAATATTGACGTGGTCAATAATGACGTGGCCAATCCACCCCCTGGTCAATCGGGATCGTGATCAATAATGACGTGGCCAATATTGACATGGTCAATATTGACGTGGCCAATCGAGACCGTGGTCAATATTGACGTGGCCAAACAGGTGTCACTCCTTTTACTTATGGCTCCTAGCGCTACACCCCGGGAAACTGCATTGACCTGCGGGCCAAACTAAATAAGGGTAGCCAGATATGGTAAAACCTGATGGAGGGCAGCAGTAACCATCAGTATTGCACTAGGGCAGAAGAAGAATAGCTTCGGAATGGACTAATAGCAAGCTATCCCAAGCGTGACTGAAGCAGTCTAAAACTGTTGGAATACTGCGGTGCAGAAAGAGGAATCTACTGCATTACTTTCCCATAAGCACTATGTAAATGTCGATAAATGGATCTAGTATGTCAAGCGACCCGATTAATGATCGACGCTGTCTCATGTCCAGGATGGGCAGTGGGAAATTAGTTACCGAGCATGTCGATGCGAACCACTGGGCACCACATGCGCAATATGCGCCCAGAGGTGATAAAAGATTCAGTGGACGTGCTAAATACCCGCTTGCGACCTGAAATATCCAGGGACTTCTACAAGTAGAAAAGCTGGAAATAGTAAAAAGGGAACTCAAGAGGTGTAATGTGAGGATTGCCGGAATCTCTGAGACACATTGGCGACAAAGAAGTCACTTCCTAAACGACAGTCATGCGGTCTACTTCTCCGGATCTGACAACATAAGCTATAACGGTGTGCTTTTGCAATATCCAGCGGACTGGTTAATTTTGTCCTTGGCCATAACACTGTCAGCGATCGCATAATATTCATCATCAAGGCGGCACCTTGCATATTGAATCTCATCCAGGTCTACGTACCGACGGCCGATGCGGATGCGGAAGACATAGACAATTTCTACAGTCCTCTGCAGGCAAACGTCGAGAAAGCCTCTAGCCGAGAAATCACGGTAATTATGGGGGACTGGAACTAAAGTAGGACGCACTGAGTGCGACTATCACATTCGCAGTGCAGTGGGGAGATATGGTATAGAAACTCGAAACAAAAAAGGTGATAAGCTTATACAGTTCTGCATAGATAATAACTTTACAATTGCCAATAGTCTTCAAACACATAAAAAAGCTGTACACCTGGACGTCACTAGATAACGAAACCAAGAACCAAATTATGTTTTAATCAACAATCAATGAAGATCGGCCATGCTCTCAGCTAAGATACTTCCTGGGGCTGATTGCAATTCGGACCACAGGTTACTGGTAGCCAAATTTAGAGCAAAAAATGAAAAGATGTAAAGGAGATGCAGTAAAAAACAAATTACCACCTATTACTGACCAGAAAGTGTTCCTTAGCAGCTTTAACCGAGAAATAGCATCGACCAAAATGGATTAATTAACTAACTCAGAGGACTTGTGAAACCGCTTCAGGGATGCTGTCGATACATTCCTAACTGCACAATCAAAAGAACGAATAAAAAACCGTGACTGGATTATGGTCGATACCCTCAAAATGATAGAGGAGAGGAGATTGCTGGCAGCCGTCCTAAATAACACTGAAGCGATAAAAAAATACCGCAGACTATCGTCATCCATTCAAGCGAACTGTCAAAAGGATAGAAACAACTTCCTAAACAGTATCTGTGCTGCTAAAAAATATTGCGTACGGGAGACTGTGCGGACATCTAATCCCATACAAACCGATGCCAATCGAAAGATGTGTTTCACAAGATCAAACAGATTACACAAAAATTTAAATTGCACATGAAACATCTACAACGAGTATGGCGTCCCACTCACGAAAATTGATAGCATATTAGAAACGTGGAAAAGATACTGTGAAAGATTATATGCAGAGGACAAGTTAGTGGTGGCCAGCGGACAGAAAAAGTATGAGCGGGAGCCGCACATCTTGATGGAGGAAGTGGAGAAGCTGTTAGAAAACTGGCCAATAATAAGTCTGCGGTGTTGTGAGCGAAACACTCACAACCAATAAATTTATATCATAAAATAAAGGAAATAAAATATTAAAATTATAAGATAGCTCGCCGAGGAAGGCTCGCTATCACAAGGTGTCAGGTGACACATGCCTCGTGCGCTGCCGGCCGGTCATCGCACTGGGCAACGCACCAGCCATCTTAACGAAGTAGCGAAGCCAGCTTAGCAACAATCATGCCACCGGAAATACATACCTGCATTTTGGCAATTGTTGCTAAACTCGCAAATATTTCCAGCGCGCCGGATGCGCGCGGGAATGACCATATATGGTCATGCGGAGGGCCCGATGCCCCCACTAATAATTAAATTCGCGACACTATTTAAGCCGCTGCCAAACAGCGGCCAGCGGGATCAGTGAATAGTAATCAAGCCGATACGTACGGCCCGCACAAGTGAATTTCGAGTTCGGGACTTAGCCGCGAGCAAATCTCAAGCGAGTAAAGATACGACGCGTTAACTCCAAGTCACGCGCCGTATCTAATCAAGTGTAATACGACGCGGCACCGTCGCCGACCGCAACCAATGTACGAACCGCAGTGAAATAAATCTTTATATCAAACAGACTTAGAATCAGTGAATGAGTAATTTGAGGACCCTGCCAACAAAAGCCGCCTCTTTCCGCGAGTTCCTACTCCTTGGGCAGCAACGAATCCCGAAAGATCTTTTGTCGCACCGCAAGGTACGGCAAAAATATTTTGTTGTACCGCAAGGCGCAACAGCGGGTGTAGACCGTATAACGGCAGAAGTGTTAAAGCAACAAGGTCGACCGGAATAAGACTCCTTCGTGGTATTTGCCAGACGGTGTGGACCACCAGTGTGGCCCAAAAAGTGGACCACTACTGTGGTGACCCCGCTTCATAAGAAAGTCCCAATCTACAAATGTGAGAACTATCGACTAATAGCACTCGCCAGGCATGCCAGCAAAATCCTATTACACATTATACACAGCCAACTGCAATCGTTTACCAACCGACAGACTGCCACAGAGCATGCTGGCTTTGTTAGTGGCCGAAGTACGAGAGAGCAGATTTTGAATCTATGACAAATAATTGAAAAAGCAAGAGAGTATTATATACTCATGTTCATGTGTTTCGTGGACTATAAAAAAGCATTCGACAACGTGAAGTGGCACTTGTTATGGCCCATTCTAGAAAAATGAGCATTCCGTGGCACCTCATATATTTAATTAAAAATCGAAAATAGCACAGCTATCGTAAGACTCAAAAATACCACTTCTGGAAAGAGTGTAATTAGAAAAAAGGTGAGGCAAAGCTGCATACTCTCGCCACTCCTGTACAACATCATCTACAGCGAATATATAATGAGACAGGTGTTGGAGGACTGGAATGGTAGCGTGACCATAGGCGGAGAAAAGATCTCAAATCTTAGATACGCAGACGACACGTTGCTGATCGCCAAAAGCAGGAAAAAGCTTCTCACACTCCTAGAAAGACTTGGTTTCCATTTGGTTTCACCGTGTCAGATTTTTTCGTAAATTGAGAAATCTGGGATCCAACAAACGTAAACTCTAAGCCCTGAACTCCATAACCCTAATTACTCCATTACCCTCTTGCATTGCTAGGATAGAGTATTTGGGTTATTGTTGTTCGTAATTATACTGTCTTTTCACTCCCAGATTTCAGGTTATTTCTCACTTTACGGAAGTCTGATGTGATAGAACCAAATGGGTCTTAGATTTGGTTTCAGCGACCCCAAAAACATTTAATACACCATGTCGTGTTTAGGGCACCTCAAAAAAATTGTGGTCCTGTGTAATCACTAATTAGTACATCGTTGTGGTGACTACCGTACGCCACAATACAATGCGCATACGCGCGCAGCATCCGCGAGGCCGCAACCACAGCAGCTGCGAATAGCGCGCGAAGCTGCCGCTAGGTGAGAACGCGATGCCTTAACTAGTAAAAAAACTTGACGCCTCAAGGGCCATATAAAAAAACCACCCACGGCAAGAAATTGTGTAGTGGGCCTGCTCGATAAGAGTCGGCAAGATTACCTTCTGCCTTCTCAGAGAATGCTTTTAGGCCTCCACTATCGCTGGAGAAAGCTCCTAAGCTTGAGCGGTCTTTTCCGGAAGACTGCAAAAAAGAAATTACCACGGGCTAGAAAACCGGATCGTAAGGATTCCTACGCTCGCTCGGGGACTCCGGAGGGGGGCTATCTTAAGGAATTTCGGTCAGTAACCACGGAGATCTCTTACCTCCCGTGGCAGCTAATCCGGAGGGAGCGGTGCACTTGCACACGGTTCAAATGGACACGGTGCTTTTGGACACGATATCTTGCGTACGGTTCAAATGATCACAGTGCATTTGCACACTGTGCATTTGGACACAGAAGAAATTTTATTAAAAATGTATCCCAGTTATATGCACATGTAAAATTTGACCACCGGATATTTGCACACGAAAAAATGCCCACTGTTCACTTGGACACGTAAAAGTTACACACCATTCATTTGCACGCCGCTCACTTGCACACCATTCACTTGCACACCGTTCACTTTTTCTTGGTGTGCAAATGATCGGTGCGCATTTTTTGGTGTGCAAATGAGTGGTGAGCAAGTGAATGGTGTGCAAGTAAGCGATGTGCAAATGAATGATGTGCAATTTTTACGTGTTCAAGTGAACGGTGGGCATTTTTTGTGTGCAAATATCCGATGGTCAAATTTTATGTGTGCATATAACTGGTGTACATTTTTAATAAAATTTCTTTTGTGTCCAAATGCACAGTGTGCAAATGCACTGTGGTCATTTGAACCGTGCGCAAGATATCGTGTCCAAAAGCACCGTGTCCATTTGAACCGTGTCCAAGTGAGTACCACCCAATCCGGACACCTCACCAAAAAAGCTCCGAGACCCTCGTTATGGGTTAACCAGGTGACCCGAGCGACCGTCGGCGTTGGGTGCGACGCAATCACCAGAGAAACACAGACGGTACCAAAGGCCCTACCGACGCCGTCTCCGCAATCCTCAGACGAACTGACCACGCTAAAATCGCTCCTCCAAACACAAAAAATGCGACCTCGTCACTTCTAACTCAAGAAGAAGTTGCGACAACTCTTTGGGAGTAACAGCGACAACGACTACCTAGTCGTTCACAGTCTTCGGTTGCCGCCTAATCCTTCCACCATTGCAAGGAGCCTCTAAGATATCTCAACCATCCGACCAAGGGAAGTTAACGCCAGCGGGCTACCTCCAGAATTCCTCGACTACCTTAAGATCTTAAGATTTCGATTACACACTGACATAATCACACATGTATACTGAACGAAAATATAGAGAAAATGTTTACATATTTTGCGGAGCCTTTCTGATCAGACCTAACCTCTCAAAAATCGTTTTAAGTAATAATATAGCAAACGAAAAATTATCGTATTTGTGTCAAAAATTCAACCATAATATTTTTATATATAGTATTTTGACGCTCTAAAATCGAATTTAATGTCCGAATTACTCCATCACGTCACAATTTTTTTCGACAGAAAATAGCTTAATTTGTTATTATTTAGAGCCATTTATAGTCTTGTTATATGCTCTTAATATGCAAACTGCTGAATTAAAAATGACTGTATCACATACTTTAATTTAAAAGATGTCAATACTCAATATGTACACCTACCTATAAAAATATAAATATATACAATATGTACATCTATATAAAAATATAAAAATATACAAGACGTGCCATTTTAATTAAAACAACCAATTTTTGGAAATCACAAGGTTTAAAAAAATTCTTACAGAAGATTTATATTTGAAAGAAGATATAAAATGCCTTTTTTTAATTTGGGTAGTTGTTTAAAAGTCACATAAAGGTTAACTTCAATTTCTTAAATATTTCATTTTTTATTATATATTCTTGTAACTTAACTCGAAAACTTCAACTTTTCAACATTACAATTTTTTCATTAAATGCTTTTCAAGTTATAGGCCAAAAGCCAATATAAGCATTATTCAAGATGTACCACGTGAAGGCTGTTTAAAAAGTAGAACCAAGGACGATGTGCTGTGCTCCTCCGATCACGAGCAATCCAATGCTGTAATGACAAGACTTAAGGGGACCGTCTACATTAAAGGGTAAAAAAAAATCGATTTTTTTTCTTGCTTAAATTGATAGTATTTCATCCGTAGAACATGCTCCTAAAGTCCCAAGTATAGATTTAAATTGTATCAGGTCGAAATGAGCACGTGCAGTGCGCAAATCCCGAGCGCTCCGAACGGGACGGCAAGTAAAAATCCCTAACGATCTTTGAAAAGGTACATTACCTGCTCCGAAAGAATTACTTGAGAGGTGTTTAGGTAGGTATACACAAAATGCTAATAAAAGTTTTAATGCGACGATTTAGTAACTGACCCCAAAACATTTCCATTGCGACCGCAAAATCATTGAAATTGCTGCCTACATAGCTGCTAGAATTTTCAATGAAGGCTATTTGTCGGTTCTAAGAATCATGTCATGCATAGAAATAATTATTGGACCAGTATGCAGAGATGTTGCGGATAGAATAAACGAAAATCGCACGATTAGCCAAAATCGTCGTAGCAAATCTGTTGCGCAGGAAACGCGTACTTACGACAAGCAATGGCTGTTGGAGAAGAATGAATTGTATGAGAACACTGAGGACATTTATATGGAGCAGGGATAGTAGATTAATCGAAAAGTACAAATAAACAATCATTCGCAAACTTTTATCAACCTTTTTCTTTGATTGGAAACTTTAAACGCATTTTTCTCGAAACCACTTTTTTCGAAACTACGTACACAATTAAAAAAAACTAATCAACGGATCCACTTCTTTTTTTTTTAATTAAAGGTTAATAAATTATCTTTTGTGTGAACCTAAAATATAAATTAAAAGTCATGTAAAAAAAAGTTATTTAAAAAAAGTCAAAAATTTTTCAGAAAAATCAATTTTTTTTTCTAAATGCTATTTTTATAAATTTTTTGTATGGCTTTCTTAGGTTTACTTAGAAGCTATATTCATAAACTTTACAAAAAAACTTTGGTTTTTTCCTTTCAATCAATTCTACTGGATGTTATCGTGTACGCAGTGTGGAAGGAATTTTTTAAGGCAGTTGTGCATTTTTGCTTACAACTTATAATTAAATAAATAAAATTTTATAATAAAAATTGTTTTGAGTACCTAAAGACATGCACAATAAGTGAAAAAAAATCGCAAAAAGATCCATTGCTTAGTTTCATTAGAAAAAAATCATAAATAAGTGCTTAATTTTGGCCTCCTAATGTAGACGGCCCCCTTAATGAAGATGTGAGAGATAGTTGTACTTGTTAATATATACATATATCTTTATATCTTCTATAACATCTTTTAAATTAAAATATGCGATACAGTAATTTTAACCTATCAGTTATACCTATCAGCATTAACTCTCAGGGTATAATCTGGGTTAACGTAACCCGAGCAAATTTCGAAATGCGCGCCGTTTTTACGTTTAACGGAGAGGGTAAGAGAACCGGACGCAGAAAAAAAACTTTGAGGTTCCAAGCATTAGTCCATCGCTTGATAAAGTCAGTGTGCCATATTTGCCCTAGGGCAAGTTCAGCTAGGAGCTGAAGGGCATGTATGAAAATTCTTCACTCAGGTTTTTCACCCGGTTCGTATGGAACGTCACAAGATTGCTGTATTAAATAAAATCAAATTTTGCATAAAAATGTTCTTAACTGTTTTTTCATAAAATTTAATGAAAAATATCATTTAGTGCAAAAAAGTGAACGTAAAGTGTTATTTGTTACTTTAATAGTAATTATGACTACTTATGTTTTGGATAAAGGATAGGATAAGAAGAGCAGCGGCGGTGATGAAGCAGATATGGGGAAAGAAAAATTTGGGAACAATTGGGAAAGACCAATGTGGCTCTTTGACATATTAGTATGGATAGTTCTAAGCTACGGAGTGAAGATTTGAGGTTAGAAGAAAAGAGAGGAAATAGAGAGACTAAAGATAATTAAAATGGATTTTGGGAGTATACGGGAAAACGCCAAGATACTCAGTACGGAAGGAATTATAAAGGAAAAAACTAAGAATTAGGACAGCAATTCAAGCATGGAGCTTTGAGAGAAGATTGGAGAGGAAAAAGATGGGAGCAAGTTGGTTAGACAATGTTGGGAAGAGGTAAGGAGAAAGGTAGGAAAAGAGGAGGCGTCAGGGTAGAGGGGGGGGGGAAGAAATAAATTCTCCAAAGACAAAAAAAAATTGACATGAGGAAAAATGGTTCGGCAGGTTAATAGAAGAGAATAAAGAAAGGTAAAGAGAGGAAAGATGTGAAAAAATCAAGGAATCAAATTTTAGTTAATGGTATAAAAGAATAAAAAAGGAAGAGTGGATGAAAACAAGTATGGGAAAAATGGTATTTAGATTTTATTCAGAAGTTTATTTTTTAGTGGGTGTTAGTCATTTCAGATGTTTTTTGTTGATTTTGTTCTGTTGGGTTTGGATTTTAATCTTTAAAAGAAAAGCAAAAGAAAACGTAAGTCCAAAAAATAAGGAAAAGGTGTATGAGTGTCTGTGTGTGTGCGTGTGCAAGTGTGTGTGTGTGTGTGTGTGTGTGTGTGTGTGTGTGTGTGTGTGTGTGTGTGTGTGTGTGTGTGTGTTGTGTCTTTGATAATAACAGGGCACTCGGTTGCACTTATAACTTGAATTTTATTGAGAATCACTACAGTGCCAGAATCAGAATGATAAGATTAATAGGTGATGTAGTGGCCTAAAATTTTGCCTGGGATGTATGTATACTACGTCCGCTACAAGTTTATATTTTGTTTCACAAAAATATAATTCGGTAGATAATTCAGCCATTGTAAGTTGTTTTGATAAATTTGGATATTCAAGTCGTGATGCCAGTAATTCATTATCAAGACATTCAATGTCTATAAATATATGTTCTCCACCAATGTACATTAAATTAATATCGGAACCTTTGCAACTGTTACGTTCGGCAGACTTCACGATTTTTAGCTATCCGCCGATCCTTAGAAAAGATAACTAAATAAAAGGAATCTTATCCTGACGGTCATCAATAACTATAAAATTATTTGGAAATCGCTCTATTGTCATGGTTACGTTCATGGGATATAGCGACGGATTGGCACCCTATCTTAAAGGGGGAAACTCATAAATTGAAAAATGCAACTAGCAAACTAGGGGGCTCCAAATTTTATTTCTTAAGGTATTTTCAAAGGAAAGCCGTCAGATAGAATTTCTCTTAAGGTCTGAGATAATACTGAGTACGAATAAAAAACAAACACCATTTTATTAACTGCAATATAAATCACGATTTCTCCGTGCTCGAGGAATGCCCAAGACCCCTTCAAATAGTCTAAGATGTTTTCAAATAATTCAGATTTAAAGCCAAAGAAGAAAAAAAAAAGAAAATACCGAAAATAAGATTAAACTCAATCAAACAAAGGACATCAGGAAATTTTAAAAATATTGTTTCGTGCCCAAATAATAACGGAAGCGCGATCCTCTACAAATAAACGCATAGGAAATATAAAATTCCCTTTTTTTTCTTCATCCTTAGATAAGAAATTCTAAGATTTGAACTCTCTTCTCCTATATTCAAACCTAAAATAACTTGGGCGGAAACAAGAAAGAATGAACCAATAGTTGGTTATCCAAATAAAGTAATAACTTCACTAAGTTCCAATAGACAAGTTTAGAATTTAGTAGCGTTGGAAGAGGTTACCAATCCTGGAGCGAGAAAATCGCTCGTCCCACTACATCACGATCCTCCCTTTCGGGAAATCTGATATAAAACTGCGATCGCAACAACAACAGCATTAACCTTTTTGTGCAAGTCAGGATAAGTTCCGTCACATCGGTATCGACTGTATTCGAGTTTACAAGTTAGAACCAGTTTACGCCATTTTTGGGGGGTGTCCAATCTTTTCCGCCTTAGTGCCCGAGACTAACCGTGTATTCAGATTTCTGCATCAAGTCCCCAATTTTTAGGGGGATAATATCAATTTCGTAAAGTGCCTTAGTGCTGACTATTGGTGAAGTGAGTCTCAAGTGTTTCACCCAACGCCGAGCCCGACTGCTTCACCCAACACCTGACTACTGAATTTTACTCAAATCCAACCCAGACGACCCAACCGGCTTGCCGCAAACTCCAACTTTCAAGAAAAAATAGCAAGTAGTAAGTCTGAATAATTTAACTTTCCACTTCGAGTTCCCTATTGTTTTAACTCCAAATTAAATTGTAGTGAATAATCAATCCATCCGCAAAATCAATCGGTCCAACAAAAGACGGAATCGTCGGAGAAGGAAAGAATCTTTCATTGATTTAATTGCACAATTCCCCATGAAGACTGACTGCCTACTCCAAAGTTACCGCGATTTCATCATTAGCCCAGAAGCGATAGATCTGGAAGCTTTACCTGATATCTTACCCACACTCGCTCCCACAGATCCAATCCTCGTTTTTACCCTTTACTACCACAACCCCTTTGCCGTCCCCACTAATTTTTTAATAATTTCTTTCCCCCTTCCACCGCCACGCTAGAAGAATTAGAATAACATAACAATCAAATCTTTTGATCACGCTCGAATTATGTTGCTTTCCATCAAATTATTATTATTGAGTCTACCCTAAATTAATAACATATGTATATACATCAAACCGCGTAATTTCAATATCAAAAACAGAACTTCAGCGCTTAATTGTATAGAAACAGATATTTTTGCTAAAATTTTACTGTATTCCTATGACTAATATTATTCAAAATAAATATATTTGTTAAGTTTCAAATAAGGTTTTCATTATTTATTTAAATTCATAAACGATCTGTATTCCATTCCCGACCAAAGTAAGCATCTGGTCTAGTCTCGAGTTAAAGTAATTAAATTCGCTGATTCGAAATTTGGACCGATGGGCGCACGACCTGAAAACGGGCTATAACGAGTGTATCGGCACGTTGACCCGCATTTTCAAATCATAAAGGTGCGTTTGACCGAGGCACCTATCCTCAGTCTATTGTGTACCTACGGAACATTTTAAAACCGTTACGTCCTTCCATGCCTTACCTGCATTCGTTTTTTCCAAATTCTCTCCATTACTTAAACAAAGTTAAATTTAATAAGGCTGGACGTAACACAACGATTGCAAATATAATTTTTTATTTTGTAGCATTCTACTGCTTCTTGCAATCCTTTCATGCTCTGCTTGTATAGCGGTATGGTATTCACATTTAACACCGGATTTATATTTTTATTTTGAAATCCACAATCATTACAATCGGATGTACATTCTAATGATGGGACATGCCTTAATTTTGATATTAATAAAAAACATTCATAGCACAATACTCTTTGAGGAAACAATATGTTGCATTATTGCAACTCTTTCACATATTTTTGATGTAACTCCTGTCATGCTTATACTTTTAACCAATAAAAAAATTGAATTACACGATTGTTCTACATATTATACTGTGTACCATTCGTTATAGCCGCCAATAATGCATTGTACAGTCGCATCAAAAGATTAGTTTTTTTTTTATAATTTGTTTATTTCCAATTTTGACTGGAGACAAAGCATTACCATTTATTAATAAAGTTCCAATGTTAATGCATTTAGGCCGTTTATGCCACGTGTCCAGAAATTTTCTATTTCTGGACACGTGGTTAAATATTTGCTTCGCTTTTTTATCTTATTTAAACCTTTCCATTTCTTTATTTCAGTTAAAAAGTTTGCGTGTTTTGATATATCATAATTTATTTGATTTTTATTTTTTTATTTCTAAATTATAATCTTCAATATCTTTCAAATTGGCAATATTATTATGTTAAGAATGCAAGGATCGTTGAAAGCATCGCGATCAAAAAATTTTTTTTCAGGAATTACTAGATTATTACTATCGGATTTACTATCATGTTGCATTGGACTATTAGATATATTTAAAAGTTTTATTGTTCCAGCTAATGATCTTAAATGTAAAATAATAAATTTGTCAATTCGATTTGATTTATTATTGTTATATATGAAATTTTTTATTTCTTGGAAATATTCTTCGCTACAAGCGGAAGTAGTAACTAAATTTTTATCTGATGTTGATAAAGTAGCGGTCCATAACAAAAAGTATCTGCACAATTTAAGTAGACGTTTTCCAAAATCAAGACAGTAATACGGATTAGGTCGCATTCCACTAACTTCTTTCTTAGCTTCTTTTTCAATATTTTCAATATTTTGTATTGTAAAAATATATCAATTTTATTATGTGTTATATTTACATTTCCAAAATCTGTAAACGTAATAAGTAAATCAGATTCCGTCTCGCTGTATGTACCTTTGTCTGATTTTTAAAAGTCTTTGTTGCGCATTGAAGCAATAGTTATTATTGTATTCTATATCTTCTAAATTAGAAAAGAACACAGTTAATATGAGGGTAGTCTCAGAAGTACCCGACCTAACAAAGAAAACACAAAAAATTTGAGAAAAAATATATTTATTTCTCAACATAGTCTCGTTTTAGCTCGATACACTTTTCCTAGTGATGTTCAATAGCTTGGATAACTTGTTTACAGTACTAACTGTCGAACTCCTCAAAATAGCCATCAATCGCAGATTCCACCTCTTCATTGTTGGCAAATCTTTTATCACCCAGCCATTTTTTCAAGTTTGAAAAAAGAAAATAATCCAAGGGGACTAAATCTGGCGAATAGAGTGCGTGAAGAAACAATTCGAACTTAAACTCATTGATTTTGATCACCGCGATGTGAGCAAACGTGGCACCCATCTTGTGCACAGCTTCCTCATCTCCAAATTTTCAGTCAATATGCGATGTATAGCCCTTTTTGAAATGCTTACGGTGTCTGCTAGCTCACGCACTTTCAATCGACGGTCATCCAATACCATTTTATGAATTTTCTTCACCATTTCTGACGTGGTCACCTCATTTGATCGATCACTGCGATGTTCGTCTTAGCAGCTCGTACGGCCTCGTTTAAACTCTGCCATCCAATATTTTACTGTTGTAAACGAAGGAGCAGACTCCCTCAGAATCTAGCTCAGCTTTGATATTGGTTGGACTAAGACATTTCAAATAAAAGTATTGTATCACATAACGATGACAAATTTTTTCCATGTTTCCAAATTCACTAAGAGTGTTTACTATTGGCTGCCAAACAAATACTAAATAACGTAGCGTCAAACTTCATACTTAAGCTTTATAAGGTTGGTACTTTCTACCACAGAAATTTTTTTTAACAATCGGCATCTATACATAAGATCGGGTACTTCTGGGACTACCCTCGTATATCTGTGCAAAGACTAGCAAAGTTATTAATAGTCGTACACGTGAACAAGGCACCAACGCATTGTACAAAAAATCTTTAACGATGGCTGATATATACGTAAAACATGGCCATCAACATACTAGTTTTATCAAATGCGTAATACCAACGCGTATTAAGCGCATAGTTTTTAATTTTCCAGAGTGTAAGAGCTTATACACGCAATCATCAATATAAGTATATAAATCGGTATTATTAAAAGCAAGAGAAGCAGCGTTAAGAAGTGCCAGTAAAAAATCCATCACTACTTCCTTAGGATACAGCACACTTGAACGCAGCCACTCCCTCATCCAATATGCTAGCATATTTACATGTTTTTCAGAAATTATTTGGAAAATAGATTATATTTTTCCATTTAAAAATGTTACTGCTTGATATAAAAATATCGGAGTTTTAAAACCATCCGGTTTAAAAAAGATTTTACTAACAATCCGGTCGCGTCAATACTGATACTACCTACATCATCGTTTTTCATTAATTTTTTAAATAAAAATATTTGTTATCCAGTATATAGGGCTCCATTACATAATGTGAAACTTGTCAAGGCCTATTTGTTGAACGCAACCTGAAAATTCTAATCCATACTTAATTTATGTTAAAGATAAGATTAGGTTTTTTTCTTTTGATACTCCCAATTCTTTGTCTCAATGTAATTGTTTTACTTTACGTAGAATATCTTCTGAATACAAATTTGCAGGTTCCACATCACCGAACTCCATTAATTCATTGGCCTTATCTTTACGCCACGTGTACGTTGATTTTACAAGTACTTCTTTAACAACATTTCTTTTGTTATTCTCTCTTAATTGTCGTTTGTTTATATGAATGACACCTCGAGTGTAGTATGTAGAGATGTGCAAATGTTTACTTACAGTCGGTTTGTTTGTACTATAAATATTAATCTCAGTATTGCATTTTGAACATTTTCCTATAATTTTCAAAAAATATCACCGACAATATGACTAATTTTGGCATTTTTAAACTGGAAAGCACATGGAATTTTTAATTGTCCCCATATAAATATATTCATAAATAATATCTCGGTCTTTAGTACTTCGATTTTTATAAAAGACGATACACGGATCAATTTTATCCCAGTCATGTTTTGACATGTAAATTTCTGTACGCAATGGTGGTAAAATGTGATTCAAATCATTCATCACCAATTTGAATAGATACTTTGATCCGATTCATTGTTTGAATTATTAAAATCTGGAACATTCTTTCCAAATAAATTCGTAAATGCCATTTCTATTTTGGATGATATACAAGTATACATATTATCACATCTCGTCATCGTCCCTCCTAATAAGTCCGTTTGTCAAACGAGATCATCATAAGGACGGAAGTTACTTCCTTCAAAAAAGTTTAGCTCTTTTATAGCTTCGTAAATTTCAGATACACTTTTCAGATACACTTGTTTACGAGGCATCGTTGTTATCACGAGAATCGCTTAGAGTACACAGAATAAATGTGTAAGACTTTCAGTCCGCGCTTTCTACTTATACTTTCATCCCCCACTTCTTCCGTGGCAGTGTGAGGGATGGTGAGTAGGTCACTCGATTATATTCGGTCCATGATGTAATAAGAAAGGTGAACCAACATCATGTATGCGCAGTAGTCGACCAATAAGAATTGGGTCCAAATGTTCGAAAGAAGATTATTTGTTGCGGTGCATTTGGACCCAAATTTCATTGGCTCCGTTCATTGTGCCGCCATCGCTATATGCGCAATGGTACACCTTTCTTATTACATCATGATTCGGTCGACTTGGCATGCTGAACCGGCCGAACGTGGCCGAGTGCGTAACGGCTCACGCCGATTGCAAACGAATGCACGATGGTTCACGGATAGACGGAGCGCAATGTGTACGTAAAGGTCCTTACACAATACCAGGCAACATGCAATACAAACATAACATAAAAAACAAGAGAGAAAGAAAAAGAGATTCTTTCTCTTTTTCACTCTTTCATTATTTCAGTTCTTATTGTTCTTATTGTATGAAGTGGTTTTGAGTTATCTTTAACATTGAAAAATTAATTTAATGAACAATGAAACTTTTAAATGCATCTAATAGTCCAATACAACGTAATAGTAAGCCCGATAATAATAACTTAGTAATTCCTGAAAAAAATTTTCCTGATTGTAATGCTTCCAACGATCCTTGCATTCTCAGCGAACAGAATAATATTGTCAATTCTAATAATAATAATAAAAATTATAATTTAAAAATAAAAAATTAAAAAACTCCACAATATGTCAAAACATGCAAACTTTTTAAAGGAAACAAACAAGGAAAGGTTTAAATAAAATAAAAAAACAAAGCAAATATTTAACCGCATGCCAAAAGGTAGAAAATTTACATAAACAACCCAAATGCAATAACATTGCAACCTTATTAATAAATGGTAACGCTCTGCCTCCAATCAAAGTTAAAAATAAACACATAATGATCAAAAACAGCTGTTTCTTCGATGCGATTGTACAATGTATTACTGGCAACTATAGCAAATGGTCACAGTATAATAAATATGTAGAACAATCGTGTAATACAATTTTTGCATTAGTTAAAAATATAAGCATGACAGGAATTATACCAAAAATATACTGTGAAAGTGCTGCAATAATGTAACGTATTGCTTCCTCAAAGGGTACTGTTCTAGATCCATAAATGTCTTCATTAATATCAAAATTAATGCATGATGTCCCATCATTAGACTGTACATCTAATTGTAATGATTGTAAATTTCAAAACAAAAATATAAATCCGGTATTAAATGTGAATACCGCTATACAAGCAAAACATGAGAGGATTGCAAGAAGTAGTACAATGCTACAAAACAAAAAACCCTATCTGCAATCGTTGCAGAGGCTCCAATATTAATTTAATGTACATTGGTAGAGTGCATATATTTATAGATATCGAATGTCTTGACAATGAATTGCTGGCATCACGACTTGGATATCCAAATTTATCAAAAAATTTACGTTGGCTGAATTAGCCAATAAATTATATTTTTGCGAAACAAAATATAAACTTGTCGCGGCCATAGTATACATTCCGGGCGAAATTATAGACTACTACATTATAAACATAAAAAAATAACAAGTAGGTAGCACAAATATGACGGTCTTTTAACAGATAAAAAACCATGTCTTATAACAAACGTAAACTATATTTAAAAAAACACACATGCTATATCATGCAAAATTAAATTAAAATTCAAACATTATTTTTTATAAACTTATGTAGTCTATTAACATTCATAATACTTTAAATGTTATTTATTAAAGTTTTTATTCGAAAAGGTGTTTTTTTTTCAGATTTTATATTCAGATATTAAAAGTGTTTTCTTATTTTATATTCAATAAATTAAAATTATTACTTTTTATTTCTGAAAATTTCAAAATATTTTTAAGTATATTATTTTATTTTAAGTATATTATGAGTACATAGTTTCACAAAGTTTTATAAGCATTACATAATATATTTAAGTATTAATATTTTAAAAATACATTAAACAATAGTTAAATTCAATATCTATAAATTGTTTAAATATTTATACCAGGCAAACGATTCAACCACAAACAAAAACGAAATCACTACAAACTACAAACGATTCTGAATCGAATTCCGCAAGCGGATTTAAAATATCTTTAAAATTAAAAAATTCGGTATCTATAAATTGTTTAAATATTTATCCTGGGTAAGCGGTTCAACTACAAACGAAAGCAAAATCACTACAAACAACTACAAACAATTTTAAATCTTGAAAATCTTGATTTAAAATATCTCAATGTCGGGTGCAAGTCATTTTTTCTTAATTTTAATGTTTTTTATTCTTTTAAACTAGAAACAAAATTATTGTTACTACACACAACTACAAACGAAATGCTAACGTTTTCCACAAAGAAAAATTAATTCTTAAAAAGTCGGATGCTAGATTCACACAGATTCTTTCCGTACAATATATAAGTAAAGTAAAGATAACTTCACAACTATTTTTTCTCAAAATAGGTAGATAATGGCAACACTATTGTGCGTTATGTATGTATTGCTTTGTCATTATTTATTATAAATATTATTTAAACGTAACAGATTGATAATGATCTTTTACATAAGTGTGTTTTGTTGTTTTTGTATAGATCATAGGATACTAAAGTATAACAATAAATCAAATAAAACATTATAATTATGATATAATTTAAAATCAAGAAACAAATTGTTTCTATTTATTAACAATCATACAAATATTTTCTTTTTTGCGTATGTGCGTATGTGCCAAGATTGAAGTCAATTCAAATTAAAATTGACTTCAGTTCTTTTAACATGTGTGTATATTTTCTTTCGTAAAAGAAATCTTCGTAATCAATGATCTTGATTTATAAAAAAATTGCAATGCTAATTTCATAAAATAATATAAGATATACCTTTTCGTCCAAAGCCTTGTGGTGCTCAAAAAGGCTTTTCAAAGCTTTGAGCACTTCTACCTCAGACGATACACCAGATTGCGCGGCAGCTTGACGTTTCACAACTGTCATCCTGAGCGATCGTTCATGGCGCGATACTAAACATTCTAGATGTTCCAGTAAAAGCTGGAAAATAACGATAACAAATAGTATTATGTTAACGATAATTATATCAATTAATTATTTAACATTAATTTGTTATTTGCAATTTTTTTATTATTATCTTTACAAAAAAAATATCCAAATATTGAGTGTTTACACTAAAATTTGAATGTTAACACTTTATTTTGAAATTTTACTACTTACTACTTGATGTTGCAGTATATACACTCCAACTTTAAGTGTTTACAATGAAAATTGAGTATTTATAATCAAACATTTTAGTGTATACACTTAATAACTGAATGTTTACACTCAAATTTCAGCATAAATTATATATTTAAAAGTTCAATTGAAATCATGATGCAGTTCTATTTTATGATGTGAAATAGGAGATTTGCATGTCCTACTGATGTCACATTTATGTTCTTTAACTCTAGTTGTTAATTTCCTTTTCGTTTGTCCTACGTAAGATGCGTCACAATCATTACATGATGATTTTATATACCACATCACACTGTTCCATCGCCTTCAATTTATCTTTGCCTGTTTTAATAAATATATTGAGTTTATTGTTTAACTTATAAGATAAATTGCAATCTTTAACAGATTCCAATGTCAAGAATTTTTCCAATTATGGTATAGTAAAAAAAGTAGTTTATTCTATATCATTCTTTGCGTTATCTTTATTTTTATTTCTGTGTTTGTGAGTTTTTATTCTGTTGTTAATAGTATTAAACATATATTTTAAGAGGTATCCATTATCTAATAAAATTTCTATTACTTTTATTATATTTTTTTGCTGGAATTTTGGATGCAATAGAAACAATGCGCTGTCTACCAATCCCATAATAACTCCTTTTTTGTGGACTGAAAGGTGGTGTGAATAGAAACTAAGATACCTATCTAATAAAGTCGGTTTTTTATACAAATCAAATAAAATATGATTGTTCTCTATCATTAGTGTAACATTTAGAAAATTAATCGTATTGTTGATTCCAATTTCTAATATGAATTTTAGACTTTCATGTTTTTTATTAAAAATGTTGAAAAGTTTGAATAATTCATTCTCAAAGCCCACAAGTAGAATATCATCCACGTATCTAAAATAAAAAGATAAACAATATGGTAGTGAGCTTATAATTTCATTTTCAAAATCTCTCATTACAATATCTACGATGGTCGGTGATAACGGAAAACCCATTGGAGTGCCAAAAATTAATATATAACATTAAATTTAAAGTAAGTAGAATTTAGTACAAAATTAGTTGCTATTAAAAATTCTTCAAGTGGAATATCAATGTTGAGTGTGATCAACTCCCATCTTTTTTCGATACTTTTTTTAACCTCTTTGGCTATGGGGATGTTCGTAAAAAATGACAAAAAAGAGGCTAATGTAAAATTCGTATTTATTTGGCTACCATTTAATTTTTCTACTAGTTCATAGCTATTTTTTATCTATTAGAAGTTTCTATACTTTTATATATAATTTTATGTAAATGTTTTGCTATTTTATATAGCGGATTGTTCGTTGCTGAATGGATTATTAGGTTTGTGGATTTTTGACAATCTATAGACTCTAGGGATAATACCATGAAACTTCTGTATGTTTTTTCTTCTATATATCCTTTTTGTTTCCATCTGGCTAGTAGTGTACGAAAATCATTAATTACACAGGCACACAAAAAAAAGTGGTTGGTCCGGCGGACCAGACTAGTCAATCCTTATGTATTTTGACCCGCTGAATCCAAATCTAAGATCAAAATTGCAAAGTTAGCTCGCATTTTCTAACCACAAAAAAATTCTTTTTTAATTACACAGGCACACAAAAAAAAGTGGTTGGTCCGACGGACTAGAGTAGTCAATCCTTATGTATTTCGATCCGCTAAATCCGAATCTAAGGTCAGAATTGCAAAGTTACCTCGCATTTTCTAACCTCAAAAAAAATTTTTTTTTAAATATTGGTCTGGTGGGCCAAACTAGTCAATCCTTATGTATTTTGACCTGCTGAATCCAAATCCAAGGTCAGAATTGCAAAGTTAGCTCGCATTTCCTAACCTAAAAAAAATTTTTTTTGAGAAATTTTTTTAGAAAAAAATAAGCCAATTTAGCAATTCTGACCTTGGATTGGGATTCAGCGGGTCATAATACATAAGGATAGACTAGTCTGGTCCGCCGGACCAACATTAAAAATAATTTTTTTTTGAGGTTAGGAAAAAATGAGCCAATTCAGCAATTCTGACCTTGGATTTGGATTCAGTGGGTCAAAATACATAAGAATAAACTAGTCTCGTTTGCCGGACCAACATTAAAAAATTTTTTTTTTAGGTTAGGAAATGCGAGCTAACTTTGCAATTCTGACCTTGGATTTGGATTCAGCGGGTCAAAATACATAAGGATTGACTAGTCTGGCCCACCGGACCAATATTAAAAAAAAAATTTTTTTTGAGGTTAGAAAATGCGAGCTAACTTTGCAATTCTGACCTTAGATTCGGATTCAGCGGGTCGAAATACATAAGGATTGACTAGTCTAGTCCCCCGGACCAACCACTTTTTTTTTGTGTGCCTGTATTATCTTTCTGGTGGGATCTTTTTTGCAAATAATGTAAGTGATCACCAAGCATTTCTTCTATATCGTTAATATATTGTAGTTTATTCAATGCCACCGTGGTATTACCTTTGTCTGCTCTTGTAAATAATACGTTTGGTTGTACTTTAATAAATTCTTGGTACGTTTCAAACATCTCAATATAACTTTGTCGTCGCTGTTGCAGTTATTTGACATATTCTTTAAATTATTGATAATTGGAACTGTTTCATTTCTGACCACCCTTTGAAATTCTTCGCTACATTTGTCAATATTTTTTTCTATGTTTTTTATAAACTCAAATGTTGTATTTTTTAAGTTCGTCATAGGTAAATTGAATCGATCACCAAATATTTTATTTCTCTAACCGATAACGTTTTAAACATATCAATAAAATAGAAGGCCCTATATGGTCTACAGCTAGATCTTGGTGCTAATTATGACTTTTATAATATATTAATTTAATAATCTCAGCTCATATATGCTACCATATGCC
The DNA here is from genome assembly GCF_013373865.1 of Monomorium pharaonis. Classification (NCBI taxonomy): domain Eukaryota; kingdom Metazoa; phylum Arthropoda; class Insecta; order Hymenoptera; family Formicidae; genus Monomorium; species Monomorium pharaonis. The sequence continues at coordinate 17,467,426 of NC_050472.1, read as the reverse complement.
TCGAGGTTCGAACCCGGATTTCTTATCATTTCGTGCGGATGTTCTAGCTAATTCGACCACCGAGCTAAAGCAAAAGTTGACAAATTTGTCGGTGCGCAATTTATATAAACTGAGATTAAATTAATTTATTATAAAAATTATAATTAGCACTAAGATCTAGCTATAGACTGTATAGGACCTTCTATTTCATTGATATGTTTAAAACGTGATTGGTCGGAGAAGTAAAATATTGTTGTATATTATAATATATTTATATAGTAAATTGCATAAATCAATTTAAAAAGGATCACCCATCCTTGTAAACTTTTAAAGATTTGTCGAATTAGCTGATACTGTGATATGTTACATTTCATAACCTCTGTTCGAGAATTAGTGAAGTTGTCACTAGTTTTCGCCGCGTCAGGTGGCAGCATCCATCGATCACCGAGCGCATGAATCGCGAAGCGCTGACAGCGCTCGGTAGCGCTGGCGGTCACTTTCAGTTACTACTTTCTAGTGATCATGGCCCCGGCCTAGTGTGTATACGCAGCTCAGAGAGGATAGTAAATCGAGTGAAACTAGTAATTGTGAGAACTCATCGAGGATTCTAGTGCTCATTTCGTTCAGCTCATCTCAGCGACGTTCGCCGAAGGAGGAAACGTAGCAGATAACTCTGGTGCATCAACAAGGGCCTTCTCATCGCTCAGCACGCGCAGCGCGCGCCGGCGCCACGTGCTCAACACGGCTCACGGGCATCATCACATTACGGTGATAGATTAATATAATTGACTCACGCAAGTGCTCATCGGACAGTAAGTTAGCATACAGGACTCAAAGTGTATTCTAGTGTGATTAAAATGGCATTCTGTGATATCGCATGACGATCGCGACAGACATCTCCGCGTTTCGCTCTGTAATTTATGAGTAAAATAAATTGTATTAATATCTGACTCCACGACGCTCTTTCTCACCCTCGTAAACATCCACAGGGCATAACCGCGAGCTCAAGCGAGTATTTCGCGAACCACCTCCTAAATGAAAGTTCCCATAGGTCTAAGATCCGACAGTGGCTTCACCCAGGAGGGGGTGAAAAGCGGGTAATAAATCAGTAGGACGACTATATATACAAATTAACAACAAATAAATAACTAAATAACTTAGAGGCATGCTCTATTTTTGTCCATTTTTGCTCCCCCCCCCCTTGTAATCAAGTGAGTCCCAGATGCGCACAGTAATAAACGGACACAGCAGGCTGAGTGAAACGGACACAGTAACAAACGGACACAGACCAAACGGACATTGTAATAAACGGATACAGTAACAAACGGACACAGTAACAAACGGACACTGTAACAAACGGACACTGTAATAAACGGACACAAACCAAATGCGCACACTGCACATGCGCACGGACCAAATGCACACACGGAAAGTCGCAAACCCATGTGATGCAGTGAATGCTTTGCACGCACACATACGCACGCACGCACGCACGCACACACGCACGCACACACACGGAAGGCCTTCGGCTCCCCCTCTCCCATCCACCCCGGCCAAGTCGCTAACTTATGTGGACTTTACTCTGCTTGCAATGTACATGGATTGCATTTGGTCCGTGCGCATGTGCAGTGTGCGCATTTGGTCTGTGTCCGTTTGTTATTGTGTCCGTTTATTACTGTGTCTGTTTATTACTATGTCCGTTTGTTACTGTGTCCGTTTATTACTGTGTCCGTTTGTTACTGTGTCCGTTTCGCACTGTGTCCGTTTGTTACTCTGTCCGTTTATTACTGTGTCCGTTTGGTATGTGTTCGTTTGTTACGTGTCCGTTTCACTCAGCCTGCTGTGTCTGTTTATTACTGTGCGTATCTGGGACGCTCCTTCGTAATCAACCGTGACTTTTCTTGAACCTCCCCACCTCCAAAAATATTAGGCACATGATTTATAGAACGGATCTTTACGCGAAGGATGGAAACAAAATGCATATTTAATAATTCTAAATAATCGTTCCAATCCTGAGAAGTAGAACTTATCCTGAGAAGTAGACCCAAAGTCTATGAGACCCCTATCAGCATAAGTATAGAATATAAGTTTCCAATAATTCATCTTATAATCGATAGCAATGTTCTTCTCAATGTAGATTGTTATTTTTTAACTAGACAATTCGATATACTCTCTGTTTCAACTAACCTGTGTATTTACTACTAATATTTATTACTGATTTATTACCCCCTTTTACTCACACCCACTTTACTAGGCAAATAAGCCACTTTTGGACCTTGGGCGCGTAGGGACTTTCATGCAGAAGGTTATAAACGGTAACATATCACAGTATCAGTCAATTCGATGAGTCTCCAAAAGTTCATAAGGTGAGTGCGTGGTCCTTTTTTTCTTGTAATTAAATAATATAAAAATATAGCTAAAAAATTTCAAAAAAATTCCTCCTTGTTTTTTTTTTTTAAATTCTTAAAAAAATATTTTTATTTGCAACCAATAAGTCCTCTTAACCTTTAGAGGGCCGGGATTTAAGATCTTAAAACTTCCTTTGAAAATAACCTGAACTTGTGTTTTATATCATGGGTTTATTATATACAAAGTTCCGATCATAGGTTGAGCCAATATATCAGCTTTTCAGCTTGCTAAGAAAAATTTGCAAGAAAAAGCTTGTAAAGAAAAATTAAAAAATTTTTAATTTTGCAAATAAGACTTATATAAAGGTTTTCGGGGTCGCTGAATACAACGGAAACGTGAAATTACAAACATTTTCATTCCTAACTTCATTATAGTCTCAAAAAATGTAAAAAATTCAAATATCACAACTTTCTTTTAGCATAACCTAAAGCTAATGATGTGGACGTAAAGAATTAATGTAGCTTTTTTTTTGTTTTTGTTGGGTTTTTTTTAGTCAAAATTATATAAAAGGCATGCATAAGATCGCAAGCGCAAAGCTGCAAAAAAGTGCGCTAGCTCAATTGCATTCCTATATAAATACTTGAGGTTACAAATATCTTGCAAGTAAAATAAAATATTTACGCCTGTTGCATAAAAATCAAATTATAATAAACTGTAGAAAATATCAATCCAGTTTGGAGCATAATCGATATGTATAAACTCTTCTATAGTTTCTGAACGTGCATATAATATGTGCGTATATTTGTATGTATGTATGTATTTGTGTGTAGAGTGTGTCTGCGTGTTTAAATGTATGTTCATATATACTAAAATGATTGTGCCTTACATTTATGAGAAAATAATTTTCAGTTGAAACCGATATCGGTTTTCCGGCCATCTAATGGTTAAAAGTAACTTAAGTGTTAACTTTCATAATTAAATATTAACGTTGGAATGTTGATTATAAACATCCGCAAACATTTTAAAAATTATTGTGTCCATATTTTTTAGATAAATGCAATAAAATATAGAATATTGACATTATAATTAAATCTGTTCTTCAAAGTAAAAAAATATACAATATTTTATATATTTTTAAAGATTAAATAATAAAGTAAAAATTAAGGTATTTTAATTTTTAAACGTTTATTACAATTGTTTAGAATAATTATTTATAAAAATACGATTATAAAAAAATAGAAAGATTAAAATAAGCTAAAGCAAAATATATAATAAAAAATATAAAAAATACTGATAAATAAGATATATAATAAAAGTTATTGTTCGGATTCGTAAGGGAAACCATGCGATTTTCCTAAGTCCCTATCCTAAGTAAATCCTAAGTAAATATTTTGAGAATAATATCGCCATGTCCGTACTCCTCCCACTCCCGCACCTAGGTGGATCGAGCAGCTTGGAGACGACAGGGTGCCATTAGCGCTCGGTGTGATAGCGCATATCTCGATAGCACACATAAAGATTTAGTAAATTCCCGATAGCGCACATCCCAAAAGCGCACATCCCGATAGCGCACAACCCGATAACGCACATTTCTATAGCGCACATACCGATAGCGCACATCCCAATAGTGTGAATAAGTTCCAGATGCGCACAGATCAAAATGGACACAGCAGGCTCAATAAAACGAACACAGTAACAAAGGAATACAGTGTCAATCAGACAGAAATAAATTCATGCAAAATTGTCAATGAAATTTTATAGGCATATAGTGTTAACTAAATGTAATCGAATGTAAACAGAAGAGGGGGCAAAGGAGTGGATGGAGTTCGCTAAGCGTAGAAAGTCGCAAACCCATGTGGTTACAGTACAAAGCATGGACACTTCTTCGCGGTGGCCACACACACACACACACACACACACACACACACACACACGCGCGCGCGCGCGCGCGCGCTTTTTACTTTGTGCGCTATTAGGCTAATATGCCTTTTTTACTGTGCAATATCGGGACGTGTGCTATCGGAATGTGCGCTATCGCACCATGCGCTAACGAGACCCTCCCTTTGGAGACGGGGGGCTTACGGGTTGAGGGTGCGGCAAGGTCAAAACACGGGCATGATCTCGCGGAACGTTACCAATCTCAGCCAACCAGTCAATTTGGAAACGCGTTTCGTTTGCCTTTCAAAATAATCGAGCCTCGCGCAAGTGCTACGCTTGCGCGCTCAAGTGCCTTTGCACTTAATTAGTGTTATATCTCCTGACTAACTGTCGGTTTTATCTGTGGACGCATGTGCAATAAACAAGTGCGGTTAAATGTCTGTGAATTTTCTAAGAGCTCTATCAACATTCTTGCCCGGCAGCTTCTCCGATCTCTTTGCCCGTCTATCGCTTTTCCGATTTCTCCTTCCAACTTCGCTATCGGTCACGTTAAGGTGGATTCTGTGGGTCGATCCAACCTTGGTCGACACGGATGAAACAGTTATAGTAGTGAAAAGCACTACTCCCCTTAATAATATTAAGAAGTAATGATCAAAAATAGTCACAATCAAACAATTTGTTAACAAAAATGGTTAAAATATTGTATTATTTATTAAGTATTATTTATAAATATCTTAAACTAATATTTTATTTTAAAGACTGTAGTAGGTTGTAATTTATTCACTAAATTACAACCCTGTGAATTTAGCTTATTCTTATTTTCAATTTAAAAGATAATATGGATTTTACTCTAAACTTAAGAGTAGTACTCACAATCAGTTAAATCTCAAGTTGAGTATTATATTCAAGTTAAAAATTAAGTATTATTACATTACATTACGTTATATTAAGGCAATGATGGACTGCCTCTTAAACTTGATCGAGGTCGATAATGTAGAGTCATTCATGAACATCATTAATGAGATTTCGCATATATCTCTTTTATAAATTTGAAAATTCTTTTCCAGAATTAAAGTACACATATTAATATCCATCTGTAAATTGGACTTTATATCGAGGACAAAAAATATTTTTTTTTATTGCTCTACTTTTTACGCGTATATAACCTAAATTTTCGTTTCACAATTTCGTCTCAATTAGGCACTAAAATCTAATTTTCGAAACTCGACATTGTTTGTTCTCGTTGTCTACTAGTCTGTGAATACGAATTTCGTAGGTACAAACTGTAGATCTTTTATATTAAGCAAACATTGTTATGATGTGACAGCAAATTAACAATTTTTTCTCGTTTTTGGAGGAAATTCCACTCCACAGACTGATAGCAATGCCAGAATAATCTTTTATTCTGGAGAAGAATTTCCAAATCTATAAAAAAAATAAAAAGATATTGTTAAACAAAAATTACTATCTTTTTGTTGGTAAAACAGACAACTCCAGCATCCCCTTAAAGTTGAATTTTCGAAATAAAAATATACAATATTTACTTATTATTCTTACGCGTGTTTCAAATATCAAATATTTATTTATTGAGAAAGAAATTATTAAGGAATAAAAAATCTATCTAAAGATTTCTTAGAACATTAGAAAAATTAATATATTTAATTCTAGAACGGTACACCGCGGTAATTTTGTACTCCAGCGTAAATTAGAATTTATCACCTAAGTTAGTAGACGATGAGATCAACTGGAAACATAAATTACATTTTAATGTATTCAAATGTTAATTAATATTTATTGTTGTAAATTAAATTGTCTTCGTTATAAAAAAAGAAATTCATATAATATAATATTAATTTTAGTCGATCTATTCAATGCAAAACACTTCCAAAGAAATAGCACGTTTGCACCCCAATGTGCCACTTGAAGTAAAAAAATAAGTACCGTTCTAGGGTTAATTTTATAATTAAATTTATATATTTAATAATAGTTACATACGCGTGTATTGTTTCGTTCCGCTTTCAATTCGGAGATTTCCTCTTCTCTTTCTAGGATGCTCTCTCGTGCTGCTGCCAGTTCTTTTGTCAACTGTGAAAATTCCTGTAATAAAACGTTTATATTAATATAAAATTAATGTTACAATGTCACATTAAAATTATATTATTTTTTACTAAAAAATATAACACAATTTTAAAGTATCAAAGTAAATAATATTGTACACACATTTTTATTGTTAAAAATTGTATATTTTGGAAAAAAATTTTAAAGTAGAAAAAAATTTAATTTGTAATAAACAATTTAATTTGTAATAATGACTTTTTGCGGCCATCGTCTACGTGTCCAGCCATCCACCTTCTAGGAAAAGTTGTTCATACGACAACCAGGGCGCAACACACCCATCTAATCCTTTCTGCAAACGCATTTGTATCGGCGAACGGTCGCTCTGCGATATATAGATCACTGATCTGAATATATGGATAGAATACCTCAAGTAAGAGTATGGCCAATGCGCCGTCATTTGTAAGGAACTTATGTGTGAATCCATTTGTGTAAACCTATATGTGTGACAACATGCAAATTATACCTCTTATTATACTTTTAAACACTCGTAACTCTCTCTTTCCTTCTGTTTCCCTTCCTTCTCTTTCTAATAGTGCCCTATTACAAATGGTGACTCAAAATCCAAACGTGACTAACATTAGCTATACTTTTATTTAAAGTACTCTAATATGAATGATTAACGACGCAACTATCGGTGAAGGTCCGCCATTTTTTAGGAATCATTGGTCTTATGTATTGTTGCGTTAATCTCGTGACACTGTATAAAAGCACCTTCACTTATGTACACAAGACTTACACATGCCACATCACATAATGCCAATGTTTCTTCTAAGATGGCAGACCTTCAATTGGCTTCATCGAATCATAAACGTTCATGTAACTTATCAAACACATAGGTATTTCTATCTGTATTTTTCTGACGCCAATGAGTATCGACTTTATTTTATGTTCTTGAAATAAAAGTGAACGCCCTTTGCGTTTTCAAGAAGTATATTTATCAATTAATTGTAACGAATGTTTGTAACAAAGTAAGAATATTAGGTGCAAGTGATGCAAAAATCCTAAGTCCACTGATAAATACCTATGAAAACAACTAATTTTTAATCAGCAATCCCAAAAATTCAGAATATGAATTCCATTCAAATCCAAGAAAATTGTACACGTTAATTTGCCATATTACATCAATCATTTTAAGTTTTAAAATTTTGACTACAAATTCATAATTAGCGACCCTAAAAACTTTTAGTAAGACATGAATATGCAAATTGTTTCTAGAAAGTTATGCATAAAGTGATTAGTAAACCAAATTTTTATTTACATTTTGCGTAATCAATCATTAATTAAACATCGCGGAAAAGCGATAACAAAATGAATAATACAGCTTTTTTTAAAAATGGATACAATGTTTTTTAGGAGTAGGGGTGCTAGTGTCACGTGTAAACTTAGCATTCTATTTTTGTTTTTAATTTCCTGCGAAGGGATAGAAACACAAAATTCGGGACTTGAGCAACAAATCTGCATATAATTATCCCGTATATCCAAAATTTTTGTTAGTGATAAGGGGCTAGACTCACTGAGGTGAGATTTTCACAATATCTACTCAATCGTAATCATGAGCACGGGCAACTTCGTCGCTCGTTTATGTTTTCGTGTTAATTAACAAGTATTAACAAGTATCAACACAAATCAAAAACAATATTACGCAGAAAGCACGTTATTTGAGCGCCAGACACAAGAGAGCGTACTACTCTTTCTCTAGAGATATAAAGAAATTACTCTAAAATTCAGAAATTTACTTCAATCTGGCACGAATTTCAATGATTCTGATTACTCAGCTACGAAATTGATAGAGGGGTTGATTCAATGGAACAATAAGAACTTAGATGAAAGAGATTATAAATCAATCACACTGATATTAACGAATAACATCAACAATCTATTTACTGAGTTAAATAAAAAATACAGAGATCAGCGGAAAATACATACTCAGCATATAGTTCAACGGCATGCTATCGTATCAAACATTTTGCGATAAAAGAAAACGTGCAGGGCGACGTCAACCCGATTTATTGTGCAACCAATTTTCTTTGGACGGCATCGGTAATACAAGTTCGCTGACAGATATAAAATAAATTATTACCATTCTTTAAATGCTTCTATAAACTCTTTTTTGTTCACATGCCGGCTAAAATATGAATTTCGTGAATAATAACTGCAACAATATTAATACATACTTGATACGAGAGATGATTGGTACTCAATTCGCGAGAAAAATACGAACGGTAGATAAAAATATCTCTCGTAATCAAGAGACACGGCAGTAGCTCGCGCAAAGTAAACGCGCGAGCTTGACTATGTTCTTTACGCAAGTACACGACTTGCGAGCACCCGAGATTATCGGATTTCAGAAACGGGTATACTGATCGAGTTCTAGCTAGACTTAATCAAAAGCTTAGGGTCGATTTGTATCAGAAAACTGTTTTTATTTTTCCTCTACATACCCTATGAGAGAAGGTATCACGACGCAAAGTCAAAATGTCAAAATTTTCATGTAAATAACGTCATTAACTTCAGAAAATGTTTTCACACTTTTGATATAAAAGGCGCTTATATGCCATACTGCATGTGATGCATCCTGCGTCTAGTAAATGCGTATCAGGTTATTTAGGAACCCATCACACCGACAAAATATAGTGGCATGAGCCGCGCAGCGGTCACATCCGCATGCTTCTTGCATTTTCACTACGGCGTTCGCATCGTGTATAATAAGTATGTGGGTCGACAGAGGCTCGCGCGAAGTGACGTGCAGTGTGAAGTTATGTTGATTATGTTATGACAGTTTCGTGAAGTAGTGCATTATTATACCATTATGTCTCATAACTGATGTATCTTTCATAAGAATAATTTGTTATATTTTAAGAGAGGTCAAAGTTGTGATAAATAAGAAGAAGCATGATAGTGATTCGCTCTAAGTGATGATGCGCGTGAGACAATCGGAGATCAGTGAGAAACCTCGGAGAGGTTTTTCTCTGCGGAGACAGTTTCACGAATTGTGTTTTGTTGATAATTGTGAGGTACTTGTGAAATAGTTGTCAATAGTAGAACTTCGAGAGAGGGAAGGGAGCAGAGAGAGAGAAAGGGGAAGAGAGAGAGGGAAAGAGAAATAGAGAAAGGGAGAAGGAGAAGGGGAGAGAGAGATAGAAAGGGGAAGAGAGAGAGAGATTAGATTAGATTAGATTTATTATAATAATGCCCTAGCGCGCTATGGGGCAAACAAAATAATAGTTTGATACAATCGTACAATTTAAAATAATAATACTGTGAGTAATATTAACTAAAGTAACAAGAATGCTTCCAACAGTGTAACATTAAGTAAATCAATCAGTAGGTGAACATCTTATAACAAAATAATACTGGTGTAATATATTAGAATTAGATAGAACTATTGATTAAAATAACAATAACGCTTAAATTTTACTAATGCAATAATAATGATCATATATACACTTAAATATATAATAGGTAATACTGTTGTTTATTATTCTCAATGATGTTCGAAACTCTATGCCAGTGCCTAAGATGAGAAAAGAAAAAAGAAAAAAGGAAGGGAGAAAAGAAAAGAAAAAAGAGAGTGCAAATCATCAACTGCCAGCGTTTCTAACATATCGAATATTAGTGCGAAAAATGTTAATGTAAGCTAGTATTCAATGATAAGTCTTCATCTAACGCAATATATCTAAACAACTTAGATTTGAACACGGACAAGAAAGTTGCATAAGTTATCTCGTCCGGTAGGAAATGCCATAAGTAGATAGCTGAGAGATGAAACGAGTTCCGATAGGTAGTCGTTCTATGAGAGGGAATATGAAACATTTCAGTTATTCCTGCCCTAGACGAGCATCGCAAAGTGTCATCACGTCTCAGGAAAATATCTATTAAGTATGTAGGAGCAACGTTATGAACAACGTGGAACATTACAACACCGAGGAAGTATTTCCGTCTACCAGATACACTCAACCATTTCAGTCGGTGTCTAAAAGATGTAATATGCTCATCCCTACACAAATCAAAAATAAACCAAAAAGTACAATTTACAAGTCTCTGCAACTTAGAGTCGAGTTCATCTGTGAGATCATTATAGACGACACAGCAATAATTGATCAGTGGTAAGACTAGAGAAGTAACAAGCTTTATTCAAAATTGAGCCGACAACGAATTTAAATGATATTTTAATTTGTGGAGCGTAAGATGGACCTTGCAAAAGACAGCCGACACGTGGCCTGCTCACGAGAGATTAGATTTAAACACCACTCCCAAATTACGTATTTCTTCAACATAAAGCAAAGTTATTTTGTTTACTACAACAGGTGATAATACATTCAGATTGATGATATGTATATAGGCACTACTACCTGAAATTAAGATGTTAGACTTAGCAAGATTGAGTTTTAAACCATTTGAAGACGCATAGTTGGCTATAACACTCACGTCATGTCAAATCATTTCAAGTCCCAGGTGAAGTTCCGATGAGCAACAGCTTAGATAAATCAGCGTGTCATCAGCAAATACGATGTTTCGTATATTTTTGAAAAGACCCGATATCAGATAGAATAAAGATAGAAAATAGTAAGGGGCCAAGCACAGAGCCTCGGAGGACTCCCGATGTTGTCTGGAGCCATGTTAAAACTAATAGTCCATCTACAACTGCATGGGACCTGCCCTGCCCGTAAGATATGAGTATATCCATCGTAGTAATGACTCAGAGAAACCTTTCCTAGCTAGCTTTGTTAACAAGATAGAGTGCAAAACAGTGTCAAAGGCTTTACTGAAATCGAACAAAACTAATATAGTTATGCATCTCTAGTCAACAGCACTTCTAACATCATGACACAGACGTAGTAAGGCAGTCTGAGTACTGTACGACTTGCGATAACCTGATTGGTAAGCACTTAACAAGTCGTTTTCGACTAAGAAATCCAAAATCTGGTTATTATCTATCCTATCTATATCCTATTTATAGGGAGAAGGGGAGACAGAAAGAGAGAGAGGGGGGGGACTATCCCGATTACGCACATAAACGATTGGACACAGACTCGATTGGACACAGACCCGATTGGACACAGGCCCGATTGGACACAGACCCGATTAAACACAGACCCGATTGGACACGGACCCAATTGCACACGATACGATTCCGCATTACAGATAGTACATAGGTTAGCGACTTGGACAAGGTGGGTGAGGCAAGGGGGGCAAAACGCGCAATCGGGTCCGTATGCAATCGGGTCCGTGTGCAAACAAATCGTGTGCAATCATCTCAGTGCGCAATCGGGTCCGTATGCAAACGGGTCGGTGCGGAATCGAATCCGTGTGCGATCGGGTCGGTGTGCAATCGGGTCCGTGTACAATCGGATCTGTGTCCAATCGAGTCCGTGTCCAATCGAGTCCGTTGTTGTACCTTTCGGTGCAACAAGGATAATTTCGGGATCGTGTCTGCCCAAGAAGTTGGAACTCGCGGAGGAAGTATTGCGAGGGCCAGGTCCGCAAGTAATGACACTCTCGTTTTTATATAAAAAACGTTGTTTATTCTGTGTTGTACAGATTAGCTCTCAACACGTGCGGTCGTCGGTGATGCCACGTCGTGTTGAATTGCGTGTGGCGATAAGACTCGGCAAGAACTTGATAGCTCGCTTGACGCTTCGTCACTATGTAGTATAAGATATAATTAAGTCTTTACGTACTGAGGTCTATGTGACCCAAAGTAGTAAGCACACACGTGACACGCGTATTAGCGTGAATGACTATTAACTGGTTCCGTTGCCCATCAATCGGCAGTCGTTTATATAGTTCACGGAAAGTGTCACTTGGAGGGGCAATAGGCCCTCGATACTTAGCAACAGACCGCCAAATTGCAATTTTAGCATTTCCACCGGAAATGTGGCGTGATCGTTGCTAAGCTGAGATCGGTGAAATTCCGAGTCTCGACCGTGCATTGACCGGTGTGATGGCCGGTCAGCCATGCGCGAGGTGTCACTTGATACCCCGCGCGATAATATGAGATGACACTTCCTCTGAGTGTTCAAGACACTCTTTTATTAATCTTAGTTATTTTAATATTCTAATATAATAATATATAGTTGGAGTAATTCTGTCTCACTCACAACACCGTGTCCAATCGGAACTGTGTCCGATCAGGACGGTGTGCAATTGGGTCCGTGTGTAAACGGGTCGGTGCGCAATCAGGTCCGTGTGCAATCGGGTCCGTGTGCAAACGGGTGGTGCGCAATCGGATCGGTGCGCAATCAGGTCGGTGCGCAATCAGGTCCGTGTGCAAATGAGTTAGTGCGCAACCGGGTCCGTGTATCATCGGATCTGTGTCCAATCGAGTCCGTGTCCAATCGGAACCGTGTTTGATCGGGACGGTGTGCAATCGGAACTGTGTTCAATCGAGTCCGTGTCCAATCGGGAAATACTACTGTGTCTAATCGCTTATGCGCAATCGGGCCTCACTCAAGAGAGATCCTAACGGCAGTTATTATTGATAATCGTATATTAATAGTAACACAGGCACACAAAAAGAAAGTGGTTGGTCCGACGCATTAGACTAGTCAATCCGTATGTATTTCGACCCGCTGAATTCGAATTCAAGGTCAGAATTTCAAAGTTAGCTCGCATTTTCTAACCTCAAAAAAAATTTTTTTTTATAATGTTGGTCCGGCGGACCAGAATAGTCTATCTTTATGTATTTTGACCCGCTGAATCCAAATTTATTGTCAGAATTGCTACATTGGCTCATTTTTTCTAACCTCAAAAAAAATTTTTTTAAATTTTGGTCCGGCGAACCAGACTAGTCTATTTCTATATATTTTGACCTACTAAATCCAAATTCAAAGTTAGAATAGCTAAATTGGCTCATTTTTTTTAACCTTAAAAACCACCTTGTAAAAGCAATTTGGATCACAATGTATAATCCGGAACGTGCAGACTTGCGTAATCCCATTAGCCGGGGAAAATTTTCTAGGAAACCACAAAAGTCAAGATTACAGAGAAAGGGTAGCGGAAATGATGGAGAACTATAGAAAACTAGATTGCCTAATGAATCTTAAGTTGCATTTCTTAGATTCTCATATCGACTACTTCTCAGAAAATCTAGGTAATTACAGTAAAGAACAGGGAGAAAGATTTCATCAGGACATCAAGGAGATAAAATGTCGACATCAAGGCAAGTGGGATGTGGATATGATGGCTGATTTCTGCTGGACGCTCAAACGTAATGTCTCTGTGAAAGGAAAGAAACGTAAGAGAAAGCCATTGCACAGAACCTTCAAAAATAAAAGAGTTAGATATGATAGAAAAAGGGAGTGAATTTTCTACGCTATTCATTCACAGAAGCTCAAACTTGTCATACGTATTGAATTTTCCCCGAGTAATGTGGTTACACAAGCCTGCACGTTCCGGATTATACATTTGTGATCCAAACTGCTTTTACAAGATGTTTTTTTGAGGTTAGGAAAAACTGAGCCAATTCAGCAATTCTGACCTTGGATTTAAATTCGGCGGGTCAAAATACATAAGAATAGACTAGTCTGGTCCGCCCGACCAACATTAAAAAAAATTTTTTTTTGAGGTTCGGAAATGCGAGATAACTTTGCAATTCTGACTTTGGATTCGGATTCAGTGGGTCAAAATACATAAGGATTGACTAGTCTAGTGCGCCGGACCAACGACTTTTTTTGTGTGCCTGTGTAATTAAACGACTTCTATGAAAACATCCAAACGATTCGATATTAGGTAACCAAGATGCATTCTTTACCAAGATACATTTTATATAAGAATATTCTTCAATTTCACTATCAAAAGACAGAAAGTATATAATATTCAGAGAAAAACACACAAAGAAGGAGGAAATATACACACACGTATATATATGTACATAGAAACATTGCACAATATTCTTTACTCCCCTCTCCCCCCGTCTCTTTCTCTCTCTGCGTAAAAATAATGCAATCTCTTTTTTCTTATATATAATATATAGTTCTAGGTAAGACTTCTAATATTAAAGAAATGTAATATTAAGTAATTAATATTAATTAGTTTAAAAATCGCTTTCTTATTTTCAAAATTATATACCAACACACATACACACGCGCGCGCACGCACGCAATCACACATTCAGATGCACTCACAAAAGAAAAAGAAAGAGTGCTGGCAAATTATTCGGTTTAGCAACGCCAAGTTTTTGTGATAAAATTTGTATTATTAGGTGTACAAATAAGTTTCCAGTAAGTTTGTTCCAGTAAAATTGTCAGATGTAAAACGCCATTATCGTAAAGTTGGACATCTGTCAACAACATAATTTTGAAATATTAGTGAATTTTTATCAGTATAATATATTCTTTTGTGTGCGAAAATGTCGAGTTTTGAGCCGAATAAGCGTCATTTGCGGGAACTTTTGATTTACTTCTTCAATTTAAAAAAATCTGCAGCTGAGGCGCATCGATTGCTTATAGAAGCATATGGTGAGGCTGTCTTAAGTGAGAGAAGTTGTCGTGAGTGGTTCCAAGTTTAAGAACGGTGAATTTGACATCAAAGACAAAGAACGTAGCGGAAGGTTGAAAGTGTACGAAGACGCGGAATTGTAAGCATTATTGGATCAAGATTCGTGCCAAACGCAAGAATAACTTGCACTTACATTCGGGGTAACTCAACAAGCAATTTTATATCGGTTAAAATCATAAATACCCAATTTTTGATTTAAAAAACGGCGGAAACTTATTTGTACATCTAGTAATATATTTATTTGTAATATTTGTACAGATAATTATTTGTAAAAATGAATGTTCTATTTCGTATAAACATCCATTTTTATAGTTGGCGTATTTTCTTCATATTATCAATTTTGTAGACAAAATAAACTGTTTGTTCTTTTTGGGGAAAAGATAATTTTATTAAAACTTCGTACATTTGTAGTGCCAAATTAAAATTATTTTGTACAAAAATAGATTTTTGAGGGCGTTTTATGCGCGCGTACTTGGCGCTTTTTAAGACCTTTTTTAAAAAGGTAATTTTGTTGGGATTTTGCTCATTTTATAGTGTCAGATATCTCATTTTTTTAATAATATATATGAAGGTCTTTAAGACAATTTTAAAGTCTATATCTAATTAAAGATCGAGATTCAGATTTAATTAATATAACGAAACAAAGTTATATTGGTTTTATTCTTTATCTGTAATATTCACATGTTTATTTCATTGAATATCAATTATTTTTATAAATAATAACATATATGAAGACAATTTTAAAGTCCATATCTAATTAAAGATCGAGATTAAAATGGAATTAAAATAACAAAACAAAGTTATATTCGTTTTATCAGGGTTGAAAAGTAACGCATTACTTGTAACGCCGTTACAGTTTTCGTTACTTTTTTTCGGTAACAATCGTTACTTTTTTATGTCTGTAACGGTAACGGTAACGTCGTTACATTTTTACAGTAACGGCAACGAATTTACTTTTATCGTTACTTTAGTTCCCTATTATCTTTTATATCTGTTCAATAAATCGCGCGCATTATTCTTGATTAGATAAAAATATTCCGATATAGGAGGCTGGAAGTCAATGTCACATGAGAATGCCCTGTTGAAATATCCTGTTGATGCAATGCGTGAACTTTTTATTTTGAGATTTAAAATTCGACTCTAGATATTGTCTTCAATACGCAAATACATACAATGTATAACCTATCTGTCATTATAGGTTACGTGCAATAAATGCAATTATAAAATATTTATTTTAATATTTTATAATATATTTTAAATATGTTTGAAAAATATTCTCTACCTTATATCTTAGGCTGCATTCCGATAGTCATTGCTAGTACTAAAAGTCTAAAAGTCTATAGTATATGTGTGTGTGTGTGTGTATATGAAACGTGAATTATAGATTTTCAATACTGGAAGTGAATATTGGAATGCTTAATAATGACATTAATTTTTAAAAACAAAGTTTAATAAAAATTTTTGGCAAAATAACATTTGTGAATTACAATGTGAATTTTTATAAAGATGTAACGAGCCGTTCCTCCGCCACCAATAAAGCATATAGATACGAGGCCGTTACCCTCCTACCTCGTGTAGTCCCCTCCGCTTATCTCTGTCTCCCCGCACATCTCCGCTCCTCTTGTCACCAAACGGGGGCTATAAAAGCCCTCCGCTGGTGATAAGAGAGCAGATCTCCCCGGTCTAGCGTACTGAGCCGACCGATCCATCTCAGCGTACTGAACTGAGACTCCTAGTGCACCGACTTAACCTCGCACCCGGTTTTCTTCGCTAGCGCGCACTGAGCGCTTCCTCGCGCCACGCAGTGAGTGGCAGACCACCGCCTCGCTCGTTATCCGGATCCCGGTACGCGCAATGAGCTACCGATCCCAACCGCACACGGGGACCCCGCACTGAGGGGAAACCGCCGACGCGAAGAATCATCCACGCGGGATGATCCTCGCTGACAACAACAGCTGATCGCCGAACAGCTGATCGCCGTAGCTGCCGAGCCGAGCTCCGCGCCGCACCGCACAGTCGCGCACCGCCGCGACCAATCGTAGCGCCGCATCGACCGACTCGGCGAATGGAAGCGCCGTACCGCACCGCGCAGCCGCGACCGTAACACCGCAGCCAATCCGGCTACCGCCGCGACCGATACGAGCACCGCCTCGCACCGCAGCACCGAAATTATACCGCCACGAGCGCCATAGTCACCAAGACCGGCCGCTACCATCGATCGACGCGCCGACCGACCAATACACGGGTCGTACGCCCACCGCAGCCAATCCGGCACCGAAACTCTATGCGCACATGCGCACCGCGACACACGTCGCCACAATCGCCCGCGCCTCGCATAGCGAGATTTTATATATAAGTTGTACATATTAAAGTAGGGACCCTGTATATAATAGATAGGAATGTATTAGAATAAATCATAGTTGTTAATCATACATCTCATGCCTCCATCATTCACTTAACCAGCCCGCCGTCCGAACCCTGAATTGCCCGCGGCTATCCGTAGCCAATAATATTCGAAAATTCACGGTTACAAAAATAAGTATACTAAAAAAATAGATATTAACATAAAAAATTAGAATAATTATTAGTTGAGTTTAATATAAAAAAGCTTGCTATATAGAAACTAGTTTAAAGTTTTAAGTTTTAATATCGATTATTAAATAATGTAATTTTATAATCTAACATCTTACTTCAGCATTTCAAAGAAGTAACTAAAAAAGTAACGAATTGTTACTTTCTAAGTAACGATAACGGTAACACGTTACTTTTTAAAATAAGTAACGAGTAACGGTAACAAGTTACTATTTACAAAAAACTAACGGTAACAGTAATGCGTTACTTTTTTAAGATAACGTTCTCAACCCTGCGTTTTATTTTCTTTTATGATTACATTTTGATTCATTTTTATAATATGCTTGTTACATCGTGGATGGAAATACGGCTGTGCTAATTTGAAGATTAGAATAACACTATGTGTGGTACAATTTTAGAGAAATTTCTTAACATTACAACTTAATAACAATATTAGTAGGGGAAGTGCGCCGGTTGTGGGCACGCTCTAGTTGTGGGCACCCCTACATAAATTTGGACAGCAAGCATACGCTACTGATCTGAGTACTGAAAAACGTGTATGTTGACGGTACGCAGTTTTCGTGTTGATACCGAAACGAATACACGCATTTGCGTAGTAGCTGTGAGCATAGTAAAAATTTGCAATAAATAAACAGAAAAGTGATTTTCTACTCTTTTCGAAGTGCGATAAATCGGTGTGAATTCTTTCAAAAAGGTAAGTGTTTCATTGTGTTTGCAGTGTTGTTATTGTATTTTGTGATTTCATTTCGTATTCAACCAAAATTTTTGCACCACATAATTTGTTAGTCTTTTGGAAAAATAGCTGTCATTCCCGGTTATGAGCACCTTCATGTAACCGGTTGTGGGCACCCTTGTTTTTTTTTCATTTAATGCGTGTGTTTGGTTGAAAAACTGCGTAATATCGTTCTTTATGTTGACGTAACGTATTTTATCACTGTTTTTATGCATTTCACGCATTTTTAGCCACGTCAACCTCGGAAAAATTATTTGATAAAAAAAATGAATTTTAATGCGCTGTTGCAAGCCATTAAGTGTTTCTTAGCGGACAATAAACCTGTCAAAGGGATTGCTAAAGCATATGACATTCCTCGGAGCAGTCTGCAACGCTATTTGAAGAAAGTCGCAGCCCAATTTGACGACATTTCATCCGTGGAAGATGGTGTTTTGTTGGAATTCGTCTGGACCTACTGCCACGGAAATTGACCACCGCAAACTCCATTAAATGCAATGAATACAGTCGTCCGGTGCATTTAAAGTGCGCTGATATGCGTGCCAGCTAATTCACATGCAAGCATTGTGCTTTTGATTTCGAAGATGAAGAAGGCGATAAGTAATGTGAAAATGTGTCGTCTTTTTTTGTTCTTTTTGCCAGTGAAGGCTTCTAAAATAAATAAATTTTTATTTTCTCTTTATTTGTGGTGGTTTTCCTTCATATTTTTCCATTTTTAGCGAATTTTTCAAGGGTGCCCACAACCGGGTACAAATTTTTTTTGTCCAAAAATTGTCACTTTACTAAATTTTTGATAAAATTTTTCTAGTTGAAGAAATCAATTTAGTTCCTTCACTGACAGTTAGCTAAGGCCTCTAGCTTTCCACTGGTACACATATGTCTGCATAATATGTATTTAGTCAAAAGTTATGAGCTAAAAACAAAACGGTGCCCACAACCGGCGCACTTCCCTTACATTATTTCGACCATAATATATTAAACATATCAATGAATTTTTAAATCGCCTAACGGTCTACATCGGATCTTAGTGATGGATATAATTCTTTTTTATTAAATTTAATTTTCTTAGCTTTATTTTAAACTGTGCGCCGACAGGATTCGTCAGACTTAAGACACAGTAATCCTGTCGACGCACAGTTTAAAATAAAGCTAAGAAAATTAAATTTAATAAAAAAGAATTATATCCATCACTAAAATCCGATGTAGACCGTTAGGCGATTAAAAAATTAATTAATATGTTTAATATATTACGGTCGAAATAATGTACTAATATTGTTATTATACGTCATCGCCTAAAAAAAGTCGTGCTTTAGGATATACTGTTATTGCGAGGAATAATACCATATGCCTCGGTGGTCGAATTGGCTAGAACGCTCGCACGGAATGACGAGAGATCCGGGTTCGAACCCCGGTTGAGGTATTATTTTTCGCAATAAATTAATTTACATTTTTGGGGGAAAGATAGGAAAGGGGGATTATAAGATGCGCTTGAACATCGAAATTTAGCTTAGTTACTGTGTCTTTAGTCTGACGCCTGTCGGCGCGCAATTTAAAATAAAGCTAAGAAAATTAAATTTAATAAAAAAGAATTATATCCATCCTTAAGATCCGATGTAGACCGTTAGGCGATCTATTTAGTAGCCGATGAGTTTAAAAACTTATTGATATGTTATAACTTAATATTTCATATATATTTTTTAAAATACTACTTAATAATATTGCTGTCCTAATATTATTAAAATATTTTAAAAACATTTATTATGTTTTTTAAATGTTATTAAACGTTATGACATAACGTTTGATAAATGTTTTTAAAATATTACTGAATAATATTACTGCCCTAATATTTTAAAAACATGAGTTACATACGTGTTTTAAATGTCATTAAACATTATAACATAATTTTATAAATGTTTTTAAAATATTAATTATTTAATACATAAAATCTAAACATTTAATAATTTTACAGACATAAATTAAAATATTTTTCATGTGTTTATAATACGAATTATAAGTTATCATATAAATTATTAAATTTCTATATTTCGCTCCTACATTTAATTATATTCATCTGTTATATACGCATATATTACCGTCTACTAATCATGCGTTTGTCATACGTTTTGTGTTTGAATGTTTATATAATTCATAATGTTACATTAATTTTATTATTGATTTAATGTTATAATAACATCCTGACAAAAACAATTTCTATAAACGTGTAAAAATATTTACTAAAAGTAAAAAATTTATAAAAGTTTTTAATATGTTTTATATATATAATATAAATGGTTTATTCCGTACTCCCTTTCGGGGTCGACGGGATGTTTTTTAGGGATGCAGCAAACCCCTTATAGCCCGGGAAGTAACGACATTTAAAAAAAATGATTTGCTTAGTCTTGGTATAAAGCGTTTTCTCTTATTTTAGTAGTATTGTTGACGAAATGCAGAGTCTGGCTGCGGAATGGGTGACGCCTTTGATCTTGTCACGAAAACACTTACGTTGAAATAATTTGCTTAACTTTTAGGTATTTGTGGCGAGTCAGGGCTAACGCGCCCCTGACAGTACGCCACCACAATACATTGTTAGAGAAACAGGACCACGCGCCCCTTGACGGTAGGCTACCACAAGAACACAGTAAGAAATTCGAGATCTTACTTTCCAAAAACGCGTTACGCACGCTCACCACTAGAGGCCCTCCTTACTCAAGAGTAAAAAGCCAGTTACCAGCCTTTATAAGGAGCAGCGGTGAACCGGAAAGTCACTCTTTGCGCTCTGAAGCAGATAGTCAATTTTGCGAGCAGAAAGCACTACGCTTTACCGCCAGTACAGTCACCACGGCGACTACTCCGGAAGAAGCCAGGAAGCTGCAGTGGAGACTCCGGGCGCTCACGCTGTCACCACTCCGGAACACGCGGCCACCTCGTGTACTGCTAGCCGAGGGAGATCTGAGGATCTGGAGATACACCTCTCCACGGTACCAACTGCCGGACCTATTAGAGAACCTCGCCAGGGACAGCTGCAGTGTCGCCACACAGACGGACACCACAGACGACTGCCAGAGAGATCAGGCGACGCAGACAGCCCTCGGAACCACCACCACGAGTGGAACGCAGACCAACCGCAGCAGTCAGGCCGGCAGACCAAAGCGGAAGAAGGCTAAACAACGGAGACCATCAAAGGAAAGACTGTCCAGGGTAAAAAGGCATCGTATCGAGGGGCCCGCTGCTACGCCGCCCAAGAGCGTGACCGACTGTAACAACAACGAGGAACCAGCATACCGGGTTACAGTCACCAAACCACCATTACGGTGGAGGCCTAAGGCCTAAAGTCTTTTTCACAACGGCCCTTATCAGGGCCACTTGAACATACGAAAATATAGTAGTGTATATATGTACATAGTGTATAGCAAAGAATAAATATATATATTCTGTTTTACCAACGGCCTAGTTCACTGGCGAAAGACCTATCCCAAGCGACCAAAAGAAACGAACACACCGGAACGAGCGAAGTTCCGCCACAGTATTTATTGTTTTTGTATTAAAAAATGTTTTAGTAGAGTCTGGCATGCAATTGGCACTGGAAAATGAGTCTGGAATCCTTCCAAAGTTGTTGCAAAAACTCGATGTGTAGAATTATTTGCTTAGAGTTGTAACTTTTCAAGATAATAGTTGAAATATGTAAAATTATAAAAAAATAAATTTGGCTACTAATAATGGCTTGAAAATCGGTCCGGCAGCCTTTTTAATGTCATCCGCCCGAGCGCGCCGGCATGCCGGCAGCTCCTTGCCCGCCGTCCCTGAATATTATTTAACACTTTACACATTACAAATGACTTTATTAAACGTAAAATTTATTAAAGTAACAATTTCAATATATAAAATTGTAAAAAAAAATAATGTGGCTGCTGATATTAATCGAAAAATTTGTCTGGCAACCTCTTTAACGTTTTGATTAATATCATTATTACTTTAAATTTATATTTTTTCTTATTGTTATTAATTTTATGGATGTTAAAGATATCGCGAATCATTTCTTTATAATAAAGGATCGCCACATAGTTTCGAGAATTTTCCTGAGCTAACTAATGTAGCTAAGCACTCTGTTTTTTGCATGGTTTTCACATACTGCGCGTCTGGGTACGCCAAAGCCTTCACAAAGCACAGGGTTATAAATACATAAATAAAAAAAAACAACAGATTTTAAGTCTGTTTACACTAAAGTAAGTTTTTATACATAACGCTTTCAGTAGGTTTTGAAGGCAGGTGTAAGTTGTGTCGAGCAGTAGAGACTGCATCACGCCGTGTTATTATTTGCAAATAATGACTTCAATTAACATATTTTGCGTGATTTGTAAGTCAACAAAATGAAAACTCAATGTATTTACGGACGCAACGTTGATAAAATGTAAAGAAGTTTTGAATATCCGAAAAGCAAAAAAATTGAAGTTTGCAGATATAATATTGCCAACAATCGTCACGAACTTTTATTGCTTTTATTTGCAATGCTATAAAAATTTTACTGCTTTAATACGCAAATACAGAGAAACTGCAAAATTTACGTCACAACCAAGTTCATCTACATTAAAGGCATCAGAAACTCTTTATGATATAAATGCACCTTCGACATCACATGAGCCATCAGTATTTTTGCAAGTAAAGAGCGACCGCAAAAACAGTCCTAAAATCGCCCGTTTCGTAGTCACCGAAATTTGAGCCGATTTTGGCGATGAATGTTGTACATCATGAAATCTTAATCCTCTGAAAATTTCAGATTGAGCATACCTTTAATACTGAGATATGACGAGTTAAATTGGTCATTATACACCAATGAAGAGTATATGGCATTTTATCCGTTCAACACAAAAAACCTCGAGGTTATTTCTCATATAAAAAAATGTTTTAGATAAGATTTGTTTATCTGTTAGAAGACTAATTTATTGTGACCTCAAATCGACGTTTAAGTCAAAATTGTGAATGTCATTTAGAGGTCAACTTGCGATTTTCAGAAAAATATTTTTTAACTCATGTCAGATACCTATTTCTGCGGTCTCTGAACGAGTACACGTATATACGAGTACTTTATTAACGTTAACGTTATCTTATGTCAACACGGTTTTATCGTGCCATATATTTTATAAATCCAATGACCTGTTGTATCCCTGGTCTCGGGATACAGTGCGGGACCGCTGCCGATGACTCCTCGGGATCAGGTTTCCAAGAGATAACGCCGAGAGTTAATAATAAGAGATATATATTTATTCTTCCTGTACAGTTTTCGTTAGCGAACCCGAAAGATGAGTTACTTCGTCTAGTTTGTAGTTTCGACGAGCGACATATACTCGTCGCTATTATTATTGATTATGAGCCCACTCGTTCTCTTTCCGCGGTCTTTATATACTCAGCCTTTCGGCTTGTTACCAAGGGGTGTCACTCGCGGTCACGGGCCTTTGGCCCGTGCACTAGCTTAGCCAGCAATTGCTAGCTAGGCGCATTCCACCGGAAATCAGGAGATTTCGGGTGGCAAAATGAGTAACCGGATATGTAGCTCGGTGTGATGTCCGGTGTGAAGGCCGGTGCGATGCCCGGTAGCAAGGCCGGACGGTGTCGTCGCGCGAGGTGTCACTCGACACCCTTCTCGTTATTACAAGTAGAGTTTGTGTGAGTGTCGCGCACTCACAACATCCCTCCCCCTTATTGGAAAGAAAACGAGGGGCTGAGTTTTCGCAACTAATAGTTTACGCTATCTTATCGCTTTTCCTTAGTGAAAAACTATATACTAATCGCTATTTCTTTATTGTTTTATACTAATAATTACATACCATTTGTAGCTGGTATTGCTCGTTCTCAGATTCGCGTACACACAGGTTTTAAAATCTTTCAAAACTGAACATGTTCATGTCCAGGGTCTCGTTTACGGCCTCTTCTTCGTCGAGGAATATCTCGATGCACTTCCGGCAGTTTCTGGCAGGGCACACGTTCATTAACACTTTTCCGCATTTGAAACACTCGGTGATCGTTTCCCAATGTTCGTCAGGTGAGAGCTGCGTCCGGTATCCGTGTGCCGATGGATCTCGTATGGTGCAATAAAGCCGGTATCGTTGGCGATAACAGCTTCGGCACCATCTTCTCCAAGGAAACTCTGTTTCCACTAGACATCTCTCTGTTGGTTGGAGGCAGATGCTTCGTAGAAGTCTTTCGTATCTTTCTGGGTGGTCCAATGGGCGCACTCCATCGATGGGCTGACTGAGTTCAAATTCCACAGGAATTTTCATCCTGTCCTTGGAGTTGGTGTGTGTGTTGTAAACTCTATGTCACCGGGGTAATTTGCGGGGCTGGTTCCGCCTGGCTGCTGCTGTTGTTCTTGAGCTTGAACTTTGTTTATCGTAACGACAGTATCGAGTCTTTAGGGCTCGATTGGGTCGTCAGTTTTTATAGTCTCGTAGGAATGGAAGTGGTGGGGTGTAATTCCCTAAATCGGGCCATATATGGTCATAGTCAATTCAGCTATGCACATCCGGTGTGTGAGCGAAATTTGCAGAAATAAGTTTTTTGATTCTTTGGTTCCGGTGTAACGCGATATATCGTGTGATATATGGGTCTAATTTTGTTAATCCGAGACGTAGAGCTGTGCAAACTAATGCCACGTTTTTTCCCGCAGGAAATAATGGATCAAATTGTATATGATATATATAATAATTACTATTACATATAGTTGTTAATTACTATTACATATATATACATATATATATATATATGTTTTTTGTGTTAGAAACGTGTGCTGTTGCTTCGTTTTAGGATAGATCTCGGTATCGTATATTCTGTATCTATATCTAATGTCACCCGCTTATTGTTATTCCGTTTTTTCTTTTTTATTATAATAAATCCTATTACTACGGCTATTATTATTATTACAATTGTTGTTCCGCTTGTCGCCATTGGAAAAATAAAGTGTGGCGACTGAAAAATCGAACTTGAATTTTTATCTAGTTCGTTGTCTATCTCCTCTAATTTATCCTTGGAATTTTTTAATTCCGTCGGATTTGGTATAATATTTTTTAATTTTATTTCTTTGAGACCTGTATCGTTTTCTAAACCAGGCTTCTGTAGTAGTGAAATATTATACTGAGGGAGATATGATTCTACTCTTGTCTCATGTGACATCTTGGGTGATCTTATAATTGTATTTTCTGTCACTAACTTACAGTTATTTTTTAATGTAATTTTACCTACTTTTTCAATTGTTTCCTTTATTTTTCCATGGTCTTTACAATGTAGAGTAATTACTTGCTTTCGTGGTGACGAGTATAGCCACGAGTGTGAATTACTTAACGCTATCCAAAGACTGTGGTTCGACGTCGCATTTTTTATGTTACAATTTTTATAATGATCTTTCGTTTCTAGATACATTTTTATCTCGCAGATAGAGTCTGGGTTTATTTGATATACGGGGTGATTTTCCGTGCATAGGTATTCGGTATTTATCTCTATGCATTTCCGCAGGTCGTTCTTTGCGAGGGTTATGTAAGTACGCTGTTCTGTGTCTATTGCAATCAGGGGATTGTTAATTTCTACGAACGAAAAAATGTTGTTCTGACTTGGGATAGGTAGCGGAATTACACTTAGTATTTCGTATTTTGGCATCGAAATTAGAGGGAATCGTAAAATAGTATATATATTTATTTGATCGCAGTATGCGCCTACTGTCGCAAATTTCTCTATTGTCGACCATTCATTCTCTTTTATTCTGAATGGGAAGTAGAGTCCTTCGGGCAATTGCGAGCTAGCGTCTTTAAGTGATTCTATTATTATTGATATAGGTGTTAACCGAGGATGCAGAATTCCTTCTTTTAAAAACGTTAAATATTCTAGTACGTCTTCCGCGTCGCGTGTTAGATCAGACAGTACCGCGTTAATTATTATAAAATTTTCGTGTAAGTTACTTTGGCGTTCGTCTTCTAATAATTTTGTTCTTAGTTTGTCTGTCGCGTCCACGAGAGTATTTTCGTTTTGTCGGATAGTTCTTTCACTGTTATCAATGTGAGCGATAGTGGCTTGCATTATTTTTATTTGGTTTTTTATTGCGTGTTTGTTTAATTCCTGTGAGTCGTGTAATACCGTTAGTTGTTCGTTAATTAATTTTTCATCGTTTGCGTCCATCGTACCGAACAATGATTTTGCGACTGATCCTATCCCGTCGATTAATCCTCTTTTGTGTATTCTTGTATTGTATGTTGAGTTTATGCGTTCTATTAATTTATTAGTTCTTTCACACCCTTTTTCAATAACGCTGTGTAAATTTTCGCATGTTTCTTTCCCTATGACTGCTATCATTTTGCATAGATTATCCGTTTTGCGTACGTATTTTTCTACCTGTGCGAGTCGTTTTGATAGTGTCGTCACGTCTATCTTGATGACCACTTTCCAGAAGGATTCAACCTGATGTAATCCTCCTAGCTTTTCAAAATATATCCCTGGATGGTGCGTAAATTTTTCTATTTCATACGGTGCCTTCATGTCCGGGTCTTCTGCGGAACTTAGCGTCACCCAGATTATAAATCTGTAATTATTTTGTTTTATTTAAAAAAAAAAATTTTTTTTTTTTTTTTTTTGTATATATTATTTTTACTTGCTACAAAAGTATTTTTATATGTGATCGCTGTGGGACCGTGGGAGCGGAAAAGGATTCTCAAGTTCAGATGGGAGCGGAAAAGAATTCTCCAATTTGTATCGTTTATCATTTCGCACTTCGAAATGTGTCATATTTTCGTTTCCGTTGCCTGTGTATCTCGTTGATTCCTCATTTTTTATCGTATGCTTAGCGTTGCATCCTGTTATCTATTTACACCTTTTTTCGTGTGTCTTTTCTTCTCCGGACGATCCGGTCCTTTAGTCTCTTGTCGGCTATCTGTTCGTGCGTTTGCTTGTTTTTTATAATCATGTCTCGTCGTGAGTTTTTCTTCGCGTCTTCCAGTGAAGAGAGTGCTGAGGAGAGTGAGAACAGTTTCGACGATTTCAGTGATCTTGACACTGTGGCTCTTTTGGACGAAAGTTTTTCGTCCGTTGATGAGGAGTGCACGGGTGCCGCTGAGCCATTGCTCGTTAGTGGGTTTGAACATTTATCAAACCCTGATAGTGCTCCTTATGGAGATTTAGATTTATTCATGGACCTTTCTCAGGAGTCCGAAATGTTTGTTCCCGCCGGTGCGGAGGGCGAGGTGTTCTCCGAGTGTTTTCCGACCGACGAGCTTGGGGAAATTTTGATTCCCGCCCCTTTGCTTGCTCGTTTTTTAACTAATGATTATAGTGAAGAATTCGGTGGTGACCTCGATTTGGAGTTCGAGTTTGCCGTGGATCAATATTTGCGCGAGGGAAACTTGCCTCGTCTGGATCTTTCGCCGGAGGATCCAGACATGGACGCGGTTGACTAATCCGTGTATAGATACTTTGTAGTATAGTAGTTTGTAGTGTGTAGTTTAGTTTTAGTGTTTAGTTTAGTTTTAGTGTATAGTGTATCCTCTGCTGTTATGGATTATGTTCCTGGTTGGCGGTCTTCGTTTTGGTGAGTCTAATTCTTTTTTATTTATTATATTTCTCTTTTTTCTTTTTATTGTGTATGTGCGTGCATGTGAGCATGTTTTTTATCCTCTCTTTTGACCGCGGGTTAGGCCTCAATAAACGGTTTCAGACGGTTTACGTGTACGCGCGTCGTTGTCCTCCCTCGCCTTATTGTATAGTTTATATTAGAATGTTTTTCGGTTACCGTATACGGTCCGGTCCATTGCGCGTCGAGTTTTTTCGATCTTCCGCGTCGGAGCGTTTCGTCGTAAAGTAATACTTTTTCGCCGACTTTAAATCTTATTTCTTTTGTCTTTTTATCGTACTGCGTCTTGGCCTTGGCCTTTTCGTCTTTTATATTTTTGCGTGCGACACGATTAGTGGCTCTTAACCTTTCCCGTAATTCCTGCGCGTAATCGTCGTAGTTGTAGGTAGGTTTAGGCGGTTTTGTCAGGGCCGTCGGCAGTTCTGCCTGTCGACCGTAGATTAATTCAAACGGTGTATACCCTGTCGCCGTATGAGGCGTTGTATTATACGTGTGCATCGCGTACGGGATCCATTCGTCCCAATCGGTTTGGTCCTTATTTATATAATGTCGCAGGTATTCTGCTAAGGTCCGATGTGATCGCTCGAGGATACCATTGCTTTCGGGATGATATGCGGTAGTCTGAATTTTATTTATCTTCAGTAGCTTGCACGTATTCTTGAAAATTTCGCTCAGGAAGTTAGTGCCTTGGTCTGTCAGTACGTATTCTGGCGTTCCGTATTCCAGGACGATTTTCGTGACAAATTCTTTGCTCACGGTATTTGCTTCCTGGTTCGGTATAGGTATTGCCTTACTAAATTTTGTAAGATGGTCTTGGAATGTCAGTAGGTACCGATTTTCATTTTTCGTTATTGTTAGTGGTCCCACTATATCCAGTGCACATTTTTCGAAAGGTCGGCTAGGCGTGTCTGTGACGACAAGAGGGGCTTTTATTCTCCGAGAAAGTTTATTTTTCTGACAAAGCTCACATTTTTTAATGTATCGCTCTACATCGGCCGTTAATCCGGGCCAATTATGTGTCAATCGTATTCTTTTTATTGTTCTCTCAATTCCTTGGTGCCCTCCCGTAGGTGCATCATGATATTCGTATAGAATTTGTTTTTTCTTTTCTTCTGTGTACGCTGGTTCGCATACGTTGTCTTCTTCCTTTTCATCTTCTGTAGATGCACGTGCGTATTCGCCGTCTTCGTCTAGTGTGAGGATTCTATCAGCTGCTTTGGTAACGTGAGCTTCCCGCTTCACGTTGCGACTTAGCGCGTCGGCGTTCGCGTTCGCTCGACCGGCCTTATGAATAATTTCATAGTCATATTCCTCCAGTTTTAATCGCCATCGGATCAATCTTGATCCGGGGTCATTTACGTTAAATAACCATATAAGGGGTTTGTGGTCAGTTACGATTTTGAATTTTGTCCCATAGACATATGGCCGAAAGTGTTTTACAGCCCATACTATTGCAAGTAATTCTTTCTCTGTCGTGCTGTAGTTTTGCTCGGCGCGGTTTAATATTCTGCTCGCGTAAGCAATGGGACGGTCTTTTCCTATCGGTCCCTGTGACAGTACGGCTCCTATTGCATAATCTGAGGCGTCGGTAGTCACGTTGAATTCTTTTGTAAAATCTGGGTATTGAAGTACGGGCGCCGTAGTTAATTTTTCTTTTAATGTGTTGAAAGCTATTTGCTGTTCGGCAGTCCACGCGAATGTTTCCGTCTTTTTTGTTAGTTTTGTTAATGGTTTCGCGATCTTGGAAAAATTGCTGATAAATTTTCTGTAATATCCGGCCAGGCCTATAAATGATTGGATATCTTTGACCTTTTTGGGCTCCGGAAAATCTTCTATAGCTTGCAATTTTGCCGGGTCGGGCGATATTCCATTTTCGGAAATTACGTGTCCTAGGTAATTTACTTCCTTGCGCAGGAATTCGCACTTGTCCGGTTGCAACTTTAAGTTCGCTTCTCGTAGGCGTTGCAATACTTCTGTTAGGCGTTTATTATGGTCGCTTAAACTCGATCCGTATATCACTATGTCATCGAGATATACTAGGCATCTGAGTCCTTGAATTCCCATGAGTACCGAGTTCATCAGCCTCTGGAATGTGGCTGGCGCATTTTTTAATCCAAAGGGCATCCGATTATATTCATAATGTCCGTATGGTGTCGAGAACGCTGTCTTTTGTTTATCTGGCTCAGCCATCGGTATCTGATGATACCCCGACGCTAAGTCTAGCGTCGAAAAATATTTGGCGTTTCCCAGCTGATCTAATATTTCCTCAATATTGGGTAGGGGAAAAGAATCGCCAATTGTTAGATCATTTAGTTTTCGGAAGTCGATCACGATTCGGAGCTTCGGTTTTCCAGACGAGTCGGCCTTTTTGGGTACCACTAGCAGTGGCGCATTCCATTGGCTCGTGCTGGCTTTGATAATGCTATCATGCAGCATTTGTTTTATCTGTGTATTCACCTCTTCCTTATGCCTTGCGGGGAGGCGATACGGCCGTACGTTGACCGGCGATGAGTCGGCTTGTGTACGTATCTCGTGTTTCACTGCTGCAGTGCATGTCAGTGGTTCTCCACTGAGGTGGAAGGTATCTTGGTATTCTTCGCATATCCGTGTGAGTGCCTGTCGTTCTTCCGAATTGAGATGCTGGGTACGCAATGTTTGTCAGATTCGTTTGCTTCGTGGGAGTTTATTCGCGCGTTCCGCCTCGTTGATAACCGCGTATATTTGATGATCACTTTCGTCGGGATCTTCTATTGTCACGTGCGGCGTGCGTATCTCTACCGGCTTATCTGTGGTATTTATGATGCTGATTACGCATGCAAAATTCTTCGGCTTGACCATGCATCGTCCGATATATACGCCGGGCTTAGTTTCCTTCGCCTGGATTACTCCGGGCTGATTTCGGTTAGTGGTTGCTCGGACAATAGTCTCGCTGCGCGGTTGTAGAATTATCTTACCGTAAGGTTTTATTTTGAAAGTGACGCCGGCGATGTTCAATTGTTGTTTGTCGTAATCGCAGATCACGCGGTGATTTTTCATGAAGTCCAGTCCCAGTATTCCATCGTACTCCATGGGGAAGTCATCCTTGACCACGTACATGGTATGTCTTAATACCTGTTCGCCTATATTAATGTGGGCTTGCATGCTTCCGATTGTATACATTTTGTGCCCCGTTATTCCCGCAAGGGTGATTTTTTCGGGGGAAATTCGAGTTTTCCCTTTTAAGTTTTTTACCTTGATGAGTGAAAGGGTTGCGCCCGAATCGAAAAGCATGTTTATTTCTCCTGAGCGCGTTTCTTGTATCGGAAGCGTGATTTGATCTAGGCCGCCGCTCGGCTGGGCGGCTCGAGTTACTTGCGCGACCTGATACGTCTGAGCGCGCTTATCTTTCTTTCCGGCTGTTTTCCTTTCGTCTTCGCTACTAGACTCGGATCCGGAATTCTTCTTTTTACGCGGTTCGATCGCTTTTCTAGGGTTGTTATTTTTATTCCCATTATTTTGTGGTCGAGGAGGGTGATATGGCGTTTTGTTGCGAGGCCTCCCGTTCAAGTGCCAACACTCGGCTTGTGTATGGCCACGTTTTTTGCAATGCTTGCAGAATTTCTCTACGGCATTTATACGTGTTTTATCAGGTTGTGGTAATGCGAACCGGTTCGAGTAACGACTGTTGCGACAGTCTTTTCCGTGGTGTCCTAACTTTCCGCACTTTCGACATTGTAGCTTATTTTTGTAATTATCTGCGGCCGGCATATAATATTTTGGTTTCGGGCGGGAAACTGTTGTTCCCTTTATTCGTTCTTCTGCGGTCGCGGCTGCTATCGCATCCTGCAACGTTGCATATCCTCGCGATCTGACTACGGCTTTTGTGTCGTCGTTTAGCCCTATCTGATAATTCTCAAGCGCCTGTTGTTGTAGGATATCTAATATCGCGCGTTTATTTTCCGTTGTGTAATGTTGTCGACCCTCTATCATGGACTCATACAGATCCATTGTTAATTTGTCGGCTCTAAGTCCGTAGGTCCGTGCATTTTCTCCGGTTCTTTGTTTGAGAGTATTAAATTCAATTTGCAAATGTGTGGTGCTCTTTTTACTCACGTAGCACGCTTCTAATTCCTGTCTTAGTTGTTCAAAATTGCGAATCTTTCGCGTTTGGAAATCCAACATTGCGCGCCCTTTCAACTTGGTGCATAGGATAGCTCCTAACAGAGTTACCTCATCGTTCGGATCGATGTTTTCGACCGCATATGTCATGGCGCTTAGAAACTCTTGTAGTTTACTTGCATTCCCGTCGAATTCAGGGATCATGCAGCGCGCTTCTTTTAATGGTAGGGACCCGCGACCTCGCTGGTGGCGAACATCATCGTGATCTACGTAGGTTGTGTCTCTCCTACTGAGTCGCGATGGTCGATAGTCGTGAATGCGCTGAGTGTGTACTTGCGTTTCCCGTACGGCGTCTATGTCTGTTTGTAACCGACGTAATTCTTGAATCACCGCGCGCAGAGTGTCTCGGACTTCATTGTCTCTCTCTTGTGCTACGTTTGGCGGTGCTGCTCGTGCAACTGGGTTTTCGCGGATTTCATGGTGTATTTCTTGAAGTTCCCGCTCTGCGTCGGCTATGAAATGTTGAGCCTCTGATTGTTGAGTTCCCGAGGGTTGAGCTTGTTCGTTGGTACTCATTTCGTATCTCTCGAAAATTTCTTCAGGGTTAAAGATATCGGAATCGTACGAGGTCAGCGAAAATTCATCTCGTGAAGATACGCGGCTCGGAGTGCGACTAACGTACGGTCTCGTCCGTCTGTCCACGCGGTCTCGTCTTGTCACGTCAACTGCGTCGGTGGAAAATAAACTGGCGTCGAGGGCCCCGAAAGGAAATTCTCGCTCACGTATGACGTGCTCGGGTAGCTCGCTATCGCCGTCTAGGAGACGCCCTAAGGCCCTGCGATCGTTATCTCGATCCTCACGGAGGGCCTGTGCCGCTCGCCACGCTAGTTCTAACTCGCGATAGTGTATGGATCGCGCCGCCGCTCTACTGAATAGCCACGATTCGTTTCTTATCGGTGTGCTATTGTCGTCGGACATTCGCTATCGTTAGTACGCGTTTCGGTAATAGTGTTACCGGGGGCCTAATCAATTCGGGTTCGCGTGTCGTTTTTATTACAAGGTTTTTGGTATACAAAATAATTTCGTGGACTTACATTACCGCGATGTATCGCCGCATGTTGTCCGTCGCTCAGCTGCTTGTGGCTGGTGCGTCACGTTGCGGTAGGTCGGTGTCGTCTTAGATAACACTGCTATCGCTGTTGTCCGATGCTATCTTCCTTCCTTGTCTCGGAGAATCAGCAGGTCGGCTTTGTTGCGCCTCGGGTGAATTGTCGCCCTGGCTTTAATGTTTCTCTTCGGCGGTTTTCTTCTGTGCGCTGAGTCCGTTAGGGAGCGTTTTTTCCCTTTTCGGTATTTTTCGGCAGTGAATCCCACCGCTGCCACCAATTTGTTGTATCCCTGGTCTCGGGATACAGTGCGGGACCGCTGCCGATGACTCCTCGGGATCAGGTTTCCAAGAGATAACGCCGAGAGTTAATAATAAGAGATATATATTTATTCTTCCTGTACAGTTTTCGTTAGCGAACCCGAAAGATGAGTTACTTCGTCTAGTTTGTAGTTTCGACGAGCGACATATACTCGTCGCTATTATTATTGATTATGAGCCCACTCGTTCTCTTTCCGCGGTCTTTATATACTCAGCCTTTCGGCTTGTTACCAAGGGGTGTCACTCGCGGTCACGGGCCTTTGGCCCGTGCACTAGCTTAGCCAGCAATTGCTAGCTAGGCGCATTCCACCGGAAATCAGGAGATTTCGGGTGGCAAAATGAGTAACCGGATATGTAGCTCGGTGTGATGTCCGGTGTGAAGGCCGGTGCGATGCCCGGTAGCAAGGCCGGACGGTGTCGTCGCGCGAGGTGTCACTCGACACCCTTCTCGTTATTACAAGTAGAGTTTGTGTGAGTGTCGCGCACTCACAACAGACCTTATAACAATATTTCAAATATAGATACTACCGATTTCTAAAATGCTGCGGTATTTACTGTGATTTTTCTAATAGTTTTAGTAGTGGTAGCTTTTTCACCAAGATATTTTACAGATTACATAATTGTTATTGGGCTACGAAAAATTGTTAACAAAAGTAGTATTCTATAATTTTTTTTATTAAACGTATAAGCGTGCCCTCGGGGACTGTCCAGCATATTTATACAAGGAAACACGCTTACAGAGATTGCCCCTACTCTCTACTTTCGTAGGTCGAGCGTCAAACAAAGATAATATAAAAGACAAGGACAAACATGTGCGCGTTTCACCATATTTTCGTCCTAATAGATAGGGAGAAAAGAGGTCGAGAATCGATAATAAAATACTATTGCACATACGAGAGAGATTCACGCACAGTAGGCTGTTGCAGCTATATAATGACTCTGATTTGGTACCTCGGATATGGTCAATATCATTATTTAAAAGTACCAAATCCAAAAATATACAATATATGTATAACGATCTCTAAGCAAAGAGATGAAATGGAAAGTGAGTAAAAGTCAAGACTTCATCGTAAAAGGCAAGAGGACTTACGCTAATCAAGCATCCCGAGACGTAAGAGGCGAGGGAACTCACACTAATCAAGCACTCTGACAGACAGAGAGGCAAAGAAACGCTCATCTCGAATTTTTCTGAAAATGTCCCTTTGACCTCTACATGACCTCGCAAATTATTCCTTAAAAGTCCATTTAAGATTACAAGTAATTAGATTGCAGAGACAGATATCCGACATTAGTTGACAAACATTTTATTGAATTTCGTAAGTTGATTTCTAAATGACCTTCACAATTTTGTCACCTCAAATTGACTTAATTGTCAATTTGAGATGACGATGAATTAGTCTCCTATCACTTGAACAATTTCCATCAGAAACATTTTTTAGTTTTAGAAATAATGTTAAAGTATCTTATGTTGAACGGATAAAATGGCGTAACCTTTATTTGTGAATAATATCAACTTCTCTTCATATCTTAGCAATGAAAGGTATGCTCAATTCAAAATTTTTAGGGGATGAATGTTTGATGATACATTTACCACCAAAATCATATAAAAACTCGATGACCACGAAATGGGTGATTTTTGCGATCGCTCTTTATATCAGAGCCATCAGCACTTACAACAAACCCACCGTTTGTAAATGTCACGTAACGCTCGTATCATTAAATATAAATATTTTCGTTCATTTTGAAAAATATTTTA
Source organism: Monomorium pharaonis (assembly GCF_013373865.1). NCBI lineage: Eukaryota > Metazoa > Arthropoda > Insecta > Hymenoptera > Formicidae > Monomorium > Monomorium pharaonis. The sequence continues at coordinate 17,432,397 of NC_050472.1, read as the reverse complement.
AAATATATGTTTTATAATATTTTGTTGTTATTGTTACCATAACTGTAAAATAGTGCTGGCAAACAGAAAAACTTATATAAATTATTCGTGTAATTTTCAATAAAACAATATATAAAAATTTGTAATTGTTTTGTAAATCTAAATACTTTTCGTATTTAGATTATAAAAAGTTTGAAAGAAATTAAAAATTATCTCGCAAATAAATTTATTTACTTCAAATAAGAGGCAGCAGATAAAGAACTTTATAAAATGTATATCTTACATTTATTATATAATTTCGAAAGCTTTGTATATATATTTATTTCGATATAAGAAATAACATTAAAAACATTAATTTTTTCTCATATAAAATTTAAATTTTTGTGCTAAAAGAAAGAATATACTTTTCTATTAATTCTTATCTTTCCTAAATAACACTATTTTTTCAACTGTTATACATGAAATATATATTTTTCAGTGGAAGTATTTTCGAACAAAAACAGTACCAAGCTTAGCGATGTAGAAATGACTATTTATCGAAAATTGAAAGTTTAATTTCAAATAATGCAGATTTTTAATCAATACATTTTTAATAAACAAAGTTGATTGATTTCGTATAAGTGCATACTTGCATAATGTCGATTATTTTAAAATACGGTTTTATTTTTAAATATTTATTTTATGTTTTATTATTACATAACATACATGTCATAATTACATGTCAGTTCAATTTATAATATATAATAAGCACAAAATTGTTGTTTTTCTTTAGGTAAGCTCTAATAAAATCTTTTTTAATAAGTAATATGTTAATAATATTCAGAGATGCGACGGGCAGTGGGCTGCCGGTGCGCTCAGGCGGACGACAATAAGGGCTGCCAGACCAATTTCCCAGTCACTATTAGTAGTCAGACTCATTTTTTAATAATTTTACATATTTCAACCATTATCTTGACAAGTTACAGCTCTAAGCAAATGATTCTACATATCGACTTTTTACAACAACTTTGGGAAGATGCCAGACTCATTTTCCAGTGCCAATTGCATGCCAGACTAAAACTCTACTAAAACAATTTTTTTATATAAAAAACCATAAATATCTATATGTTCAGTAGTAAGCAAATTATTCTAATATGTTTTTACGATAAAATCAGAGGCGTCACGACGCCCATTCCAGCACGACATGCTAGCCAGACTTTGCATTTCGTCAACAGTACTACTAAAATAAGAGAAAACGCTTTATTCCAAGACTAAGCAAATCACTGACACTTTTCTGTCATTACCTCCCCAGGCTATTATAATACAACTCTAGCACCTCTCCGTACATACAAAATTAACAACATACATTATATACCATTATACAATATCCTCAAAGTATTCCCTACACGACCTGGCCATTGAGCAGCCTTACATATTACACCACCCTCCCGTCCTCTCTCCCTCAACCTTTCACCCTTTCTCTCTTTCCCCACTCTATTTCTCCCCCATTGTCTTTTCATCCTTCGTCCTCCAATCTTCCCCTTTTCTCTGCCTCCTTTCTCATCTCTTCCTCCTTCTCCAGTCTTCTCCCGGACCTCTTCTTCACCTCCCTCCTTCTCTGCATCGTCCCCTTCCTCTCCTCCTCCCACCCAACCTCCTATTGCCTTTCTGCCAAAAACACTACTCCTCACCCCTCTCCCCCTCTTCGTCCTCCTTCCTCTCCGTTTTTTTTTCCTCTCGTCCTCCATCTGCTCCTCCTGTCTCTCCTCCCCCGCCATCCTCCTGCTCAGCGCCTCCCTTGCCCTGCCACACCACCTTCGCCCCTCTTCTTTCTCTCTCATTTCTTTCCTCCACTGGCACCTTTTCGCTCTCTTCTACCTCTTTATATCTCTCCTAATCCTCCACTCCTTCCCGCCTTTCTCCTCGCTTTCCACTCCTTCAATCATCTCTTTCTCTCTGGACTCTCTCCCATCTCTCCATTCTTTTTACTCACTCTCACGCTATCCTCCCGCATCATTCCACTTCTCTCCTTCCTGCCTCCATTGATCTTCTCCTCCACTGCCACTGCCCTCCTCCTGTCCGCTCTTTCGCACTCTCAATCTTCTCACTTCTATATTCCTCTTCCATTTGACCTCCTTCTCTCCTCTCGCCCTCTCCGGCGCCTCCCCGGACCTCTCTCTTCTCTCCTTCACCTCCTCGGTTCACCTCCTCCCATCTTCCTCTCATCTAACCTGCTCCTCCAACACCTCTCCCATCTCTTCGTCTTCTTTACTCATTCCCCCGCTCTCCTCCCGCATCATCCTAATTTTCTCCTTCCTGCGCCCGTTGATCTTCTCCGCTGGCACAGCCTTCCTCCTGTCTATCCGCTCCTTCGCTCTCTCCATCTTCTTACTTCCATATTCCACCTCTGTCTTCTCTATCTACCTCCTCCTCTGTTCGACCTCCTCACTTTTCTCGCTCTCTGGCACCTCCTCGGACCTATCTCCTCTCTCTCCTCCACCTCCTTTGTTCACCTCCTCATACATTCTCACCAATCCTGTCAGTTTCTCCGTTACCTCTCTCATTCCTCTCATCTCTCTCTTTATCTTCTTCAGCTCTTCCGTCGCCTCTCTCAAGTCTTTTCATCTCTCTTTTCGACAAACCACGTGCATGTAAATACAAGCGTGCCCAAAACACGCTACCGCCATCTCCTCTCTCAGTATTGCAAACCTTCGCGTGCCACCGCACCAACCAATCGACCGTTCGTCTCTCTCGCCATTGGCCACCGCTCCGATACATCGATATTCGATTCCACGGTCCGACTCTACCCTTCCGCCATCTACTCCACTATCTTCACCGGCCATACTCTCTTCTCCATATACCTCTAACGCTCTCCTTCACTATCCCATCTCCTCGATCTCAACCGTCGCTCCATTATCTGCCTTCTCATCGTTTCGGCTCCAAATTTTCACACCTCGACTGCTCCCACTCTCTTTCTTTCCGCTACTTCCCTTCAATTCCACCTGTATCACTCGACACCTTTTTCATGATTATTCACCTCCCAACTCTCCTCCACTCCTCCAATCTCCATTTTCTATCACAAACTCCAAAGCTCACTACCTCACCTCCACACACTACGGCGCCATCTTCCAATCTTCCCAATTTAATGTTTCATATAAATATAACTTTTTTTAAGTAATTTTTAAAAAATAACAAAATACAATCCTATTAAATAAAAAATTTATTGCAAATAGCATTTTTTTAAATATACAGTTTTATAAAAAAATACAAAAATTAAAAGTTTAAAAACTTTTAATATTTAAAATTTTATTAGTTAAAATATTTACTTATTCATATAATATTAAAATTATATTTAAAGAATTGTATTTAATGTACTAAAATTAATTTATTTATTGTTTGATATAAATATTTTTTTATAAACTTTCAAAAAAAATCACTTGTTACTAATTTCTATTAATATTTTATAATTATATAATTTTAGCTTTATAGAAGAACACAGTAAAAACACATACTTTTATTTTGTTATTTCGCATATATAATAAAAGTAGGATATATACGTATGTGTACGGTATTGCAAGAATTAAAATAGTACCGTGATGCGTAATATTAGAATAGATATAATTGTACCTCTGCAGGCACAATTATATTTAAAAAATCATATCCGAGGTGGTGTTTGCACAAAGATTAATCAGTTCAATCAGTGTTAAAAATAGTACATAGGAAAATAGTTCTGACTATCACATCCATATTAATATATATATTTTCTGTATGCTAAATTTATTCGCCCGGAGGTTTGGAATAATTTTCGCGTAAAGGAGTTACAGCTCAAAAATCGAAACGTACATATTTCGCGAGCTCGTAAATGGACACACAATATTTAGTTATGAAATAATCTGCGTGATTTTAAGTACAGTTCTTTTTTGTGTTGAAAAGGTTTGAGGCAATTTTATCGTAAAGGGGTTGCAACTCAAAGATCGGAATGTATGCATTGTAAGAGTTAATCTTTGGAATTTTGTACGCTACATTCTTAACATGATTCTTAATAGGTTTCATCATTTTTTCTTACATTTTTTTCGAGTTCCATTTAGAGGGTTGTTTGGGGTTTAAAGGAATGAGCTCAATAATTGCAGTTATATCAGCTTAAAAGCTCATTAAAAAACTCATAAAATTCTCCCGCAATGATCGATTCAATATCTTAATTTTTAAGTGGTGAGAGGGAGGCTGAGTCGACCTTAACTCAGTTCCCCCACAAAAAATGTTAAATTTCTACTCCTAATGAGCTTAAAAATTTTAATTTGTGGCATGTAACAGCTCATAATTTTGGGGGGGGGGGCAGCTCAACAGATGTGAGTACGCAGTTTAGTGTAAAAATATTAAAAATTGCAAAAGTTATGGCGTTTTTGTGAAAAATTTTTATTTGTACGGCATTACTTGTTCTGCCGATTTCGATTTTTGAAACTAATTTATTTCTCTTTCAAAACCATTCTCCCTTCATTTTGAGCAGTTGAAGAACATACATTTTTACAGCCTGGAAAAATGCATTCTTTTGTTGCACTCAAAGTAGTGCCTGGTCAATTTGACTTCTGTGTGTTCTTTATGTTCCATACAGAAAGAGTGATCTTTAAGAAATAATATAATACACATAAAGTAATATAAAATAATTTTTAAAAAACCGCCGACGAGACGTTTCGAACCCAGCTTGCTGTCTCCCTTTATCACTAGTCGCGTGTCCCACTGCGCTATACGGCACTATGCAACGAGTTTTTCTTCATGTCTTACAAATCACATTATTGATTGTTATTGAAAAAGTATTGGACGAAAAGATCAAACACGGAACAACTTTTTTTCGATGTAGATTCAACATATTAGAATTCATCAAAATCGGAAAAGGATTAATTGCGACCTATCCTTATCAGTAAACTTAGCAGTACCCCCATTACTAAAAAAAAGTTTAGACATGCGGCATAATTTTCTGCTAATTATTTGACAATTACTCTAGTCCCGAACTTTTTGTCCCTGGTCGTAAAATTATATTCACAGGAAATTAAGATCAAAAGTTGGGTTGCTAGGTTCACACTAGACTCCCACTAATAATACGAAAAGCATAAACAAAAAAACAAAATATACAAGAATTTTCTACTCATTTTGCTTCAAAATAAAATTTTATAATAAATAAGCAAAATCAGGGCAAAAAATCTGTATTATTTTGGATAAAATAAGTAATGTGCGAGAAAAACAATTTTCTTGCATTATATGTTTAAAGCTAAACTGTTTTGTACACATACAAACATAGCTTAAAGTAATATAAAAAATCACTCCTTAAATCGAAAATACTTAAAGGCTATCATGTACATTATAATAAAATTTTATTTTTCTATGAGCACATACATGTAATATCCTTTTAATCTTTAAAAAATATTTTTTTACATCTATAAACACTCATTCAAGATATATCTGCGATAATGTTATTGTCATTCGAAACAAAATCATTGAATTCTTCGATCATATATGCTCGATTGCAGATAAATATAGAATTGACTTACTTGAGGAATATTTGCATTAAGCTGACGATTCAAAGCGTCTCGCTCCTTCTCGACCTCCGCTAATCGTGCCTCCATTTCTTGCAAGCGCTCCTGGTGTTCACGCATTGACTCCATCATCTTGTCACGTTCGTCCAGCATTTGCACCATCAGTTGCTCAATATTTCCGTCCTCGCCGGAAAACTGCGAGCTCCGCTGGCTCATACTATCCTCCGCGATCGTCGGCATCACATCACACATCATATTCCACATTTTGCACGTTGTCTATTGCAACCGTTGTCAATATTATTTTGTTATTATTCACACACTCGCGGAAGTAATGGAGAGTAAAATCTGCGAGAGATTACCGACAAATTTTATACACGCATTGCTAACATCTCAGCAAACACAAAGTTACATGTAACGTGCTTGTTAGTTGTAATTTCCTACTCAATAATATAATTGCAATATAACACACGTGTTATATTACAATTACATTGTTGAGTGAAAAATTACAACCAACAGGTACGTTACATGTAACTTGGTGTTTGGTGGGATATGACCATGCACACACTTTGTAGCGTGATAAGCACACACAGAATGATGTATACACATACACAAGCGCGTGCGTATATGAATTCCATTTAATTTACACTTACATCCATACTAAACTGTGCGCGTGTACACGCACGCACGCACGCACGCACGCACGCACGCACGCGCGCGCACACACACACACACACACACTCTCTCGCGCGCGCGCGTAACATACAAAATATAAAGCAAGGAAGCAAAAATCTATAGTGACTTTTCCATTTGTGCTTTTCAAATATCTTTTTTTTTATTTTCCATATTTCTCTTTGTCTCATTCTTTTGCACTTGGATTCTTTCTTTATTTCCTTTTTCATTAAAAAATTTTTTTCCTTTTCCTCTTCCTCATCCGTGAATCACATTCTAGATACCCTCATTCATATACTAGTCATTTTTTCATGTTGTATACGTATTTTTTCCGTATGACACGAATTTATATCAACCTTGTCTAAAATAGATTCCATTTAATTTATGTATTTTAAACAATAACATAATCTTGTGAAACTTTGATTTTGTGCTTTCTTACATCTTCTTGTTTGTCGCCAATTCTGACAAGAATTTTCTATTCTTTGTTTTCCCCAAACACTTACTCTAAACACACATGTGGATTACAACTTTGTGATTAATGGTTTTTTAGCATTATGGCTTATAAGATTTGCGAGATTCGATAAATATGTGAATAATTTAGTCCAAGTTTAAACTGTGGCTTTAAGATGATTTTTTACAATAATTTTTTTTAATATTCTAAGATCTTATTAGCGTCAATAAAAAAATTCGAATAATGTCAATACTGTTAGGTTTGCTAAAATAATCTTTATTTTTTGGAAATAAATATTGCCCCATATATTGCTAATAAGTACAGTTTAGTAAACATCGATGTCTTGTAGAAATTAAAAAGATATTTTACTCAAGATGTTTTCAAGATATTTCTAAAAGTTCTAGAAAACATTTAAAAGATGTCTAAAAAAATTTGGTTGTAGATATCTTCATGGAATTTCTAAAATATATCTTTTAGATATCTTTAGTTTCGAGATTAATGTTTCGACCTTTTTTGTTGACGACACACGTCTCACAGAGAGGATGCGCGGTTTCCACAAATAGTTTTTATCAAAAATAACTATTTCTTTTTCAAATAATTCGTTGAATATTACATAAATTATAACAAATATTGCACGTATAATTTATGTAATATTACGCAATCTATTATATTATTTATTGTAATAATGTTACAATAATGTAATGGATTGCATAATATTATAATACGAATTATGTGTTATCATATAAATTATTTAATTTTGCTCGTACATATTTATATTTGTGTTATATAATATACGCATATATCAATCGATAATTACGTCTTTGCACGTTTTTTTAAATATGATTTTGATTCTTTGTCTTCGGTCTAGGAATCTGTTTTGTCTGTTAAATATCATCTACTAATCATGTGTTTGTCATGTGTTTTGTGTTGCAACGTTTATGTAATTAATGTTACACCAACTTTGTTATTAATTTAATGTTATAAATAACACCATGGTAAAAAAATTTGTATGAATATCTAAAAACATTTACTAAAAATAAAAATTTGTAGGATTCTTTATTGTTTTATATATTATTTTTTGTGAAAATTTTCAAAAAAATTACCACAAATTACTATTTTCTATTAATATTTGTTAATTATATAGTTTTAGCTTTATCAAAAAAAGCAGCAAAAACTGTTTTTATAAATCATTTCACGTGTTATTTCGCATATGTAAAAATCAGTAAGAAAGCTGTAAATGTATATATATATATATATATATATATATATATATATATATATTTAGATGTATTTATATATTTATATATATTTATATTCTTTGTCAAGCGGGCCACTCGCCGTTTCAAAATTGTACTTGACGTAGAAGAACCACCTTTCACACAAATTTAATTACAGGCAAGAGCTATCAAAAGCCATATGCGCTTTTAAAAAATTCAAAATGGCGGAGCCAATATGGTAAATATAAGAGTGCAAGATGTAAAATAGTTTATAGATTTACTTCAATTTTGTTTTCTAAGGGTTTTCGAGGATGCTAATTACGAAATTGCTGTCAAATTTAAAAAATTCAAATGGCGGATCCAACATGACGAACACAAAAGTGCAAAGTAAAGGAATCGAAAAGCTCTCTGCTAGACTTAAAAATTTTTCTTTCAGTCCTATTAATAATTATTCTAATTGTTCTTCTCTTGATATATACACAAATTTATCTGATGCAGAGCTTGTATCAGATGAATCTGTGCATACATTACAAAAAGAACCCATGAAAAAATGATTTAGATATAATTATATATGACGTCATATACAATTATATATGGGCACCATATATAATTTATATATAATTTATATATATTTATATATATTTTTATATATAGACTCCATTGTTCTTGCCGAGTTATATCTGAAGAACTGCAAATGCTTTATATGATTATATATAATAATATCTGGTCATATCTAATTGTATCTACAGTGGAACTCCGCGTTAACGGACTGTTCGGGGCTCTGGTCCGCTAACGCGGGGTTATCTCCTATTGCTTGGTTTCACTCCCACTCCGTGAAATTCAGGGACGTAACGGTATTGCCATCTAACCAGTTAATGTTTACGCTTAAGACTAAATGTATTCGATCATTGCAAGCAGAGCGTCTCAGATCAAGTCAATCGTATCTATAGCCGTCCGAAAAACTCACATCTCGTACCTCTGTAATAAATTACATTCCCGAATATCTTATATTCCCTACACTTTTAATTTATTATTATTTTCCAACATATAATTTATAAAAAAAATATTATCAAATTAGAAATCCAGCTTTGATTGCAATCGGTGTTTCTTTTTTTATGTGATTACATTTAAACAATTTATTTTAAATTAGTGTTGGCTGTTTTATTTACATGTGCGTGAATTTTTCAAATAAAAATTTATATAAATATATATTTTTATTTATATTACACGAATAATATTTTGAAACAATTTTTTGAGACAATTTTTAATGACCATGTAGACAAAATAATAAATTCTTAAATTTAAAAAAATATTAGCCATTTCTTAGTCTTAAATGAATTAATTACAGATTAAAATCTTGCACAAATCTTTAAGAATATGTCGTAACTGCTTACATACTACGTGACTGCATTGCTATCCCCACACACGCTACTCATGTGGGCCGAGTGCATATGGAGGGGATAGTTTCCACTAACGCGGAGTACGCTAACGCGGGGTTCCAGTGTATTGAAGTTGAGTGATCATATATAGATATATATATATATATATATATATATATAGTCATATATAGTTTTATATAGAAAAGAACAACAAAGTCTATATAAAAATCATATATAAATTATATATGGGGCCCATGTATAATTTATATATAATTATATATGCTGGTATATACAAATCATATATGATTATATAAATTTGGATATAATTATATATAATTGTATATAATTGTATGACGTCATATATAATTATATCTAAGTCATTTTTTCATGGAAAGTATTGTTATTTTTTGTAGCTTTTTGTGTACAGACAGCACATATCTTTGCATTGTCTAGAATGTTAGGAAATTGAATTCATAAATTTGCGGAAAGAAGACGTAAATTTTTTCCAATGTGTCCTTTTTCACCATGTTTTCTAGAAGGATTAAAACATCTATGATTCATGATGCTTAAATTAAACATTTTAGATTACGAAATAAATGTGTAAAGTATAAGTCAAATGTCGTATCTAGAATATGTCAGAAGAGAGATCGCTTGATTACGCGCAAAAAGACGATCGTAGGCAAGCAGTAGCGTCACTTCTAAACAAATGAACATCTCGAGTGTCTCGGTCACGGATATAGGAATGTAGAGATACAGCTTATCTCGAAGAATAGAAGTGATGAGGGGCAAGGCGGAGTATCCTAGAACCCTCACTAGCTGCGCATTCTTTCGGTAAAGAGAAAAATATTACCAACCGTATTCATATGATAAGTGTTGTTACGTATTAATTTTACAAACATATTATAACTTTATTCACAAAATTTTATTTTCTTGCAAATAATTACTCCCTACTTTACACTGTGTCCCTACATATCCGTGGTCTCTGTACGCTATCGTATTCTATTAGCTCTAGTCTTATCAGTCACATGACATTAGACTTATGCCTTACACTACACTGTTTCTCAAGTAAACAAGATTTAATTGTGTAAACCATTCTACATTTTACACTTTTAGGTCGCCATATTAAATCAGCCATTTTAAATTTCTAAAATTTGACAGCAGTTTCGTAATTAGCATCCTCGAAAACCCTTAGAAAACAAAATTGAAGTAAATCTATAAACTATTTTACATTTTGCACTCTTACATTCGCCATATTGGCTCCGTCATTTTGAATTTTTCAAAAGCGCATTCGATTGGCTTTCGATAGCTCTTGCCTGTAACTAAATTTATGTGAAAGGTGATTCTTCTAAGTCAAGTACATTTTTGAAACAATGAGTGGCCTGCTTGACGAAGAATGGCCAATATATTTTTTTAAAAAGTAAAATATAATGATTAAGAACTAGCTCATTAAAAATAAATGTTAACAAGTTTCAACTTTCTGACATCTATTAAACTAATTTGTAACAAATATGTACTACTGTGATAAAAAAATAAGGTAAATTTTTTATTTAAACTTTGTGGGTACTATAAAATCATAAAATTATTTTTTTGTGGGTTAGTAGTACTGTCTTTGATATCTGCAAAGTTTCATGTCAATATATTCGATTGCTGTAGAGCTATACACGTTTTGTAAACATACAAAAGTGAGTTTTTCGATTTTTACTATGTCTGATTTTGTTGAGCAAAGAATTTGCATTAAAAGATCCCGCACCAATTGTACGGAAATTGGCTCTCGGCGGATTTGGATAAAATTTTAAGAAAAGGTTCAGTTCAACTTCCTGATGAAAAGTTCTCATGGGCCAAACTCCATTTAAAGCAGTATTTGGACCCTGGAAAGCCTCAAAGGAGAAATAACAGATTCACGGTAACGAAAACTATTACCTAAGAATATCATGAATTATAATTTAGAATATTGCTGGGTAGTGTTTATAGGAATGTACAATAATACGAATACCCAAGGTGACATTTTCTCCACCTGGATCTCAATCATGTAATTTTTCCCCTAGGGCGGAAACGTGAAAAGTTTTAAGTTACTGTCTCTTTCTATTCAACACAATAAAAAGAGATAGTTACATGAAACTTTTCACTTTTCACGTTTCCGTCTTAAGGAAAAAGTTACATGATTGCTGCCCTGGACCTTGTCTGTCGATTGGGCCTTGCGTACGTTGAGCGAGATCGGACCCAATTGTACGTTCTACTCATGGTTCCCATATTCACGGTCGCATATACACATTATATATATAATGTGTATATGCGACCGTGAATATGGAAACCATGAGTAGAACGTACAATATAATGTGCATATGCGACCGTGAATATGGGAACCATGAGTAGAACGTACAATTGGGTCCGATCTCGCTCAACGTATGCAATGTCTAATCGATAGACAAGGCCCAGGTGGAAAAAATGTCACCTTGTGTATTCGTATTATTAAGCACTCCCATAAACACTACCCAGCAATATCCTAATTCATAATTCATGATATTCTTAGGTAATAGTCTTCGTTACCGTGAATCTGCTGTTATTTCCCCTTTGAGGCTTTTCAGGGCCCAAATACTGCTTTAAATCGAGTTTGGCCTATGAGAACTTTTCATCAGAAAGTTGAACTGGATCTTTTCCTAAAATTTCATCCAAATCCGCCAAGAGCCAATTTCCGTACAATTGGTGCGGAGTCCTTTTGTTTGCAAAATAAATATTCTGCCACGAAAACGTTGAGGATGTCGTAGAAGGCCTTTGGTGATAAAGTTATGTCGCAAAAAAATGTTTATAAGTAGTACAAAAACTTGAAAGAAGACTGAGAACGAATTCAAGACAAAGAGCGCTCCGGACGACCATCAACATTTACCGATAAAAGCCACGTCAAGGAAATCAAAGATTTGGTGCTCAAAAATCGTCGATTGACAATTAGAGACCTTGCTGATGCTGTGGGTATTTTATTTGGATCAACCCAAATCATTAAAAAAAATGTTTTGTGCCTCAAACGCGTCAAATCTCGATTGGTTCCAAAAACACTTAATTTTTTGGAAAAAAAGCGTCGCGTTGACATCTGTGAAATAATGATTTCTGACTACTAGGATGTCATGAAACGCATCATTACGGGAGATGAGACTTGGATCTATGCATACCACCCAAAAACAATCGATCAATGGAACGAATAATGTGCAAAAGGTGAACCAAGACCGAAAAAACCGCGCTAAAGTCGCTCAAAAATCAAGGTCATGTTGACAGTTTTTTTCGATTATCGCGGTGTTGTGCATTATGAATTTCTTCCGCCGGGCCAAATTGTTAACGAGGAATATTATTTGAGTGTTATGCGTCGTTTGCGTGAAGCTATTCGCCTCAAGAGGCCAGAATCATGGGCAGACAATTCTTGGTTTTTGCACCACGATAATGCACCGTCCCACACTGCATTAATTCTTCGAGAACATTTCGCCAAAAACTCGATCCATATCGTTCTACAACCACCGTATTCGCCTGATTTAGCACCGTGCAATTTCTGGCTGTTCAACAAACTCAAAAGATCGCTCCGGGGACACCGTTTCGACTCGATTGAAGAAATAAAAGCCGAATCGAAGAAAGTATTGAAGGTCATCCCGGAAAAACTTCTCTGACTGTTTCGAAGATTGGAAAAAACGTTAGCATAAGTGCATTGTGTCGGACGAGGAGTACTTTGAAGGCGATGAAATTGATTTGGAAGAATAAATGAAGATTTTTCATTTTATAAACAAATTCACCTTATTTTTTTTATCACAGTAGTATTCATGGGCATCACGTGTTCATGGATTATCACAAAGTGTTAGGTCGCATAGGGTCTTCGAAGTCAAGCATGGTGGGGTAACCATACTTATTGAAAAATAACGTAATTTAATTTTTTTCTTACATTATAATTATGTTATTTCAATATTTTCCCAATGTTAAAAAAATATAAATGCAATATTATTTGTAACAACATTGCAAATGTTATTTCAATATTACCGAAACCTCCAAATTGAAACCAAATTTTGTTCATTATGTATAATGTATAAAACGTTAAAAACTATATACTTGAAAACGTTACTATGATAGCAAATAACATTATAATAACGTTGCAGCAATAATTCTTTGCTTACTGGGAACTGTCTCTTAAAAACTTAAATTCTAATAAAAATTAGAGATTCTGATCTCTGTTCCAATAAATTTATTAGTCTTTATCTGACTAGTCTTGGTTTATACCATGTAAAATACATACAAGTAGATTTAATTTGTGTTTTAAAGACCGGAAATTCTAATCGGTGCATAGTTCAATAAACTTTGAAAAGTTTATAAAATCACACAAGTAAATATCAGCACGAAGGTATGACCGACAAATGCATATTCTGTATTAATTATTTTTATTTTTGGTGTATATTATCTTATTTAATTAATTTGGTCAAAATTAAGAAAGTAATGCAATAATTGATTATAATTTATAATATTTTTATTTCTTTAATTTTTTATATAATACTGATTCTTAATTTTTTTTTATAATTGCTATACAATAAATGATATACATAATATGATCTAGCAAATCGAATAATTTCTAGTGCAACTTCTTTCGTTACATTCATCATGTTATATTCTGGTTAACAGAAATTGTAAAGGCCAAATAATCAAACCTCATTTTGGTAAATATTCTTGATTAAACTTTGACTAATGACTACTGATACTTATGATATTGTTAAACAAATGGTTAATATAGTTTGATATATCATTGTAATATAACAATTTATTAAACCCTCAAGATATATTAAATAAAATATTAAATTATGACTTAAAATGTCTTTCTTCTTGGTAAATGAACGTATATATAACGTTTATAGATCTAAAAAAAATTCAAGAAAAAGTCTGCAAGCATATAAAAAACATTTTTAAGATTTTATATCAATCTTTCAGATTTCTAAAAAAACTTTTAAGCCCGGTTGCACCAATCTTGTTTTGGTTTTAAGCAAGACTTAATATATGTCTATCTTTATCTTTCTCTCTAAATAAATAAAGACAGATATATATTAAATCTCACTTAAAGTTAAAATGTTGTTTGTGCAATCAAGGCTTAGTATCTTTAAATGTTATTTAAGATGTTTTAGATTTTTCAAGATACTTTTTAAAGATCTTTATAACATTTTTAAGTATTTAAATGATATCTTTTAGACATCGCAAAATATCTAAAAAATATCTGAAAAACTGTTGCATGAGACATATTTTAGATCGTTAAAAAATATCTTTTCGTAAAAATAAAAGATATCTCAACAAATGACAAGATGGTTTTTAGAAATTTAAAAGACATTTGTTATTGTAGATTTACTTACAAGGAAACCTCGCGAACCTGTAAATTCTGATTTTAATGAAACTTGGCATAAATGTAGAGAGGGTGAATACATGAATTTAGAAATTTTTAGTTGGGGTGCCCAAAAACGGTTTGAAGAGGTAAAATCACCCTTCAAAGTTGAGACATTTTTGCGGTTTTTCGATATATCTCGTAAACTAAACAAAACATTAAAAAATGTTTCATACAAAAGTTTTACAGCATAAATACCTCCATTTAACTACGCTATTCATTTTTCGGGAAAAAAAAACTTTTATAAAAAAATTTTTTTTTTAAATAAATAGCATAGTTAAATAAAGGTATTTATCTCTGCCTTTACAGTACATGTGTGAATGCAATAAATAACCACTTTTAATTCCTGTTCAGACTATTAAAGTGCATCATTATATATAATACTAAAAATTTTTTAAACAATTTCTATTTTTTTTTAATTAAACAAGAAACGACACTAATAGGCCTATTTTGTAATTCTTAATGACAGTGTCGATATCATTATATTGTCGTTGTGCACATATTATATATGACAACAAAAAGTTGCGCAACGACAATATAACGACACTGAACTGTGGTTAAGAGTTACAAAAGGCCTGTAAAGAGAAAAAACATTATGCTAATCATTTATTGCAATTTTAGTGATAATTCTCTCTGTAGTTCTCTCTAATTCTAACAGAGTACTATACTTTACAATTATTTTTAAGTAACATTTTTACTTTACAATCTTTTTTAAACAAAAGTTCCGGTGGTTATAGTTTTTAATATTTTTTTTAATAATTAGGTAATTAATAATATAATTACCTGAAATCAGAACACTTTTTCTTCGAGTGTCGTGCTGATTTCGGACAATAAAAAATTGTTAAATTATATTTATTCGCCAGAATTCTATTTATAATTAATTGTAATGCATAGAAGTTTGCTAGAATTAGCGAAAACTGTCTAGAGAAAACTAGCGCTAAAACTGCGAAAAAAATTAGCATATTTTTTCTTCCAATGTTATCATAATTTTAATTATTAAAAATTATTTTAGTGTCGTTATATTGGAACCGCCAGAATTTATGAATGATTGTAAAATATAGAATTTTGCTAAAATCACTGATAACTGTTACTAGAACTGTGATAAATAATCAGCACATTTTTTCTCCGAATACCATGCAAAAGTGTAAAAAAATAGAAATCGTTTAAATTGTTTTATACTCAATGTGATGAAACTTAAGTAATAAATTAAATTAGTGTTAAAAGTAGCAATATTTATTACATTCTTGTACTTTATAGAAGAAATAACTTCGCAAAGTTAACACGATTTTTTCCTCATTTTTTTAGTATAGTAAATGCAAAATTCTTCTTTATTTTTATATAAAAAAAACTCATAACTAATAAAAATTGTTACTAGAATTATAATTATTTTTTTAGTATTAATAAAATGTCGTGTCAGCTTCACAGATCTTTATTATGTAAAATTCAATTTTCTGCATATAAAAATTTTAAAAATATTTTTTAATTCTTTAAATATAATTAAAGCCCCACTAAATAAAATTGTATTTTAAGATTTGTGATCTTGGATTATAGATCATGCATTAAGATAGTTCTATCGTCAAATAAAAATTCTGAATAAATTCCAAATTTGGATATTGTTCAAATTAGTCCTTTTTTTAAAGCCAGCTGCAAGCTATTTTTGTGAGAAAAATTCAATTATAGGTAATAGTTTTATCGTCAAACAAAAATTATGAAATAAATTCTAATTTGATCTAACTAGTATTTATTTCTTTAAAAAAATAGAAAATCGGTTGCCAATCATTTTTGTGAAAAAAATTAAATATTATTAAACATATGTGTAGTGTATATAAGACTCAGAATTTTGTGAAACATTTTTTAACTTATCTATCTAAAATTTTTCGTAAAAAAACTTTCCACTATATTTTTAAAAGATTTAATAAATAAATATTCAAAATAATAAACTGCCAATTACTTCAAGTTAAAAAATTAATCTAAATAAAATCTGTAAATTTTTACTTCTGCAATACTATAATTCAATTGTTGCAAATATGTTTACATCAAATCTTCTTGATGGCTAACGCCAGCCATTATGGTATTGTCACGTTTTTGGCAGGTTTTGTATTAAACAATGTAAAATTTAAATGAGTCATTTTAAATACCCGGATCCAATTCTACATGATAGAACTATCTTAATTTGGTACTGTATAGCTTCGTATAAAATAAGGTTAAAAATATGTTAACTTTAAGACTAAAATTGATAATTTATAAAATTTATAATTTTTTAAATTACGTAGTTATGTAGACAATAGTGCGTATATTACATTAAATGCATACAAAGAATTAATTTAATCTTTTTGTAGCTTTCTAAAATTGTTTTGTATTTATATTTTGTATTCCCATTTTTCTCATAGCATAATTTTAAATTCAAAATCAATGTAG